>NW_028270157.1:35124142-35447892 GCF_037043375.1 Chiloscyllium plagiosum
GCACTCTGTGAGCAACGCCTTGCACACTAAGAGATGGAGTAATACAATGAACAGCATTTGAGATACACTATTTGAAGGCATTGCTTGTACTAACCAGCTCATAATCTGAAAACTTGTCAATCTGCCAAGTTATTCATCCTTTGAAAAAAGCAATTACTTTCTTCTTTGAAAAGGCAAATATCTTCCAATATAAATAAAAAAAGTAAATGTAAACAGTTTCTCTTTCACATTTTCTTATGGACTATTAAGAAAGTGACATGACAAAATTCAGAAAATGAATTATTATAGTAACAAGTGATTTAATCTGATTTAATTTGACAACTTTTTCGTTTTGAAGGTAATTGTTCAATTGGTTTTCGGTAGAGACTACTTTTAACTAATGAAAATATTAAATTTCAAAATTCCTTGGCAAAATCAACCCAAAATAACTGCTATAAAATTACTTCTGATATAAAAGATGAGAAATTTAGCATGAGATTCAATATACTAAATGATATCAGCAATTTCAAGCTTACCAGAAAAGCATTTCATTGCAGTTGGCTTTGCCAGGAACAATACAGGGTGTGTAAAGCTGACAAGTTATAACAAAGGACATGTATCATAAGCAGCAATGCTTTAAATAAATTAAAAGCTTCCTTTTTCTCCTAGCCAACTGGCATCCTACCTACTGAAAATAAGCCTCCACATAAACATTAGTTGCCTTGTGACTTCCAAATATTCTGTTGTTCAAAAATTAAAACATCCATTAACAATATTATTCATATTGGTGGCAATGTTTAGTCATACAGGATGAGGTTTTCTTATGAATTGTCAGCAAACAACATACAATGTAGTAAATGGAAACTGTATGCATGCACTACAATTTCATAAATATGCACAGGAGAAAAAAATGGAAGAAGTTTCTATTTTCACTGCCTTAGCAGTGACCTGTGAAGCAAATCACATGATCTTGAGAGCTATTATCATTCCAAATGGCCAGATTATCAACCAAGTAATGAAGACAAAAATCTAACCATTTGTGTTGTCAATCAATTCAATTTATTAAAATAAAGTTATCCTTATCATGCTTCGAATTGCCAAACTGTTTGGATCAGGAAGGTTTAACACTCACTTTTAGTAACTGAGTTGATCTGAGTTTGTACTGTTTTTAAGGCACTACAATTGACTACAGGACCCCAATCTTTGGAAACTTTGCTGGCAGAGAAAAAGACAGAGTTCAACTTAAGTGTCCCTCAGGCTCACATGTGATCACTTTGTTTATGAATTAGGTGGGAGGAAGGAAGAGGATAACTCGGGTGCATATTCCCACAGTCAAGAAGAACAAAAATTTCAAGACAGAAGTCATGAACAACATTGGTCAAAGAAAGATTAAGAGAACAAAGTACACATATGCGCTTGTTTTCACTTTAAAATTCTCATGCAGTTTTATTTTCATCCACTATAAAAAATATTGCCTTAACATGCTATATATACACATGATGCATAAACAGCAAAGCATAACCATTAGGGCAAAGAGTTAAATACACTACACATCACATATTTTACTTCTTCAAGTCAAAGATTATAATCAGTTATAATATCTGAGCATGGTAGTAAGAGGGGTAAGTGATTGTTTACAACAAACAGACACACAACCAAATCAACAACATAAAAAAAACACCTGTGTTAATAGCCTTTAAAATGGAAAATATCCAAAATCAGGGTGTACGTGAATGATGCCAAAGAACTATGAGGATTCATGTATGCCATCTGAATGATGTATGAGACTGCTTCTCCATTACCCCAGCTAACTTGTAAAATATTGTTAGAATTTGCTTCAATAGAATGAAAAAAATTAATGGTTGGACATTTAGGACAAATACTTAATATAGCAGTGATGAGTCAATTTACGGTACCAATACTTATTCCATGAATATAGTTTAAAATGAATGCCGTAAGGCAACACATATACGGCAAAGTAATTAAGGTAACAATCCAGTGTTAAGGTTTATAAAATGCTTACCTATCAAAGTTTTCTCTCAGTTTTTGAAAGTTTGAACATTTCAACTAAAATCCCACAATCTCTCAATTTAATTTTCTACATATTTTTTGTAATCCAGTGTTGGTGGAGTTAAACCAATTTTGCAATTTCCATAATGTAACACAGAGAAAGTATCAGATGCAAAGATGTCCGTGAGAGTTCTGAGGTATGAGTATTTTTTAACCGGACAGATTCCAACTCTGCATAGGCTCCTCACAAAATCCTGCTCCAGTTAGTTAATTTCTCACCTGGGAGGAGGCCACGGGTAAATCTCACCAGAACTGCTTACTATTCTGTCAACTTCCAGTTAAGTAAAAGATGAGGTAGGGTTCAATGGAGGGGACAATGGGCTGCAACTCTTGTAGTCAGGCTTGTGTATGATCTGCTGCTATTTGGCCTCACAAAACAAAGTTTTAGATTCAACTAAACGTTCGTGTCTACAAACCTGTTTTAGCCTTGGCTGTAAGGTGCTGTGGATTCCCTGCTCAAGTTTGTGTTAAAATCACATCAAGTGGATCCCAATTTGAACAAGGCTTTGAGGCCCATACAATTTTGAATGGGGGCTTTATTACATGCACTTTAGAGTTTAAATTCAGAAATCATCAGGATCTGAGCAGCCCAGTGACCTGTTCCTGTTTATTTGTTCTGATGTTCAGTCACTGACAAGTGAGTAAGAATAAAATCAGCCCCAATATGTGAATAAAGACAACAAATAGTTTTCCTTCTTGCTGAAAAATGAATGTGGAATAGATGGGTTACTATTTTAGTAACCTTGAACTCTCAATGTGAATTTTGTCTCAGATCATCTTAAAGCAGTTTTTAACGGGAAGAAAAAAATGGGATTCATCCAATCTCATTTTTGGTACTATATATGCAAAATAACATACTGTACAAATGTGAAGAGCTTGAAATGAAACTTCGAAACTGTCTCTTGCTAATAAAGCTGCTCAGATTATTTTGCACACATCTTCACTTTAGGCCTTGACATGCCCTTGTTGTTCTTTTCTCTCAAAGCTAAAGTTCTCCTCTTTGATTAGCTGAAACATTTGCATGGTCACTACACATTTTTCATTTTATAAGTCATTATGCATTAGCAGTCTTGATCGCCTAGCTTGACTAATCCTGATGAACTGAAATCACAGCTGAAGGTCAAACTACATCCCACTGCACATTCATATTCAAACAAATCTACAGCATTGTTCCTGGAGTCCTAAAACTTGGTGAATTAGAGCCAGCAGATTTTTGATCTCACCATTTAAATGTTAGCCCATGTCTGAAACTTTGTGCTACAGACAATTTACTGAACTAGCAAATGCCCCCAGTATTACATCAATATTGTTGTACCAAATGTTCAAAATGAATGAATAAATTAATTAGAACATTTAAGAATCAAGAACAAAAACTGACAATGTAGTTTTGCTGATGAGAGCTACTGAGAGACAAATTAACATCGGTATGATGCTATATCCAGTTACAATGTGGAGATGCTTTAAATTTAACTCATTGATTAAATATTATTGATGCAAGTGATTGTAAATGTTAATGTACACTTCTAAAACACATTGCTAGCTTTACGTCAGTTAGAACATGTTCAGCATTAGTATCTCTAAAAAATGTTTCTAAATTGTCGGTAAAAGAGGAACAAATTTTTCAAATACTATTTCAACAAACCGTAAAACTGTCCCAATAAGTCTGACACTCTTTGAAAACCAAATACTGTAAACATGGAATTTTAGTGGCCTTTGTTCTATCACTGTCTTTCTAGCAGATTGATGGATGATAATCATCTTAATTTCACTTGCTCTTCAAAACAAAAGCTATAGAAGGCAACACAAGACACCAGCCCATTCATTTTAAGACCTGCATAATGCTAATTCCAGCATTTATCTGCATGGTTTTCTGCCTGATGTATCAGAGCTAGAGAGATGAAAGCAGATAAGTAATTGCTCTCCTGGTTCTTATTCTTCACTGACAACCCATAAATTTAATTTTACACACACATTCATTTACATTTTCAAGTATATGACATGATAATTGCTGGAATATAACACCTCCATTCCTGTAGATACAGCATTGAGCTGACTGACAAGTGTGGTGAATAGAAAGGAATAGAGGTTGAATTGCAGTAAATTTTACTTCTAAAGATGAGGCTATGAAGGGCTAACAGTAATAAGCATTTTCGAACCAATCTTACTGAAAACATTCTCACATAAAAGGAACAGTTCAGCATCAACTATCCCATTCTCAGTACTTCTGCTTTATTTCTATACACATCTGAATTACTATATTGAAATAATCAGTAATTGATGCTAAATTTGCTGTCAGATTTTAGGGAATTAATATCTGTCAACTGAAATGCATTTTGTCCTAAGTTTATTTTATCCTTATTTAACTGTTATTGTGTAGAGGATATTTTGAAATATATCACTTTATAAAATATCACTAAGAACAGATTACTTTCTCAAGTATTACATTTTCTCTCCAATTTTTCCTGCAGGAGTGTCTCTTGGCTTTCTAAAAATATAAAAGACTACAAACTGACTTGCTATTCTGTGGTTCCAAAGACAAGTTCAAGAATGGAACAAAGCACTCCAAATTGGATCCTGATGAGAAAACATCACCAACTTCTCAGAAGAATTTCAGATCATTAAGATGCTCTTGCTGCGGCTGGAGTCACTGATGAGGCTCTCTAACTGACAGAGGTCAACTTCAATGGAGGCAGGCAGGAAGAAAAGGGAAAACTGAGGTAGATTTACTGTGAACCTTGTACCAAGAGGCTCAGCAATTACTCTGTCTGAATACCGACGGCTAATAACAACGGATCAAAGATTGGATAGCTTTCCTAGAAGCCCTCTAGTCTGCTGGCTTGCATGTTTTTTTTCACATGCAGCTCTGTTTTTTTCACATGCAGTTCTGTTTGGAAAAAAATAAGAAATACATTGCACTACGGTCAGAAACACTATAGCCCAATTTGTTTTGTACTTCCAACAAAAGCAATGTATAAAGCAAAAACATAGTTCAATGGATAAACAAATCTGTACATTAACCACAAAAGTAATCTTTGCACTGTTTCTGATGGTCAAAACCATCTTTTGACAGATCAGGGTGCCTTGCCACTTCCCAGTTGACAAATAGCAATTGAAGAGATGCTAAGAACCATAGTCATCTTTTTGCAAAATATGGAAGATAGGAACCATTCAGAAGTTAATGGTTCTTTTCAAGACCTTATCTTCTAAAAATTTACCATGGCAACAGTGATTCAAATTACACAAAAATGTCCTAAAGTAGAAAATAATGGACATGAATAAGCTATTCCCGAACAAAACTATATCAAGGAAATTTACAAAATCAAACTCCAGTAATGATACGATGAGCTAATAAAGTACAAATAATGCACATTGAAAACAGCAGATACCAAACAGCAGATGTCATTTCCTACTGGGATTCCAAACTTGCAGAGGGGAAGGAACCATGGACTACTTTAACTCTGTTTGGTTACTGTACAAATGGTTTATGGGATTTTAATTACTAGTTCACATACTTCTAGTGAACACAGTACAACAAATCAAACTTGAATTCACGAAAAAAGTTCACAAGCTGAAACTGATGTTCCAGTAAACAATAAAACAAAAGTCTTTTCTCTGCTCCATTTGTATAACTGAACTACGTCTATATTTGTACAACCTTCTACAAGTTAGACTTGTTTTGATTTCCATATTTAGTCTTGGACAAAATGTTTGCTCCACAACTAACATTTCACTCTGGATTTTATTTTACATATAAGCTAACTAAATCAGATAATGAGTTTTGCCAGACTTAACTAAACCACCATGTGTCAGCAAAAGACATGAAGATTGCAGTTCAGCTAAATATTGCAGATTTCACATCTATCTCACTGTCTTTCACTATCATTTTACAGCAGCTAGTTTCACTTGGAGGCTTGTGATGCTACAGGTAATGTGAAGTCCATTAGGTCGTACTCTTCATAGTATGACACACAGTAAATTACAAGTGCTTCAAGCAGCTCAGTGAATTACAGTTCATCACTTTCAAAAGGGTTTCCACTACAAAGCTAGATATATCAGATCTGGCAGTTAGAATCCAATTAACACTCTGGTCACAGTAATCAGATTGTACATGTAGAACGAGCATAATTCTTTTATTGCTCCCATGCATTTATGCAGGTAAATTTTGTTACTGTTATTCCTGCATCTTTAAACTAACACAGTCAATTGACTATAGGTTATAATTCAGGTTATATTGAACAACTCCAATGAAACTCTCAGTTCCAACAATTCATATTACTTACAGGTATTGCTATCTGAAAAATGGTTTGTTTTCCAGAGGTTTACTTCCACTTGACATCAGCTATATGCTATTAGATGTGTGCAAAAAGAATTGCAAGCAATCTTAACATTGAGTGTCCTATTTACAAGAATCTGAGTTTTTTCCGTAACCAGCAACTGATTATAGTGTTTTCCAAAAAAAAACTCCTGATGCAAGCTTGTAGAATGTAACTGACATATTAAATGACATTTACTCGCTTACAGCAAGTAGTTGTCAAACCAAACCACTTACTGCAGCACCGTTTGTGATACCCACGACAGAATTCAGTGGCATTTAGGTTTTGTTGGTACATATTTCTTCCATTAAAATAGGAAGATATGAAACAGCTATTGACAATACAGTCTGCTGGGAATGCATTATTTTATGATGAATTCAAAAAAACAAATGTCATTCTAATGTTTAAATGTAAGCCAACAAACAAACTGGGATATTTTTTAAAAAAAAATCAAAAACTTTATTAGAATTGGACAGTATTTTAAAGAGTAAAATTTTTCATATAAGCATTCATTCTTTACAACATTTCAAAACTTTAAAGGGTGTAGTTTTAACACCCTTCACCCACTGGAAACCTTGCTGAAGGACAGTGCCACATCTGCCTTTGCCTGCAGGGACTGTGCCACCTTCAATATTAACCAAATCTTCTGAAGAGGTGACAAGGCCATCTGTCTAAAACAATGAATTTCTGCCATGAATGTAAAATCAGGGTACAATGGTATGATCTAACCTGACTGGGATTGTTAACCCTGGCCTGAATGCGGAGGCTATTAGAATTTTTTCTGGACTGCGGAACAGGGATCCAAAATGAGATGAGGCCTCTTAAAGTGATTTTCATTTACTTTTCTTCTGCACCTGAAGTAGTAGGAAGGTGTCTCTGGGTTTCAGGACGATTATGTAGTTTTTCCCTGCTCTCACCTCCCCTACTTCCCTCCTGCAAAAAGCATTATCTGAAGAGTAGAAATTCTGACATTAGCAAAATATAACATTAATATAATTCAATTATATGCCATTTCAGTATCCTTTGCTTCCCATATATGTGTATACAAAATGTCATTTCCAACTGGGATTCCAAATTTGGAGAGGGGAAGGAACCATGGACCGCTGATCTACAGAGAAATAATGATCCAATAATGAACCTCATGATATGCCTCGGAGGATTTAGTCTCAAATTGCCCTCAAGATGTAGCTATTAACATCAATTATACATGTCATCTTAGTGTGAGAGGCTGTATATATGCAAGATAGAGATATATATATATGTAAGACTATCTCAGTTGTAAAGTAATAAATGGTGTATAGTATATAGTAATCATGTCCCTCAATACAACAATACTTCTCTCCTATTGTACATCAATAACTCCTCTAGTTTTACAGAACTGTTTGTTTGACCACTTTTATAATAAACATAGAATTCTGCTTCACCAATCCCGACCTACATTTGGCCACAATGCTCTCCTGAAGTATTATGAAATTTCAATTAATTTTGGTCAGAATGCCAGATGAAACACTTCTGATTACATACATAAAATATAGCAAACCCCATTACATCTATTCCATTAAAAAGTACCTTCTGTTGCTTTTGTTGAGAATAGCACTAATGACACAGATCATTCTAATCTCTCAGGTGAAGTCAAAAGTGCATTACTAAAAAGAAATGCCAGAAATAAAATTCTGCTTTTTGCAAGTATATTTACAGTCTTTACCAGTTCAAATCAAGGCACTGAGGAATTGAACTGGACATCTTCTTTAAAACTTGGGGATGTTGTTTTTTGTGATCAGTTCCAGTACAATGACTAATCACTAAAGTAGACCATGTGTTAACCAGTGTAAAGACTTTCAACTCATTACCAATTAAGCCCTGCATTTCTGAGCCAAATCTCAAAATGGAGATATGGAGAAAAAAAATCTTCATTCAATGGGTTGGGTTTGGGATGGGGAGGTGTTGAGACTCATTGGAATTCATTGACTTAGAAGGTTGTGAATGGGTTTTCATTGAGTGTTTAGGATTACAATGGAAGGAGTTCTGGTGCTTGGAGGAGTCAAGAACGTTGGCTGAGAATGGGAAATTAGAATTGAAGCCAAAGATCATCCATTGAGTGGGTTTAATAGGCTGTGTAGTTTTCACCTATTTCTATTTCTTATATTTTTATACATCCACAGAGGTTTCTATGCAGAGCAATGAGTCCATATGAATTTCTAGGTAATTCCAAGCATGTATATGTATTAGGACTTCTGCTGGGCCAGTATAATGTAAATTTCTGGCACCATTATATGTGATGACACTGGAGTCACAACAACAAAGAATTGTTCACTCATGATTCTGAGGACCTGATACATTATGCAGATACTAACATAACACACATGGATGAGTACTGCAGAATACAACCATATAGCAGCCTACCCTTCACAGATTTTTTGAATTTATTTGTGTTTTGCTGAAATAGATTACTATATAAGATATATTTTATAATCTCCATTATTGCAACATATACTTCACTGCTAAATGGCTTTGTTGAAACACATGCACGCACAACTTGAGAGGCTAGGTGACACAGTGAATCCAATCAAAAGATGGGTAATGCACTGTAAGTCACCTCTCATTAATGGGTGAAATAAATTTCAGGACATATTAATGAACCTGAATATGTTCACCATATTATGCACAATGTAGTGAGTCCAAAAATAAATTAATACTGTACATCTCAAAGGTCACAGACAGTATAAAGTAGGCATGTATATAAATCTGCCCCTGCGTATTGTACTTCTACTTCAACAGTACCACGTTATACAAAGCAAACTATGTTTGATGTTTTACAATGAGCTGATGATGCAAATGCTTAAAATTGGACAATATTACATTGCATTTACTTCTGGAATCTTAATAATACTTCATTTCTAAAATACAAACAGGTTTTAAATGGCTCTATAAATGTATTCAATCTAAATTAATACACAATGATGCAAAGGCTGTAGGAATGCATTTTTGCACTATATTGAGGGAACTGAGCAAAGATCACATTTTGCAAAACCCCCAAGAGAAAATGTTGAATTTACTTACATTTAAAACCAAAACTTATATTAACATAGGCATTTTAACATAATAAAATGAACCACACAGACCAGGAACTTAGTCAAAGAGATACATTTTAAGGAATATCTTAAAGAAGGAAAAAGACGTACAGAGGTTTCAGGAGGAAATACTACAGAATAGGGCCTGGGAATAGCTGAAGGCATAGGCACAAGTTGAGCCTCATTTATGCCCAAAACTTCGATTTTCCTGCTTCTTAGATGCTACCTGGCCTGCTGTGCTTTACCAGCACCACACTCTTGACTTGTTGACCAATTAAGACTGAGATGCCCAAATGACCAGAATTTGATAAGTACAGACATTCTACAGAGTCGAGGGTCTGGCGTACGGCATAGAAATAGGGAGGGAAGAATTTTAAATTAAAATATTTCTTACCTGGAAGAATACACGCATTTATAATCACAGAGGATGTGATCATTTTCTTTAAAAAAGCAAAGGTAAATGTGACATTTACCCTAAATATATCATGTCCTGTTGCTATGACTGTAATTACCCTCCAGTTTGATCTTTTGACAGCTTTTGACATTGTTGACCACACTGTAATTCTCCAATGTCACTCCTGCACCGTCCAGTTTAGTAGGACTACCCTCACTTGGTTTCACTTGCCTATTTGATTATAGTCAAGGTACATAAATTAATGGCTTCCTTTCCCACAACCACAATATTACCTTTGGGTTACCCAAGTGATTTATCCAAGGTAAAATAAATCATAAAATTGCAAATGCTGGAAATTTGAAACACAAACAGAAAGTGCTGGTGAAACTCAGCAGGTGTGGCACCATGTGTCGAGCCAGAAATAATGTTTTGAATACAATGACCCTTTGTTAGAACTGATTTATCCAGGGTCCTATTCTCAAGTGTCTACAGTCTGTCCTTCAACAATAATATCCATAGACACGAGTTTAACTTGCTCAAATACTTCCACACTGATGATAATCTGCTCTATCTTTCCATTCCCTTTTGAACCCCACCATTGTCTCTGTCAAACTGCTTGAGGAGCCATGCTCTTATTAATTTCTACCTATACTTTCTAAATTTGCAAATAGCATCAATTCTGGAGGGACAGTCAATACTGGAGAGGACTGCAACAAATTAAAATAAGCTATTAACAAACTTCAGAATGAGTACATAATTGGCAAATTAATGTGTGGCAAGACAAAATGTACATTACTTAGAAAATAAGAAACTAAATCAGAAAGAAGAGCAGAGGGAGTACAAATACACAAATTACTAAAAGTAATGACATAGGTTAACAAAGCCATAAAAATAGCAAACCAAACACTAGGGTTTATTTCTAGAGGGATATAATTGAGAAGAAGATATGTTATGCTAAATTTGTATTGAGCCTTTTTCAGATCACATCTAGAGCACTATGTACAATTCAGGTCACCAAACTGGTAAAAATATAAAGGCCCTGGAGAGGGTGCAAAAAAACTTTACAAAGATGATATGAGAAGTATGAGGGAATAACTAACAGGAAATGATGAAGGAATACAAAGAGAAAACTGGGGAGTGACCTAATAGAATCATAAAAGGTTTTGGTAGACTGAACATCAGAGAATATTTTTAATTGGGGGGGGGGGCAAAGCAAAATTAGAGACTATCAATATAAAGCCAAGAAATCAAATAGGAGATTCAAAATAAACTTATTTTCCTAGAGATTGGTGAGGATGGGACACTTGCTACCACAGGGAGTGGTTAAGGAGAATGGAATGTATGCATTGAGGAATAGGTCAGATAAACATATGAAGCAGGAAGCAATACAGAGCAATACCTATTAAATTAGAAACTGAAAAATGGAGAGAGGCTTGAATGCGGCATAAATGACAACGTGGACAATCTCAATAGCTTGTTTTGCATTATGCATCTAATGTAATCAGGGTTGCAGACAAAATTGGGAATATTTAAGTAAGCTGATCCTTCTTTCAAAGATCTAGCAAAGACTTGATAGACTGAATGGCCTCCTTGCAGCTGAGTCAACACTTGTGCCTATGTCCTAGATTGCAGCAGCTCCTGCATGCCTATCATCCCATCATAATGGACACACGTTACCTTCTAGCTTACCAAAACGCAAACTTCAAGTTCTCAACATCTGTCTGGGTCATTGTTATTCTGTACAGACTTGAGCCTCCCTTGTTCTGTAACATTGTACTGCAATCTTTATTACTTTATTCTGATCTTCTCTCTTCCCTCCTTTGTCCACACCATTATTAGCAGCTTCCATGCTTTCAGTTGCTTTGGCCTCTTTTATTTGATCATGGGATATGGAAGTCATTGGTAAAGCCAAAATTTACTGTCCATCCCTACAGCCCTTAGGTGGTGGTGATGAGGTGTCTTCTTGACCTCTTGTAGCCCTTGAGGTGTAGGGACATCTAGCATGTTATTAAGAATGTGTGAATAGAATAATGTCAGATAAAACATAAATATAATAATACTTTTATTTTGATATAGATTTTGCATTGCTCAACCTGTGAGATATCAGTAACAGGAATAGAAAATTTGAATAGTTTGTATCAATTATCCAATAAACCTACCTGATCAATTATATGATGCAGAATGAAAGTTTCAACCTGTCTCAAGTGCATTTCTTAACCAAAATTTCTGAACAACATTTCTCACAATTGTGCTGTCATTGCTTTTCTTGTGATTGCCAATTTAATTACATTTATACAGGCGGGTTGGGTGGCTTCACCTATTCAGAAGTTGTTGAGAATGAACAATTCATTGCCTTTCATGTGAAAATCTACAACACAGTCCCAAAATAAAATTTAAGGGCCACAAGTTAAAAGATTTTTATTGATTGGTGAGGGTGGTGATGATACAGTAGACAAAAGTGATGTAGAAAGGGGACTGTGATTGAAACCCACTACAATATGCGGATGCCCAGCTCTGATGACTGTGCAAAGACTTGTCACTTAATCCCGACCTGCTGTCAGTTTCACTGGGCACTTTTATTAGTTAGGCAGTAACCTCGTTTATATATTCATGTTAATACATGGGAATTTGGGGTAATATCATGCCTAACTGACCTTTAAAGCATTTTAACTATCAACTGAGCAACCACCTGAGAAGAGCTGAAAAATGTGTTGCTGGAAAAGCGCAGCAGGTCAGGCAGCATCGAAGGAGCAGGAGAATCAACGTTTCGGGCATAAGCCCTTCTTCAGGGCTTCAGGAAGAAGGGCTTATGCCCGAAACGTCGATTCTCCTGCTCCTTCGATGCTGCCTGACCTGCTGCGCTTTTCCAGCAACACATTTTTCAGCTCTGATCTCCAGCATCTGCAGTCCTCACTTTTTACCACCTGAGAAGCCCCAGTTAATGCAAACTGGCAGGGGAGAAGGAGAACACGTTCTTTGGTAAGACCAGGAAGAGCAGGACATTTAATTGGGACCTCTAATACCCGTTATGTTGTATCATTTAGCACCTTCATAAATGTCCCAATTTCAGTTCTTCTCAGTCCCAACAATTACCCTGGTGTTGGACCATGCAATAATTCATCCTGATTGCCTACTGAGGAAGAGCCCAGAACCTCACCTAAAAGGGAATGATCATAATAGGGATATCAAAAATATGAATATGTAAGGAAAAGGGGTAAAGGAGTGCATAGAAGAGATGCCACACAGGCACCAAAGGCAAATTGTCTCTTTATGTACAAGCAAAATTTCACAGATACTGAAAATCCAAAATAAAAACAGAAAGTTCTGGAGAAACACAGCCAATCTGGGAAGAGAAAACAAATTTTCAGTCCAATATAATAAAATTTCTGGAGAGTCATTTTGGACTCACAATATTAACTCTATTTTTCTCTCTCCACAGATACTGCCAGTCAGGCTGTGTTATTCCAACACTTTCCGTTTTTACTTCTAAATGGTGTCTTCCTGTATTTTCTATTACTCTATGAAAATTCTCCTTTACAGAAGGCAAGCCATTCAGCAGCTCAGAAACTTGCGTGTTCAGCTGAATTTAGAATGATGTGCCCTAAATAATGAGCCTTTTGTCTCTAAAATGACATTTAAACTTGGGTTAGGTCAATTGGTGCTGGATAACTTTGACAAGTGTTCAGAAATCACTTGATCAAACTCCAGGAATACCTTCAACCATGGTAGATAACCACAGAGACAAATGAATTGTTGCTGGTATAACAATTTATGGGTGTTTTGGCATCCTTATATGAAAAGCTATGCTGTATTCCATTTTATCAACAATAGTACATTTTTCTTAAAATTTATTGTCCAGTAAATTTAGTCTGATAAGCATATATGATTTTATTTGCAGATCAACAGTTTACCAGTTATCAAATCTGCTCAGTTTTCCTATTTTAAAATGGGAACAATAGCCTCAAAATGTTGTAAACAAAAATAAAATCTCCAAGTTAAAAGCAGGACTTTTGCTGTCAGCAAGTAAAAGTTCAATCCTGTTAAATTAGAACAATTCAGTAGGCAATCTTAGGCTGTACTTCCTGATCTCGCCCCAGATTCTACTACCTGGTTTACTACCCTCTGTTCACTTTCACTGTTCATCATGTAGATTTATTCATCAAGGGCACTGGACATAATGATAAACTAATGATGGGGTTATGTGAGTTATGAAGGTCTTTCTCACTCAAATTGCCAATTGGCTACAGTTCTGATGATAAAGCATTTGAGATGTGATAGTTTCATGTAATATTAAACAGGCTGACTACAGGCAAGGGTCAGCATTAATATTTCCTCTTAGTGTAAATGGTTAACTTTAGGAATCTTCTAATGCTCTCAACAGATGAGAAGGCTATTGTAGACTTATGCAACAAGGTAGGAATAATTAATTAATTAATACCTAATACAGAATCCATCCCACAGTGATCATAATATGATTGAGCTTCATTTTGAGCTTGAAGGAGAGAAGAGTGAAGTTAAGACTCGTATTTTAAACTAAACAAAGCCAATTATGAGGGCATGAAAGCAGAGCGAGCTGAAGTGAACTGGCAAATGAGGCAAAAGATAAGTCAATCGAGATGCAATAGCAGATATTCAAGGAAATTTCAGAATACACAGAATAGATACAGTCCAACAAGAAAGATACATTTCAAGTGAAGGATCTCAGATCAGAAAGAACAGACCTCTATTTGGGTGAAATTAAGAAATGGCACAGGGTGGCAGATTCGGTTGAAGTTATTTATAGGCCACCAAATAGTCATGGCCCAGTGGATATAGCATTAATTAGGAGTTGAGAGAAACATGCAGCATGGGCAACACCATTGTCATCAGTGACTTCAAACTGCATTAAGAATGGGTAAACCAACTCAGTATTGATGTTATGGATGATGAGTCTCTGAAATGTGTTAGGAATGTTTTTTTTGAAGTATTATTAGATTAGATTAGATTACATTACATTACATTACAGTGTAGAAACAGGCCCTTCGGCCCAACAAGTCCACACCGACCCTACATTTACTCCTTACCTAACACTACGGGCAATTTAGCATGGCCAATTCACCTGACCTGCACATCTTTGGACTGTGGGAGGAAACCGGAGCACCCGGAGGAACGTGCAAACTCCACACAGTCAGTCGCCTGAGGCGGGAATTGAACCCGGGTCTCAGGCACTGTGAGGCAGCAGTTCTAACCACTGTGCCACCGTGCCGCCCACTATGTTGAGGAGCCAACTAGTGGACATGTTATTTTAAAATCTAATATTATATAATTAAAAGGGGCTAATTAACAATCCTGTTGCAAAACAATTTGAAGGATGAGTGACTACAATATGATAGTATTTTACATTCTGTTGGAAAGTGAGGTAATTCATTCTGAAGCAAGGGTGTTAAACCTGAACAAGGAAAATTACAATAAGGGACAAGTTAGCTGAGGTGGGTTGCAAAAATCCATTAAGATGTGTAAATGTAAATAGGCAATAGAAAGTTTTTAAAGATGGTTCTATGAAGAGTGCTGGAGCAGCAGTAAGCATACCTAAAAATAAGAGGTAATTTTAATAAAATTTACAATGAGGAATAGATAGGGGAGGTGCAGGCAAGATGTTTCCCCAGATGGGGCACAATTTAAAAATAAGGGTATAATTTAAAAATCTTAGGTCTGAGACAGGTAGAATTATCTTTTACTCTAGAGGGCTGTGAACCTTTGGAATTCTATTTATTACAGAGGGCTGTGGAAGCTCTTTCTTTGAGTATGGTTAACGATTAATAAATTTCTGATTACTAATGGCATACATGGTTATAGAGATGAGGTGGAAAAAAGGTAGTGAAGAACTCAATCAGCCATGTTCATATTGAATGACAGGGCAAGCTCAATGGACTGAATGACTTATTCTTCTTCCTATGTTCCTTTCTTCAAAAACAGAAAGCAGCAAACTAAAGGCTAGTTAGCTCACTCTCTGCCCAAGGGAAGAGGTTAGAAGCTCGTATTAAAAATGTTACAGAAGGATACTTCAAGGTATTCAGGCAGAGTCAACATGATTTTGTGACAGGGAAATAATGTTTAACCAACTTATTGAAATTCTTTGAGGAAGAAACATAAGCTGTAAATAAAGGTGAACCAGTGGATGTAATGTACTTAGATTACCAGCTGACATTTGAGAAAGGTGTTGCCACATCAAAGGTTATTGCAGAAATTAAAATCGCATTCTATAGAATAGAATTAGATTAGCTAATTAACAGAGAACTAGGAGTAGGCAATAAATAGGCCATTTTAGCACTACCACAGTTAGGCAGTAGTGTGGAGGGTAAAATAAATAAATAGGCCATTTTCTAGTTGACAAGATGCAATGGGTACTCTGCCACAAGAATTAGTAATGGGCCTCAACCTTTTACAATTTATACAAATGCCGGGTGAAGGGACTGAAAGCATAGCTGCTAAAGTTGCTGATGCCAGAAAGATAAGTAGGAAAGTAAATTTAGAAGCAGACATAAGGATAAAAATGATGGGTTAAATGAATGGGCAAAGGTCTGGCAAACAGAATACAATGTTGGAAAATGTCCATTTAGCAGGAAAAATAAAAAAACATATTATTTCAATAGTGAGAGATCATAGAGCTCCTCAGACAAAGAGGGAATCTAGGTGCCCAAGTGCATGAACCATGAAAGATTAGAATTCAGGTACAGTAAGTAGTTAGGAAAGCTAATAGAGTATTATCATTTATTGCCAGAAAAATTGAATACAAAGGTAGGGAGGTTATACTTCAATTATACAGGGCATTAGAGAGATTGCATCTGGAATAGTCTGTAGAGTATGGGGATCCTACTTTAGGAAAGGATATAAATGGTTTGGAAAATAGTTCAGACAAGGTTTATTATGCTGACACCTATAATGGAGGGGTATCCTATGAGACAAGGTTGAATTGACTATGCTGGTAGAATAAGGGGAGACTTGATTGAAACAGCCAGTGGTCAGCAGACTGGTGCAGAGATGGTCGGTCAACAGTTGCCAGGCTGGTGTGGAGCGGGACGGTCAGCAGTCAGTGGGCTGGTGCAGAGCGAGATGGTCAGCGGTCAGTGGGCTGGCGTGGAGCGGGATGGTCAGTGGGCTGGTGTGGAGTAGGATGGTCAGTGGTCAGTGGGCTGGTATGGAGCAGGGTGGTCAGTGGGCTGGTGCAGAGCAGGATGGTAAGCGGTCAGTGGGCTGGTGTGGAGTGGGATGGTCAGCAGTCAGTGGGCTGGTGCAGAGCAGGATGGTCAGCGGTCAGTGGGCTGGTGTGGAGCAGGATGGTCAGTGAGCTGGTGTGGAATGGGATGGTCAGCGGTCAGTGGGCTGGTGTGAAGTGGGATGGTCAGTGGTCAGTGGGCTGGTGTGGAGTGAGTTGATCATTAGTCAGTGGGCTGGTGTACAGCGAGATGGTCAGCAGTCAGTGGGCTGGTGTGGAGTGGGATGGTCATTGGGCTGGTGTGGAGTGGGATGGTCATTGGGCTGTTGCAGAGAAGGATGGTCAGTGGTCAGTGGGCTGGTTTGGAACGGGATAGTTATTGGGCTGTTGCAGAGATGGATGGTCAGCAGTCAGTGGGCTGGTGTACAGCGAGATGGTCAGCAGTCAGTGGGCTGGTGCTGCGTGAGATGGTCAGTGGGCTGGTGCTGAGTGGGATGGTCAGTGATCAGTGGGTGCGCTGGTACAGAGCAGGATATTCAGTGGTCAGTGTGCTGGTGTGGAGCGGGATGGTCAGTGAGCTGTTGCAGAGCGCGATGGTTAGCGGTCAGTTGGCTGGTATGGAGCAGAATGTTCAGTGGTCAGTGGGCTAGTGTGGAGCAAGATGGTCAGCCGTCAGTGGGCTGGTGTGGAGCAGGATGGTCAGTTGGCTGGTGTGGAGCGGGATGGTCAGCAGTCAGTGGGCTGGTGTGGAGCTGGATGGTCAGTGGTCAGTGGGCTGGTGTGGAGCGGGATGGTCAGTGGTCAGTGGGCTGGTGTGGAGCAGGATGGTCAGTTGGCTGGTGTGGAGCAGGATGGTCAGTGGGCTGGTGTGGAGTGGGATGGTCAGTGGTCAGTGGGCTGGTATAGAGCAGGATGATCAGCGGTCAGTGGGTTGGTGTGGAGCGGGATGGTCAGTGGGTTGGTGTGGAGCGAGATGGTCAGTGGGTTGGTGTGGAGCGGGATGGTCAGCGGTCAGTGGGCTGGTGTGGAGCAGGATGGTCAGCCGTCAGTGGGCTGGTGTGGAGTCGGATGGTTAGCAGTCAGTGCGCTGATACAGAACAGGAAGGTCAGTGGTCAGTGGCTGGTGAGGAGTGGGATGGTCAGCAGTCAGTGCGCTGGTACAGAACAGGATGGTTAGCGGGCTGGTGTGGAGTGGGATGGTCAGCTGTCAGTAGGCTGGTGTGGAGTGGGATGGTCAGTGGTCTGGTATGGAGTGGGATGGTTAGTGGTCAGTGTGCTGGTACAGAGCAGGATGGTCAGCAGTCAGTGTGTCATTGCAGAGCAGAACGGCCAGTGCTGAGTGGAGATGGCCAGCCATTGGTAGGCCAGAGTGGAGTGGGACGGCCAGCTGTTGGTGGGCCAGTCTAGATTGGACATGACCATCTGTCAGTGGGCCAGTCTGGAGTGGAGATGGCCAATGGGCCAGAGCAGAGTGGGATGGACAGTGATCAGTGGGCCAGGACCAAGCAAGGCGGCCAGCGTTTGCAAGGCCGGAGCGGATTTGTCGGCAGACTGGGGCCTGGTGCGGTCAACCTGTCACAGAGCTCAAGCCCGGCAGGGTGGGAAGGGTGAGACCATGTGTGGAAATCCCACAGCATGGAGAAACTGCTGGCTATAGAAGGCAGTAACATTTATCTTTTAACTTTATTTCTTTATCTTCCTAATTTATACTATGAAGAACTATAATGCAGAACTTTTAGTTTTGCTCTTTATTTTCCTATTTTTGTAACTAATCTATTTTAGGCCTGGGTACTTTGTACCTAAGATAGTGTCTTTTGTGGCAACATTATACACATTTCATTGGACACCTGTACTTTGTACTTGAACATATGTGACAATAAACCTAATTCTAATATACTTAAGGTATATTCAGAGGGTGAATGTGGGAGGGATGTTTTCTCTTGTGAGTCAATCTACACAAGGGGCCACTTTTAAAAACAAGGCATCACCTGATTAATACTGGGTTGAGATTCTTTGGAGCTTTCTTCCTCAAAAGGTGATCGAAGCAGGGTTTTTAACTATTTTGCAGGCAGGGATAGATAGCTTCTTGAAAAACTTCCAGAGTCTTCTAAGGTTGAGAATTCCAAAATTTACAACCTTTTAATGAAAAAGTCCTCTTCTCTGTCCAAAGGGGTGCATCCGTTCTTCTGAGACTGTCCCTGGTTATAAAAACTCCCACCCTCAGCCAAGGGAAATGTCCTTTTTGCATCTAACTGTTCTATCCCTTTGAGGACTTGGTAAGTTTCATCCTGCTCATCCTGCTAATCTCTGTATCAATCTGTCTTCATAGGACAGTCCTACTAACCTACAAATTATTATGTTGAACCTTAGCTACATATCCTTCCTTAGGTAACGGGACCAAAACTGTATTCAATATCACTAGTTTGGTGTCACTAAAGAAAGGAATCTTTACTCTCTGGTCAATTCCTCTCCAATAAAGACCATCATACCATTTGTCTTCCAAATTGCTTGTTGCATTTGTATACAGCTTTCAGTGATATATGGACAAGAATACCAAAGTCCTTCCAGATCTCTCACCATTAAATGGAAGGTGTCCCTCCATTCATCCTACCAAAATGGATAACATCAAATATACCTACATTATATTAAATCTGCCATGTTCTTGTCCACTCATTCAACCTGTCCAAAGTCAATTGAAACCTCTTTTTATTATCATCAGAATACATGTCCCCACTTCGTTTTGTGTCATACATGAACTTAGAAGTATTACAAACAATCAGAAAATGCTGGAGAACTATTCTGAAGAAGAAACATATTCAAATGTTAACTCTGTTTCTCACTCCACAGATTCTTCCAGACCTGCTGAGTTTCTCCAGCGTTATCTGTGTTGGGTTCAGATTTCCAGCATCCACAGTATTCTGCTTTTATTAGAAATATTATATTTGTTTTCTAAATCAAAATGATTGATATCGATTACGAATAGCTGTGGCCCAAGCGCTAATTCCTTGTGGAAACCCACTAGTTACAGCATGCCAACTTGAAAATTCCCCAGTTCTTTCTCATCTCTTCCTTTTTTCCTTTCAAATTGACCAACTCTCAATCCATGTTCGTACATTTCCCCAACCCAGGAGCTCTAATTTTGTTTACATGACCTCCTGGATGAGGACTTATCAAAAGTCTCCTGGAAACCCATTTCCCCATACAAACTGCTTCCCCTTTATCTACTCTGCTAGTAACAACCTCTCGAAAAGGTTTGTCAAACATGATTTCCCCTTCATAATTCCATGTTGACTCTGCTCAATAGGATCATTATTTTCAGTGTCCAGGTATCAAATCTTATATTACAGATTCTTTTTATAAAATCCCTACAAATGTTGAACCCAAACTGTCTAGATATCAGTCTACCATGTTTAGAAGTCTGACGGAGACAGAAAGATATGACCATCTACATTTCTGCTCTTTTTACACTGAGAGTAATACGAGTATATGTATTCAGCTTTGCAATTTAATCAAAATTCGGGAGAAAGAAAATCAGCCAGACCTCCATCCTGCAACCTGCTATTGTTAGTCCTGATCACTGTATTTACATATACACATATTTAAGCAATCTTCCTCTTCTTGAGTTCTCTGCCGGTTCCACTACCACAGTTATGTCAAGGAAGCATGTCTCAAATCCACCCTAGGTACAAAAGGAATCAAACCCTGTGCTGTCGGTACCAATTTAATCCACACCAGCTGTCAAACCAACTGAGTCCCATCAGGAACCTAGAACCGATGTGGCACTTTTACTTGCATGCTGCATTCCAGAGCTATGATTACTGATGGGAGAACCTCCAATTCTCATTCCATTTCATAGCTGACCAGGGTCTTTCTTGCAATTTTCACCCCTCATTCACATACATTGGATTTACAAGTGGATGCTCCACCTGTTTGGTTGTGTTATGAATGCACCTTCCTTGACCATCAAGTCCGAGAGTGAGTTTTGAACTCAGACCTACTGGCTCAGAGACAAGGGCACCACTCACTGCACCACTAGAATTTTGTTTATGAAGTAAAAAGAACTAATAAACAAAAAAATGCAAGAAATCCTCAGCAGGCCAAACACTGGAGAAGAAGCAGAATTAATGTTTCAGTACAACAGCCTTTCAGAGGAGAACGAATTGAAAGCATTTGACTGTTTCTTTTTCCACAGCTGCTGTCTTCTAAGCATTTTCTATTTAATTTGGTTTCCAATATTTGCAGTATTTTGCTTTTGCTAGTAGCATAGTAAAAGCAGAAAAACACTCTAAAGATTGTCCACCTGATTTACAATATTTGTTAGTTTTGTTTGTATTGATCAAAAATTTGGGACAAACAGCCCTTTGCTCCTAACTTTTGTGGCCAGTATCAGCATTTGGAGCACAATAGATTGAGAGCAAAATTCCCTCAATGCAATCCAAGCAATGTGCTAAGTAGCATTATTGTTATACACTCTTAAGTGACCTCACAAAAATGCAGTCTGTTTTCAATTGGCAAGGAATTAGAGATGCAGAGTTCAAGGAAGAACTTTGATTCCACCACCAGTGGTAACTTATGCAATGGTTAGCAAATACAGTCATTCCTCGGGTTGCAAATGGATTTCGTTCTTGTGCCTGGTTGCAAGTCAATAGGCATGCAAGTTGGAACACAATGCAGGAAATTATAAAATAGCCATTTGTATGAACAGGAAATGTCTATGTGTCAGATTTTACAAATTACACCATTGTCTGGGATTTTGTTCAGAAGTACCAGCATTTGTAAGTTACATGTTCATAAATTGGGGATCCCCTGTACTGGATTCAAATCATAATCAATAGACATACAATAACTTGTTTACAATATATGTAATTGTTAATAATAGTTTCCAAAACTCTGCAAAAGGTTATCCTTCCTATTGACCATCGTTTTTCCCAGGGTGGAGGCATTACTTACTTGGGGACAAACCGTTCAAGGTGGGAAGGGCGGGGGGATGGAGTTTAAAAGAGATGTGTGAGGAAACAAAGGGAGGTGAGTGCCTGGAATGTGCTGCCAGAGGAGGTGGTGAAAGCAGACACAATAGCAGCTTTCAAGAAGCACCAGGACAAATACACGAACAGGAAAGGAATAGATGGATACGGATCCTGAAGACACTTTCAATATGGAAGGATAAAATGTGTCAGCACAAGCATGGAGGGCTGAAGGGCCTGTTCCGCTGCTGTATTGTTCTTTGTTGTATTCATATACTGAACCTATAGCTACCACAGAAACAATACAGACAATATCATCAAAGTAAAGGGTTGTGCTAATAAATGAATCCTGCTAATAAATGCCAAGAAAAGTATTAATAAACCAGCATTCAACCTATAATACAACTATTATTAAATATTTTTTCTCATATTCTGGTACTCCGATATTCGGGTAATACTAATACTAAAAGAATGCTCAAGAAGCTTGTGATTGCGACCATCAGAACCTCTGCCCACACAAGGTCTGGCTGCAGCATCTGCCAAGATAGTCGAGCTGGTATTTGTTTGGGCAATGACGGAAGAGAAGAGCTGCCTTTCAAATACAAAGCAGAATGGGCCCTGCACCATTGTCACCATGTGGGGCCACAGATAAATGCTTCTACAGTCAGTTCATCCAGAATGCCATGGTTGCATTCTTGTACAGCCCGGTATTAGAGAAGAATCGAGCTTTCGAAGCAGCACTTCAAGTGTTGGCGATGTAATTGCATTACAACCGACACAAGTTTTAAAAGTTTGCACTTTAAAAAACATCGGCCCCAATTCGTCAATCATATCCAGTGAATCTGCATTGACAAAACGCACTTTATAGCAGAATAACCTGTCCTCATTTTGGGGGAAATGAATATGTGACATCTAACATGTTTGGAGTCCCCATAAATGCATTTCCATGTTTTCTGAAGCAATGGAGATTAAGAATGAAGATAGAACTAGGATTCTCAATGGTACCCATTGTAACTTCAATCAAAGATTTCAGGACTTGCAGTTCCTATCATCCTTCTTTCCATATTCCTTGTTCCAAGGATTTTCCTAGATCTGGTTAGTGGGTAGTCTGAAGGGCAACATTTCTTTTATTCAAATCCTCTCCCTAGTTTTAATTCTCTCCTGATTGTTGTGCCTTCCAGCTTGTCCAGCAAGAGTGAATGAAATAATGCATTTTTCTAAAAGACTGACAGATTTGAAGAATCAATAATGTAAATCCTCAGATATCCTTTCTCTCTTCAAGTTGCTTACTAGGTGATTAGTATTATTACTTTATGGTGACAGGACTGGACTATTGCTGCTGAGGCAGGTAGCTTGAGTCAGCACACTCAGCTGAGTTAAAAGGAGGGCATTAGAATGAGTTTTTGCTTTGGAAATGAAGGGGCTGTGTTTGAATTGGGCTTGCAAATGCCAGCTATCAATCGTAAGTAGCTAGAGGCAGGAAAGTAGTGAGGGGGGCTGGTTAGAAGGCTGCCTTAATTCCAAGCATACAAATGTACGGATTAGGAGCACAACTAGGCCACTTGGCCCCAGGAGCCTGCTCTGCCATTTAATAAGACCATGACTGATCGGATTGTGTTTCTAGTTTCACATTCCTATCTATCCTGATAATTTCTGATTCCCCGAACAACAATCTACTTCCACCTTAAAATACTCAATGACCTTGCTTCCACCATGTTCAGAGGCACAGAGTTCCAAAGTTGCACAACCTCTGTGAGAAAAATATGTTCCTAACAGGGGTGACCCAAAATGTTTTAACAACACATCCCACTTCTGAATTCACCTAAAAGAGGAAACATCCTTTCCATGACCACTTCCTGAAGATCTTGCTGAGGATCTCATGAACTTCAACGAAATCACTCCTCAATCTTCTAAACTCCTAGGAAATTCCTAGAAACTCTGAAGTCCAGTCCGTCCAAACTCTGCAGAGACAATTTACTAATTCCAGGTATCAATCTGGTAAACCTTCACTGAACTCATTTAGATCCTTCTTTAAATGATGAGACCAAAACTGCAAACAGTGTTCAAAATGTCTCTCACTAATGCCTGGTACAAATGAAGCATAACCTACTTTCTTCTATGTTCAATTCCTCTCATAAAAGGCAAAAGCAATATTCATATTAATAGTGTACCTGCATACTAATGTTTTGTGGCTCATTTATTCAAACTCCTGGCTCACTCTTCATCTTGGAATTCTGATGTCATTCTCCATTGGAGTAATACCCTGTTTTTATTCTTCCTGCCAAAGTGAACACATTCACATTTTCCCACATGATATGCTAATTGCCAGAGTTTTGCCCATTCACTCAACTCATCTATATTGGTCTGCAGCCTTTTCACTCCTCCCTCTTTTTGCATCATTTATAGATTTAAAAATCATACTAATGCAGATAATTTCTTTCTAAATTTCCAATGAAAACAGATATATTTCTAACCACTGAATTATCCATCAATTACTTTATGTACACAAATAACACACCAGTTTTCCAGAGAAATTAGTTTGCTGTTTGTTTTCAACACAGGCTAACACATTCTCTTCTGGGACAGAATAACTGCACAGTCTATAACAAGTTAATCACCTTTCAATGTTTGGAGGAAAAGGTTTAATTTGCTTAAGTCTGATGTCAATAGCAAAGTAGGAGCAGAGCGAGACAAAGTGAAGACGCATCATGGTATACCAGGTATGAAAATCAGAATGTTCTGTGCTGGTCAGACGGTCAAATTGAAAAACATGGTAAGAAGTCTTGTGTGCTTGGAGTTTCTTTTTAAGGAGACTAAGCATAATTGCAAATACAGTGACAATTGAAGAAAGACTCAAGTTAGTGTCATATAGTTAGTGCCATTTGCTTAAAAGAGGAAATGTGATAAAAGTGAGAACATGATGGACCCCCTACAATCCAAATTTCTATGATAAGTACTGAGTAAAAGTCAAAAAGAAATCAGAGATTTACTAGTATCGCAGAATTCACTAGTAGAGAAAAGCGAAACAGTGTCTTTGGTTAAGGCAAATCAATCAAAATTTCAATCCTAACTTTAACTGGAATGGGTAGTTAAGGTTCAAGTTTGACACTCTCAGTAATAGTGAAAGAACAGATAGAAGGTAATGAAAATGGACAAAGATACTGAGACAGAGAAAGCGACGTCCTGCCAACGCATAAAATTCAAGTTTTAAAAATCTGCAGTTTAGGGTCTAGCAATGACCATGAAACAACCTGGTTGACTAATATCCTTTAGGGAAGGAAACTGCTGTCCTTTGGTGGTCTGGCCTGTATGTCACTCCAGACCCACAACAATGTAGTTCACTCTTAACTATCCACTATAACTTCGGCATTGGTAGTGCATGCTGGCCTTGCCAGTGATGCCCAGATCCTGTGAAAAAATTTATTTTTAAAAAAAGACACATATTTGATAAGTACCAATAACAAACAAGCACATCCAGGTCTCAAATACTTAATGTTTTCTAATACTTAAAATACAATAAAAATGCTTTCTGCTTGAGCAGCTGAAACATTAGCCAGGTGGGTGCACACCTCATATGGAAAAAAAATTAGAAAGACGTACATTTACAGTGATCTTCATAGGTTCTGGACATATTTAAGCTCTTTACAGCCACTTACGTAACATTGAAGTTCAGTGACTTGATACACTGAAAATAAGGCAGATAATTTGCAGACAGCAAGATCCCATAAACTGCAATATGACCATTTGCAGATAATGTGCATTTTCAATGTTGATAAAGGGAGAATTGCGGATTTGGATAACACAGATAACTCAACAATTCTTCTTCAAAACTGTGTCATGGAATATATTACATTCACCTGAATGAGCAAATGGTTTTAATATATTAGTTGAAATTTGACACCTCTGACAAAGCAGCAATTTTTCTCTACTGTACTCAGCCTCGTGGTGGCAAGATCAGTGGGGAGGTAACTTGTTAGGATGGAACTGGAGGACACGTAGTTCTGGATAGCAACTGAGGAAACTACCTACACATGGTGGCTGGGTAATCTTGATGGTCAGTATGTCATAAAATTGAGAGAGGGAGAAACAAGCAAATTCTTGACGAGTTATTAACATTCTCTCTTCTGGACCCCAAACCTTCTGATAAATTCAGGTCCTGGGCTGATACTCCTGGAGCTCACCATTTCTGTGAAATCTGTTCAGGCATGTGGCAATGATCAAGGATCCATCTTGAACTTGTCAAGAAGACAGTACCCATCTTGCTGTGAGCCTTCGGCAGGGAGATTTCAGAGAATGTGGGGCTAGCATATGACTCATGACCCAACTGAAATCTTGCAGAAAGGCATATAATTTTTTGTCTTAATCCACCATTAAATAGACCTCTGATAAATCAGTTAGAAACAGATCAATTAACTGGTGTATTACCATGTCAAATCAGAAACCACCTTTAAGACTTTAATGGGGCCCAGGCGCTGGTCAGTTCCATGTCTATTTATTAGGACAGCAGCTGAATTTCAACCTTGCCCCATTATTTTGTTATATGATATACATCTCAAGTTAATATTAGGGCCAAGGTCTTGCTCATTTTCTAATACTTTCCCTCATTTTGGAACTGTTCGCTAAGAAGCTGGGGGAGAAAAATATTCATTTGGCGAGGATAACCATCAACATTTACAATCCAGAATCTCAAGTGCACAACTAGAATTTGGGCATAATGGTAGTGGTGACCAGATCCAAGTCAATAGCCGCAGGAGGGGGTAGTTAAGGAGAATAGGACTAAAATATATTTCCAATTTGTGACCACAAAGATTTGTGATACTCCTCAGATGTAACTTCATATTTCACATTTTTGGGAGAAGTACCTTCCACTAAACCTCAAATGAAGCCAAATATAAATCTCCAAAAACCGAAATAACCGCAGATGCTGGAAATCAGAAACAAAAAACAGAAATTGCTGGTAACGTTCAGCAGGTCTGTCCCAGTTCTGAGGGAGGGTCACTGGACCCGAAACATCAGCTCTGATTTTCTCCACAGACGCTGACAGATATGCTGAGCTTTACCAGCAATTTCTGTTTTTATAAATCTCCAAAATCTTGAAAAATACCATTGATAGCAGATGGTGTTAAAGTTAATGTTTCAAGTTAATATTTGTAATATTAAAGTTTGTTCTTCCAGTTTTGAACTTGACCTGCAGGTATAATATACATTTAAAATAATGCACATAACGCTACAGCTGTGAAAACACCACCATCAATTGGAATTAGTGATTCCCAGTACAGAATAAAAGGGAGCACTCTGAATCCAGGGGAAACAGTAGGAGGACAGCTTGATTGGGAGCCATCCTCTCCAGACTGCTACAAAAAACGGATGAGTATCGCTTAGATTATGCTCGAAACTGAGTGTGTCGTATGCAGAGTTTCCAAGAACTCAAGGGTGATCATGCGCAGGCAATCCATGAAACCACAAAGAGCAGCAGCACCATAGGTGAAACATCTCAACAAAAGCTCAGCAACCTATCCTTTACTTCCACCAGTCTTCTAGGAAGCTCACTAGAAGACATTGAGGGATGCCAGTTTTTGCTGCAACAAGAACTAAATGGTTCAGATACAGTCATACAGGATATTAATTTTCATCTAGTAATAAGGTGTTTACCCAGTGCCGGTTCAGCATGTTTGATGGTAGAGAATACAGAGATTGACAAAGTAGTGTCATGGGTCCACAATGGAATTGTTTGACCCAAACTATCTGAATTGGGTTTGGGTTTAATTTCTTCCACGTTATCTGAATCATAACTAACTCAAATGATTTGGATTTTTAACATTAGGTGGAGCATTTTAAATTAACATACAGTTTGCTCCAACAGGAGCATTAGAAACTCTGGAGTCTGAGAAATAAGTAATACCCTTAGATCAGAGGTGACACTGACATCTCTATACACTTCTCAGTATTGATTCCTTAAAGATTTAAAAAGTGGATTTCTTCAAGAAGATGTGGTACTCTCACTTCCTGGTGTTTAGGGGAATGTCCCAGATTTGCATAAATTGGTTCCTAGCCATTTATAATAATATTGAAATTATAATATCGAGATTGGTTACAAATGCCTGACTTTCCTTGTTTTACTCATTTCATAAAGGCAAAGGCAGGTAAAGGGTCAGAGTAGAATTAAAATTGTGATTGTATTGCACCCATAGGTCTTTGCAAGGTTTGAGAGGATTTGTAGCTCAGGTTGAGGTTCTGGATGTAGGTTTGCTCGCTAAGATGGAAGGTTCACTTTCAGACGTTTTGTCACCCTACTAGGTAAAATCTTCAGTGGGCCTCCGGGTGAAGCACTGTTGATAATTCCCGCTTTCTATTTATATGTTTGGGTTTCTTTGGGTTGGTGATGTCATTTCCTGTGGTGATGTCATTTCCTGTTCTTTTTCTCAGGAGGTGGTAGATGGGGTCTAACCCGATGTGTTTGTTGATAGAGTTCTGGTTGGAATGCCATGCCATGCCGTGCATGTCTCTGTTTGGCTTGTCCTAGGATGGATGTGTTGTCCCAGTCGAAGTGGTGTCCTTCCTCATCTGTATGTAAGGATACTTGTGAGAGTGGGTCATGTTGTTTTGTGGCTAGTTGATGTTCATGTATCCTGGTGGCTAGTTTTCTGCCTGTTTGTCCAATGTAGTGTTTGTTACAGACCTTGCAGGGTATTTTGTAAATGACATTAGTTTTGCTTGTTGTCTGTATAGGGTCTTTCAATTTCATTAGCTGCTGTTTTAGTGTGTTGGTGGGTTTGTGGGCTACCATGATGCCAAGGGGTTTGAGTAGTCTAGCAGTCATTTCCGAGATGTCTTTGATGTAGGGGAGAGTGGCTAGGGTTTCTATACGCGTTTTGTCTGCTTGTTTGTGTTTGTTGCTGAGAAATCTGTGGACTGTGTTCATTGGGTACCTGTTCGATTTGAATACACTGTATAGGTGATTTTCCTCTGCTCTGCATAGTTCCTCTGTGCTGCAGTCTGTGGTAGCCCATCAGAATAATGTTCTGATGCAGCTTTGTTTGTGGATGCTGGGGTGATTGCTTTTGTACTTCAATTTTCGGTCCATATGTGTTGTTTTCCTGTAGACGCTGGTTTGATTTTACTAATTGGCCGTTCACTGTGACATCTAAGGATGGCAGTTTGTTGTTCTTTTCTTCCTCTTTAGTGAATTTTATGCCAGTAAGGGTATTGTTGATGGTCTTGAAGGTTTCCTCTAATTTGTTTCATTTAGTGATGACAAAGGTGTCATCCACGTAGCAGAACCAAAGTTTGGGTTGGATGGTTGGCAGAGTTGCTTGTTCGAATCTCTGCATTACTGCCTCTGCTCAGAACCCTGATATCAGAGATCTCATGGGTGTTCCGTTGGTTTGTCTGTAGGTTTTGTTGTTGAAGGTGAAGTGGGTGGTAAGGCATAGATCCATTAGTTTGATGATACTGTCACTGTTGATGAAGTTAGTGGTGTTTGGTGTATGTGTCTTTGGTTCTTCTAATAGTGTAATCACTTTTCCTTGACAAGGAAAACTGATTGATGTAAACAGGGCTGTTACATCAAAGGAGACCATTATTTCATCCTCTTCTATTTTAGTATCTTTGATGGTCTTCAGGAATTCTTGGGTGGAGTGGATGGAGTGGCGTGAGTCTTCTACTAAGTGTTTTAGTCTTTGGTGTAGCTCCTTGGTCAATCTGTAAGTTGATGTTCCAGATAGTGAGACTATGGGTGTGAGGGGGGGCCTTCTGGTTTGTGAATATTGGGTAATCTGTAGAAGCGTGCTGTGTTGGATCCATCTGGTTTCATTTTTTGGAAGTTAGTCTTACTTATTTCTCCAGATATCGGATGTTTTTTAAGATGGGCTGTGATGTGGTTCTCTAGTTGTGGGATCAGTTGGCATCTGTTAGTAGTCCGTTTGCTTTTTCAATGTAGTCTCTTCGATTTAGAATGACTGTCAAGCGTCCTTTGTCTGCAGATAGGATAACAATGTTTTTATCTTTTTTTAGTCTTTCCAGTGCTTTTCTTTCTTGTGTATAGAGTGGGTTTCCTTCCTTTTATCTGCTTAATGTTGGTGCGACTACCTGTCTGATAGTTTGCTGGGTTTCTTCTGTGAATTGGTTGCCTTTTAGTGTTGCTTCTAATGCTGCTAAGAAATCTTTCTTGTCCGTATCCTGGCAGTTGGACGGTATCATAGTAGCCCACTAAAACAGCAGCTAATGAACTTGAAAGACCCTATACAGACAACAAGCAAAACTAATGTCGTTTACAAAATACCGTGCAAGGTCTGTAACAAACACTACATTGGACAAACAGGCAGAAAACTAGCCACCAGCATACATGAACATCAACTAGCCACAAAATGACATGACCCTCTCTCACGAGTATCCTTGTATACAGATGAAGAAGGACACCACTTCAACTGGAACAACACTTCCATCCTAGGACAAGCCAAACAGAGACATGCACGAGAATTCCTAGAAGCATGGCATTCCAACCAGAACTCTATCAACAAACACATCGAGTTAGAACCCATCTATCACCCCCGAGAAAAGGAACAGGATGTGACATCACCACAGGAAATGACATCACCACAAGAAATTATGTCACCACAGGAAATGACATCACCAACCTAAAAAAAACCCAAACATATAAATAGAAAGCAGGAATCATCAGCAGTGCTTCGCCCGAAAGCCCACTGAAGATGCTACCTAGTGTGGTGATGAAATGTCGGGAAATGAACCTTCCAGCTCAGCGAGCAAACCTATATCCTAAAATTGTGATTCATGATCATATTGACTTTCACCTTGCACTGTGTGCCAACTGCAAGCTTTATTACTGCAAGAAAACTGGAGACATATAATATTCATATATCTCTGATTGAATCTCAACCTTTGGCAATCCAACTATGCCCCTCATTGGCAGCGTAATGGCACAGCAGACACAAAACCACATTATTGATGGCACATAGCTGGCATGGCTGACACTCCCTCACACGACCTCACTCTCTCATGCTACTCACCATGTGAAGACCACATCACGCAGTTTACCTGTTATATTTCACCCTCTCTAAGCCACTATAGCTCTGTCCCCAGTGCCCAATGTAGACCTGCAGCTTGTGATTATCCAGAACATCAAGTACAGGCAAACAATTAAACAATTCTATCGATGATCTTTTATTAACAGACATTGAAAGTGAACACAAATAAAACCAATAAAGGCTGATTTTCATCCTGACAATGGAGACCAGGTTTTGGCATCATGACTAACAACTATTTTACAATCCCTGATATTCTATTGCACCCAAACCCTAACCATTGGAAATGAGTGTAATCAGGTCCTGTCTGGTTTGTAGTACCTGACACATCTAAGTCAGGTCACTGCCAACAAGAGCTTTCTTCTCCCAGCATCCTCATATTCTGCAGTTCCTCAGCTTCCAGTACAGAGTAGAGCGCATCAGGATTTCCAGACTATACTGGAGGGATCTTGCAGACTACTTCAGGCAGTGGAACTGTGTTTTCAGCTGTCCTATCATCTGCCCAGAATGAGGCAGGGTTGCACAATGGTGTGAGGAGTCATGGTCACTGTAAGCAGCCTCTGTGCTCCAGTAACCAACCTTGTAAGATACCCGGACCCTCAAACACACCAGGTGCATAAGAAAGTCCTAGGTAGTAGGACTTGTTACAGCTGCCAGGATAGCGGGAACACAACTCTAGCAAGTGGTAATGGTAATCACAGACAACCTGAATATTAATTGAATGAAATGTGTTCCTATTTATGAATTCCACATTGTTGTGATACAGTTCTCTCAGTGCCACAAATGTGTAGCCACTGGCACCATGTACTTCGGGGAAACCAGCTCTGTTCCTCAATCCAAAACCTCGGTCGCAGCACTGACCTCATCAAGGGGAATAAAAATAAACCAGTGTGATCTTTATTTCTGGGTGCATGAATGAGAGATGCCATACAGGTCATCTGCTGATCCCTTGATAGAGCCAGAAATTTAGAGCCAAGGTAATCTACGCAGCCAGTGGGAGAGGATGGGGTCCAAATCCTACATCCCTCAGGCTTGCTCTAGCAATCTCACACAGTTCCATCACAATTACCTGGCATACACAGAGCTTGTGATATCACTGTGGCTCACTCAACCCCAGGAAAAGCAGGCAAGGGCAGAAAGCTCTGAGCCTCTGACAGACCATACACATCCTGAGGGTTCCTCCGGCTGTGACCTACTCCAAGCTGGGTGATCCTCATCTTCCACAGTGGCCTGCTATCAGCCAGCAGTACTCTCAGACCCACACCAACCTTTCAACTTGTCACTGCCTTCACTGCAGATCATTGTTAAACTTACACAGAAGCTAATGAAACAATAGTGTTCAGCTCCCAATGATGCTTCCCCTTTGGCCAGCGTTAGTCCTCTTTAACATAACTTCTGCTAACATCAGCATCACTTCACCTACAAAGAGCCTCCCAGCTTCTGAACACCTGGTATTGTTTCTTCATGATACCCACCCTACTCCTCTATGCTCCCCCCTCTAGAGGCCATGAAGGTTGTCACTAACACTAACTGCAACCCCCTCCTGCAGACTACCATACCTTACAATGCTGTTTCATGGACTCTCCACACACATTGACTTTCCCTCATTACCATTGTTGTCCTCACCTCTGCAGATGTCTCTGCTTTACACACTATGTAGGGTGTACATGTATACACCCGAGCCCTCAATTTTCCTGCTCCTCGGATGCTGCCTGACCTGCTGTGCTTTTCCAGAGCCACTCTAATCTTGACTTTATACCCCATGTGCAAGCCTCAATTCCCATACCTCTTTTGCAATGATCCTGCCACTGCCCCAATGGACATGATCATCATCAGGAAATGATCAACACAGGGATCACAGGATTTTACTTGGCCCAGACATCTTATCAACTTTGACAAAGAACCCTTAAATGTAGCTGACTGACCAGATCCATGAATACAATGTTTGCAGCTTCCCGACTGGCCATGTGATTCCCTTGACTGCTAGTTCTAACCCTACAGCAACACTGACAATTTCCTGTGCTGTACTCAGACAGATCACCAGGCAGTGAATGTCCAAAGTGGACAACTGATGGTGGCCAAGTCCTATGAGCATATGCGGACTCTGTCTGTGACTTATAATATCAGAACTCTCTGACCAACAGCGACTCCCCTCAACTGAACTGAGGATTATGATAAGAGATTAAATTACTTACAGTGTGGAAACAGGCCCTTTGGCCCACCAAGTCCACACCGACACTCTGAAGAGTAACCCACCCAGACCTCTTTCCCTTTGACTAATGCACCTAACACTACAGGCAATTTAGCGTGGCCAATTCACCTAACCTGCACATCTTTGGACTATGGGAGTAAACCGGAGCACCCAGAGGAAACCCATGCAGACACGGGGAGAATGTGCAAACTCCACACAGACAGTTGCCCGAGGCCAGAATTGAACCCGGGTCCCTGGCGCTTTGAGGCAGCAGTGCTAGCCACTGTGCCACCGTGCTGCCCACATCTTATTTCTCACATGGCCATTTGGTTGAAAAAAAGTGCAGCATGTTTGTTGTGCAGTCAGCTGGCACATGCTGTGAGTGTTATTTTGATGTCTCAGTCTGCTATGCAGGCCCCCACCCCAACCCCTCCACTTTGTGCAGAACTCTACAGACAATCATAACAAGTACCTTGTACATAAAGGTCACATTGGTATGGCAATATTGAGAGCCCTTGGCTCTGACTAAAGGCATGGATAATGACAAGATAATATGAGGCAAAGATACCATGAGCATGGCAGACACTACATGAGCAAAAACTGAGAGATTGTGAACAGCCCAAAGGGTGCAGCCTAGTCTAGTCATTCAGCTGAATGCCTGTGCCTGTGTACAATGTGTCTCTGTTGCAGCTTTTCAACACTAGTGGTTGGAGCACCCTGCAATGCGAGTTTGTGCTTCCTCAACATCCTGCCATTTTATAGGAGAGGTGTCACGATGGTCGTGAGGGTTTGACAAATGCTGGATGCCAAAATCTGTGGATGAGGGAAGTGTGAAGCTGGAGCTTGTGGATCATGCCCTGAAACAAAGTGTGATCACAAACAATATAGAGGCCACTCAGTACAAGCAGTGTGATGAATCCACCAGGTACCTGCTCTGCTCTTTACCTTCATATCTAGCAGGTTTGATGTGTTTCGTAAGATCTGAAGCTGAATATCAATGAGGCGATTTGGGCCTTGAACAAGGTGTTTAACAGGCTATAATCCCCTTAACTGACAACTCACTGCTGCCTGGTGAGAAACTCACTAAAGTGCTCATCAAAAGCATAAAAGATGGAGCAAGACCCTCCTGATATCAAGATGGACCTTGCTGGACTTCCTGTCATTCAATTCTGCCACAAATCTCACCACACCTCACGTTGTTCAGACCCCTGGTAAGATTCTGCACTTCGTAGGTTCGTTGATGAACATGGTATTGCAATCCAACACAATTTTACCAGGTAGTGAAGAGGAAATGGTATTAAAATGTTTTGGGAAATTTATTAAGATGGCTCACAGAGTGTTCCTGAGGGCTCACAAAGGGCGTACAGACCTCTGTTACCCAAACTCCCTGCTGTGAACACTGTTTCACATAATCACCAACTCCACCCCCAAACTACCATGAACTGGATTCCTGTAGACACTGTTAGGCTAGTCTGTGTATTCCAATGGCCAGCTAATGTATAAATCTGGAGACAGATCAGTTACACATTTGATACCAGCATGGAGTTCCTTTCCTTGATTTCAACACTGAAAGTGAATACAGTCACATGCTTTATTTCATATGTTCAGGAACTTGATTTAATCATATGATATGGAAAAAATATAACAACACATCTTAAGTCTTTTTCTTTGATTTTAACCAAATGACTGTCTGCATTAAACAAAAGTTATGTTCAATACTTCACTAGAAGCTCACATCGGCAATTTTAATCATTTAAATTTAAATATGAGACCTGTGTGGGTAAAGTTGCTGATTTTCCTCCTTGCCTTTGAAAAAAAATTCTTGCCTTCACTTGTCAGCTCTCTGGATAGCTGGGTCACAGAAAGACCTCACAATATGCTGAGCACAAGTCTAAAATCCTCAGCATACCAGTGTTACACCAGCCATGGTACAATGTTCTGCACCACTGGGTTAGAACTACTTGTACCCTAGATTAGACAGCCTGTCAATCATTTGCTGATAACATTTACTTACTTTAGGATCAGATAAGCTTTGGACAGGTAAGCAAACTCAATTATGATTTTAAAACATATAATCTGCGCTTAGTTGCAACATCATCTCTTTCAAGATATAAAGTTATATTTTCAATCAGGCCACATGACTCTCAATGTTTACTGGACAAACAGAATGTAAAAAAAAACAGAAGAAAATGCCATGGGTTGAATTGATCTCTGATTCATCAGTTAGTGGTCAGCTACTAACCCAGCGCAATGTCTCAGAAAACTAATTACAGATGAAAGGTTAGTAGGGTGACAATAGTTCTGTTAATGCCATTGAGTGAGTGGGTTTTGGATGTAGCGTTTAGGAAGCTAAAGGGAGCACTTATGCATCTTGTACAAGGGTTGTTAAGAAGGCATACAGTATAGTAGCTTTTATTAGTAGAGGGATCGAGTTTCGGAACCATGAAGTCATGCTGCACCTGCACAAAACCTTGGTGCGGCTGCACTTGGAGTACTGAGTGCAGTTCTGGTCACCGGATTATAGGAAGGATGTGGAAGCTTTGGAAAGGGTTCAGAGGAGATTTACTAGGATGTTTCCTGATATGGAGGAAAAGTTGAGGGACTTGAAGATGTTTTCGCTAGAGAGAAGAAAGTTGAAAGGTAACTTAATTGAGACATATAACATAATCAGAGGGTTCGATCAGGTGCACAGTGAGAGCCTTTTTCCTCGGATGTTGATGGTTAGCATAGCTTCAAATTGAGAGGTGATAGGTATAGGTAAGATGTCAGAGGTAGTTTCTTTACTGAGAAAGTAGTAGGGGCATGGAATGCATTGCCTGCAACAGTTGTAGGCCTGCCAACTTTACAGGCCTTTAAGTGGTCATTGGATAGGCATATGGACGAGAATGGAATAGTGTACTTTGGATGGGCTTCAGATTGGTTTCACAGGGTGGTGTAATATCAAGGGCTGAAGGGCCTGTACTGCGCTGTAATGTTCAATGTTCTATAAATGAGGCTCATTCGAGCTACATTGTTCACTATGGGGGGCTTAAATCTCTCACAGGGTGGTGCACTCACTCAGAAGTGATTTTATACAAGTTATCAATGCTGCTCCAACATTTCAGGAACTGCACAGAGTGAAAGAAAAGGTTCATTGAACTCACAAAGGTAACTAAAGTATATCTAGATACTGGTGCTAATGCACATTGACTGCTATTCATACCTGTCAGAAGAAGTGGAGACTGGTACAATTAGAACATTTAAAAGACATCTGAATGGGTATATGAATAACAAGGGCTTAGAGGGATGTTAGCCAAATGCTGGTAAATGGGAATAGGTTAATTTAGGATATCTGGTCGGCATGCACGGGTTGAACCGAAGGATCTGTTTCCGTGCTGTCTGATTCTATGTCTTTATTCCCATTCTTAATGATTGTACTCTTACTCCCTTAGAACTTGCATGTTCAAGGCAAATTCATAAATACCAGAGTAACCTCTCCGACAACTCAAGCATGATATTAGTCAAAATCTATTCAGGAGAATTCTGCAGCATGAAGTTTGCAGCAACGGTTTATAAAGACATTATTGGCTTCCAGGTAATACTGAGTCAAAAGCTTTGACCTGTATACTTGCAGTAGGTTTCCAAAATCTGGTTGGAATCTCAGAGCCTGAGCACAGATTTTCATCTTCTGGATGCAAATGTTGCTGCTTGTCCAGAGTGACCTTTAGCGTCCTAACTGAAGCACCCTTCTGGAAATGTAAGGTGGCAGCAGCCTCAAACAGAGGCTCTACATCCATTGCCATGCTACAAAAACAGGTCCTTCTGGATCAGCCATTCCCAACACATCCAAGTTTCAGAAACATAAGGGTGGAAAAACAATTAACTGTGCTGCAGACCAAACGATGTCTTTAGAATTTTCTTCTTTCCACCCTTTTTGTTTGGGTTTTACAAAATGCCAGCAACAGTGAGCAGAATTTCCCCAATTCATAGCAGTGGGCTTGAAGGCAGGAAATGAGTAAAATCTGGGGAATTGTGACAACTCAACTCTCCAATATGTTCTTGCCATCATGAAACAGAGTCAGGTTGGGAAAAGAATCAGATGCCCACACAAGTGTGGTGGACAGCTATACAAGATAATCAAGGCCTCGCTGGTATTTTGACACTAACTGAATGATCCCCTCCTCCAATGGAGTAGGCCAGTAGCTCAATGAAGATAGACTCCCTATAGCAACCTAGGGACCAATGGAGCCAGAGGCTCCACGACCCAAGAATGGGGCTGCAGCCAGGCTCAGTCATACCCATGACCTAAATATTCCTCCAGGAAGATTATTCTCGCCACTCTGATGGGTCTACCAGTTCATTATTTTTGGATTAGATTTATGCCTCTGAAAGTGCCTCCATAAGAAGTATTCTTACAGTTCCCAACTCAACTCAGCAGCATCCATTATTTAAGTCATACTGTTGCCCTCCATTGTGTAGAGTCCTGAAGCCTATATAGGAATCCAGCATAATAGCTAGCCAACTGATCACACCCAGAAATCTGTGTGAACAACAGACCATTTACGAACACAACTAATTTCTTAAAAGTGGACAAGTGGGCTCAAAACACCAAGAAATTCTCAGCCTAAGATTACAGATTAAAGAATATAATTAATGCAGACTACATAACACATTTGTGGGTGAGAACTCACCATTAGCTAAAAAGTTTAGAAATTGCTTTTGTTTGAAAATAAATGGGCAAATTCCATTTTTGCCCATTTGGTGAACTACATCTTCAATTGTAGCAAAGTGTACTTGTGAAACGTGCAACCATCAAAACTTAAACTAACTTTGTAATAACAAAGCACCAACAAGCATCAAAAAATGTGTCTGAATCAGGCAAAGAGCTAATTGTACAAATATCAGAAAGTTTCTTCATACAGTAGATGCAATTAGTGGCTAAGCGACAGTTAAGAAAATAGTGATTAGGATTTGCATACATTTTAGATAATCATGAGGATATTCTTGTACATGTAGCAGCATAGTAACCAAGTGTGAAATAAACTGCAAGAATAGGATGCACGTCCCAGTGCTGATGAACCTGTACCAAGAATTGAAAGGACCTGGAGTGAAGCAAGATGGTGTGCAACTTGAGAACAAAGTCCACACTCAACTGATTGTTTCAAAGTTGCAGTGTAAGACACACATGTATACAGTGGAACATGGCACTTATACAATATATTTGCAAAAATAGAATTATGCTGACACAAAAAAAGTTAACAAGTCATCAAATGAAGTGTAAGAAAGTAAATGTATAGGTTATGCAAATTACATCACAAATGCCAAACTGGGAAAATGAATGCACCGCAGGAGACTATTTCTATGGGTATTTCTATGCATCTCCAACCTGACTACTGTGATATTAAAAAGCCAAAACTCAGCACAGATGGAAGAAGTATTGTACAGCAGGTAGTGGAATCTAGAACATTGACATCTTATTAAAACACTCTTGTTGAACAGTAGAAAACAAAAGTTTGAAATTATGGAGGAGATAGTCTCTGAAGTTTTGCAGAATTTCTGCAATTTTCACATCATTCATTTGATTTGCACAAGAAGAAAGCCAAAGGTATGGAAATGTCATAATTATTGGACTGGACTGGATATCGATGTCACTGATAGCTTAGAATTCCTTACCTAACAAGATTGTGGAAGCATAGGTTCCACATGCACTGCAGTGTTAAGCCCACTCCCACCTTAAGGAATAAGAAGTTTGTTCGAGGAATGACTTTTCTAACACTGCTCACATCCTCAGAACATCTTTTATTACAGCATAATGAGTGTTTTGGCACAAGTACATGACAGAACAACACTCACAAGGATATATTCAATTACTTATCACGATCCATCTGCTCTTTTTCACAGAACAAGAACATAGGTCTCTTTTAGCCAAAATTGGAAGCATAATTCATCACTCCAATTTGAATAAATCATCGGTATAGGTGCAAATGCAAGGCTGGTAGGATCTGGAAATATGCATCAGTGACCAGGAAACTCCAAAATATTGCTTTCTTTAATGTGAATGATAATGATATGTTACTTGTATTATCAAGATTAAGGATATACAGGTGAAAGACAAGGTTGAGTAAGTACCTTGAGCATATCAAAATAAAGACTGTATCAAATAAATAGATGATAGGCCTTGTGTCATAATGGTCGACTCCTTAGTTCTAGTCCTGAAAACCTAGGTTCAAATCCCACCTGCTCCAGTGGTGTGTTGTAACACACTGAATTGATTAAAAATATATGTGTAAGTAAAGACTGCTGGGATGCTGGGAGGAGGCAGAAAAATGTGTTGTTGTATTCTTTAACTAAGTCTCATATTAAGTAAAAGATTGGTGCCTGATTTCTTAATTCACTATCTGGTTTTAAATTAATGAACATGATAGTCAAGGATGTTTAAGGATGAAGATTGGAAAATGAGATACTTTTCAGACAGAAGATTAAAATCGGAATTGCCTTTCTTCACAAAAGTAAGTGAAAATTGTCAGCGCATGATTAGCCACTGATGTTCTCAGGATCTGAACCTTATCACCAATAGAAAAATGACAAAGCTATTTGGACACAGGTTATACCTTTGCTGTAGAGTAGACAGAGTAAATGTGTTTTGTGTGGATAGCCAGCTTGTTTTAACGAACATTTCATTCTCAGAAAAATACACACTTTTGAAGGACATGCCTGCAGCTTTTAACAATAATCCAGGGGCAGCTGTTACTTCCTGCAACATTTATGGTACAAAGGGAACATTCTGCACTGAGAGAGAATGGCAGACTCAATGATCACAGCCTTTCAAGATCATTCAGCTATGGGATGCAAACATCAGTACAACAGAAGAGTTACAGGGAGTATGAAACAGAACTTTTAGGAGACCTGCCAGGTAAATTAGAGTAGATTAGATTAGATTAGATTATAGTGTGGAAACAGGCCCTTCGGCCCAACAAGTCCACACCGACCCGCCGAAGCGCAACCCACCCATACCCCTACATTTACCCCTTACCTAACACTGCGGGCAATTTAGCATGGCCAATTCACCTGACCTGCACATCTTTGGACTGTGGGAGGAAACCAGAGCACCCGGAGGAAACCCACGCAGACACGGGGAGAATGTGCAAACTCTACACAGTCAAGTCGCCTGAGGCGGGAATTGAACCCGGGTCTCCGGCGCTGTGAGGCAGCAGTGCTAACCACTGTGCCACCGTGCCGCCCACAATACTAGAATTTAGAAGTCGAAGATGATGTTCATGATCAGACACAAGAAGCTTTAGGTAAAAACAATGACTGCAGATGCTGGAAACCAGAGTCTGGATTAGTGGTGCTGGAAAAGCACAGCAGTTCAGGCAGCATCTGCGGAGCAGTAAAATCGACGTTTCTTTCTCCCACCCCCACCCTCCTCTCATTTATCTCTCCACCGTTCAGGCTCTCTGCCTGTATTACTGATGAAGGGCTTTTGCCTGAAACGTCAATTTTACTGCTCCTCGGATGCTGCCTGAACTGCTGTACTTTTCCAGCACCCACTAATCCAGACAAGAAGTTTTAGTCCAGTAATGAGTGCACTAGCTATGGATTCATTTAATTGTGCCAATACAGATAGCGATTGCACATTGACAGTGTATTTAAAAGATTGGTAAAAATGTAATATTGATTCAATCAGTAGCAAGAATCAAAGTAAGGTCAGAATGTGTGAAAGTTATAAATGTTTCAGGTTCAGGGATGACAGCACACAATCGTATGACAATCATAGTTGGAGAAAGCCACTTTTTTTGTCAAGTTGTAGTGTCTGGTGGGACATACCTGCTGCCAACTAAGACTTCCATGAGAAAGGTAAAATGCAAACTGTATATGGGACATGATACAGCAACTCTTCTTACTGAAACTCAATTCCTCAACAGCTTTTCCTATTGACATTACTGCATTACTTTAATAAATCTGGCATTTATAATAAAATGATAAAAAATTGTGGCATTGGGTGATAAAAATTTGAGAGATAAAGAAAGCAAATTCAGCATATTTACATGGACAAGTTTCTCATCCTTCTGGTCAAAAATTAAAAATTCAGCTAAAGGATGGAGATGTGATTGTGAGAGGTATACAAGGCTCACCAAGTGATATAACTAGAAATGTAGTTTATGCTGCCACAGATTATTGTAAGTCCCCCATTGTTAGGAAACATTGCTAATAGTAATGTTAGCATTGCTAACATAGTAGCCATGGACAAGGGGAAAAATCTACCATCTGTCAAAATGAAGTGAAAGAGTACAAAGTATGTAAATGCTGTGCTAGCTTTCACAGTGTATCTCAGAGTGACTCTTGCATTAGGAAATGAGCATGTATTGACAACAGAATCTCTGATCATAGGAGAAAGGGATCCTGTAGCAGTAGTCAAGAAAATCATAGGAGAGCAAGTAGCTGTTTGATAAGGTTAGGCAACATGACAAGTGCACCATAGCGACACTGAAATTCATAGACAGTGATCAATTGTGTTAGAGTGGCTTATTGGACCGATTAAAATCTTGTTAATGGAAAATACTAATGCTTAGACTCTGTATAGTAGCAATATGAAATGACTTGCTTAACCTGTTGTTTAAATTTGTGAGATGCTCTGCCTTCCAAGGATAAACAAGGTCTTTTTCGGGTTCAAGGTCTACGGCTTATGGTCTTATACTGATCACAGTATTGAGCAATATTATGCATCAATTTCAGTGCTGGTATGATATCAGGTACAGAGCATGTATGCCCCAGAAATCAGTTGATCAAGTCAAGCAGCATGTTGATTTGACTTTTTAATAATAGACTTTGGGGGCGGCACGGTGGCACAGTGGTTAGCACTGCTGCCTCACAGCGCCAGAGACCCGGGTTCAATTCCCGACTCAGGCGGCTGACTGTGTGGAGTTTGCACATTCTCCCCGTGTCTGCGTGGGTTTCCTCCGGGTGCTCCGGTTTCCTCCCACAGTCCAAAGATGTGCAGGTCAGGTGAATTGGCCATGCTAAATTGCCCGTAGTGTTAGGTAAGGGGTAAATGTCGGGGTATGGGTGGGTTGCGCTTCGGCGGGTCGGTGTGGACTTGTTGGGCCGAAGGGCCTGTTTCCACACTGTAAGTAATCTAAAAAAAAAACTAAGTACTGTCTGTACTCAACCAGCCTATCCTTATAAAACCAAAAAGAATCTCATTCTAAACATAATTCCACAACTGTACTTGCTGAACAATCTCTGTGTGTGTTACTAGATAGCCTAAGAACAAATTCAATACAGTGAGTTGAGTTTTTAATGTACCTCATTTATGCTTGCTAAAAGTAATAAACATTGATTCATAGGGATTCATTCTCAGTCAGTAAAAGGAATATGTTCACGTCTTATGCCACATCTTACCCTGGCATTTGAGCAGGTTCTCGTTCGCTACTGCTTTATCTAAATTTTAAATTTAACTTTCTCATGTGTATCTTGATGAATGGCGAAACAAAATGCTCTGACAATAGGACTCTTTCCAGCAAATTGCAATTTTCTGTCCAAATTAAACTTGTAAGACAAATAGCAGTTTACTCATTGGCAACTGAATAATTGCCCAGTCTATTTATATATGCCACAGGTTGTAATGAACATTTGAATGGTTTTAGTTATAAACGCGTTGAACCTTTGGAAACTAATAATTAGTAAAATTGTTCTTGGCCTTAAGTGCATTTCCTGGCTTGTGTATATCCTAGTATGACAGGTATGCAATGGTTTAACTTTCTAATGCATTCTGCTTCATCTCCTGAATAAAATAAAGAATCATTCTTTATGACCCTTGCTGGTAAAGTCAACTGCTCTGACATGTGTTGCAATATGAAACATTTTGCACTGCCAAGTCAATTTAAGAGACCACAGAAATGGACACTATGAAACAGAAAACACTTTTCACCCCCAAAGGGAGTCTATAGATGATCAATTCATTGCAGTGTAAGGGCCCCCTTAATTACAGATTGTATAGTGGGCTTGCTGTGTGAGATTGGAATGAGATGGAGTTCCTTCTCCAAAACAACATTTCTAGCAGTAGATTATAGTCAAGCCAAACACTCTCTATTGTGATCAGAGATTAAGAAAATCACTTATGTAAGGCTACTAACAGTGCCATAGGATATGTAAATGTCCCAACTCAATACATCACAAAATAGCCCATCCAAATCTGTCCAAGTTCAATATTGTCTGTCGCATACATTCAGACCAGTTTACAGTTCTTTATTTTCTACCATGCATCCTCATATTACGGTAGAAGAATGTATATGTTTTCAGCTTCTATATATCTTCAAAATAATTTAAAATATTCATCAACTGGTCCCAAGGGACAGTTAGGCAAGGGAGATTAGGATGATGGAAAATTTCAGGCAACAATTACATGTGAAAAAATCTATGTCCAACAAAGTCTGCAAATATGTAGTGACAAATGCATGACCCAGCCTGATAACAAGGAAGCCTGCTTGCCTGGAGGTGGCAGCCAGGGTCAATGGCTTGTACACTGTGTGCGTGACATTATGATACTTTAACTGTGCGGAGAACTGTAACATTCAATCAATTCCCTGTTACGTCTTCCAAGCTCTCTGTTCATCATTAAATTAGTATAAGTTGGGGATTAAAATGTTAAGTTTTTTCTCAGGCATATGCAAAGTGTGATGGGGCCATAAGAACAAGAGGAAGGCATTCAATCTTTCACACCTTCTCTGCTATTGAATTAGATCATGACTGGTTTATACCTCAATTCCTTCCACCTATCTCTACTCCTTCCTTTATTACATTATCTGGAAAAATTAAAAGCTGGTGTTAGGATAGTGAAGGGATGGACATAACATTGTCATTGCACCTGCCTTTGTTATGGTCCAATGAGACGAGCTTGCTGTGGTCAGGAAATCTAAAGAAATGCCCAGCCTGAAGTTGCAACAGCAATGTATATAGAACATTGTTTGAAACGGATTCAGCAGGATATACTAACATCGGCATCCTTGAAGCAGATAGTAGCACCAGGATTGAGGCCATGACCATCTGAAACCATTAGGAGAAAGTGAGGACTGCAGATGCTGGCGATCAGAGCTGAAAAATGTGTTGCTGGAAAAGCACAGCAGGTCAGGCAGCATCAAAGGAGCAGGAGAATCGATGTTTCGGGCATAAGCCCTTCTTCAGGAATGAGGAGGGTGTGCCAAGCAGGCTAAGATAAAAGGTAGGGAGGAGGGACTTGAGGGGGGTGGGTGTGCGTTGGGAATGCGATAGGTGGAAGGAGGTTAAGGTGAGGGTGATAGGCCAAAGAGGAGATGGGGGCGGACAGGTCAGGAAGAAGATTGCAGATCAAGAAGGCGGTGCTGAGTCTGAGGGTTGGGACTGAGAAAAGGTGGGGGGAGGGGAAATGAGCAAGATGGAGAAATCTGCATTCATCTCTTGAGGTTGGAGAGTTTCTAGGCGGAAGATGAGGCGCTCTTCCTCCAGGCGTCATGTTGCCATGGTCTGGCGATGGAGGAGGCCAAGGACCTGCATATCCTTGGCGGAGTGGGAGGGGGAGTTAAAGTGTTCAGCCACGGGGTGGTTGGGTTGGTTGGTCCGGGTGTCCCAGAGATGTTCTCTGAAACGTTCCGCAAGTAGGCAGCCTGTCTCCCCAATGTATAGGAGGCCACATCGGGAACAGCGGATGCAGTAAATGATGTGTGTGGAGGTGCAGGTGAATTTGTGATGGATATGGAAGGATCCCTTGGGGCCTTGGAGGGAAGTGAGGGGGGGAAGTGTGGGCGCAAGTTTTGCATTTGTTGCGGTTGCAGGGGAAGGTGCCGGGAGTGGAGGTTGGGTTGGTGGGGGAGTGGACCTGACGAGGGAGTCGCGGAGGGAGTGGTCTTTCCGGAACACTGATAGGGGAGGGGAGGGAAATATATCCTTGGTGGTGGGGTCTGTTTGGAGGTGGCGGAAATGACGAAGGATGATACGATGTATCTGGAGGTTGGTGGGGTGGTAGGTAAGGACCAGTGGGGTTCTGTCCTGGTGGTGATTGGAGGAGAGGGGTTCAAGGACGGAGGAGCAGGAAGTGGAGGAGATGCTGTGGAGAGCATCGTCAACCATGTCTGAGGGGAAATTGCGGTCTCTGAAACCATTGGCTGATCATGCGCTTAAATATGCCTGAGTTCTGACTACCAAAGCAAATCCTCTTTATCCAGCTCAAGGAAGGCATTCAAACGAGAGGAGGATAATGTAAGCATTACAAAGACTTCGTCAAGCTTCCTTTAAGAAATGCAACATAAATGACATGGCATGGGAGAGCCTCATTCTGAAGAAACTAACTTGGAATTAACTCCTGTACAAAAAGACACTATTCTTTGAGAAAACCCAGCAGTATGGAAGAAGAAACTGTGGAAAGGAATACCAATAATCTCATGGCCAGGAACCAATTCCACCTTCTGGAAACACCTGCCAAATGTGTGGTCAGATATATGGCTCTAGGTAAAAACAATGACTGCAGATGCTGGAAACCAGATTCTGGATCAGTGGTGCTGGAAGAGCACAGCAATTCAGGCAGCATCCGAGGACAGACAAAATCGACGTTTCGGGCAAAAGCCCTTCATCAGGAATAAAGGCAGAGAGCCTGAAGCATGGAGAGATAAGCTAGAGGAGGGTGGGGGTGGGAGAGAGTGGCATAGAGTACAATAGGTCAGTGGGGAAGGAGATGAAGGTGATAGGTCAGGGAGGAGAGGGTGGAGTGGATAGGTGGAAAAGGAGCTGGGCAGGTCGGACAAGTCCGGACAGGTCAGGGGATCGAGTTTCTGGAGGTTAGAAGCTAGGATGAGGTGGGGGAAGGGGAAATGAGGAAACTGTTAAAATGTGGATTTTAACAGTTTCCTCATTTCCCCTTCCCCCACCTCATCCTAGCTTCTAACCTCCAGAAACTCGATCCCCTGACCTGTCCGGACTTGTCCGACCTGCCCAGCTCCTTTTCCACCTATCCACTCCACCCTCTCCTCCCTGACCTATCACCTTCATCTCCTTCCCCACTGACCTATTGTACTCTATGCCACTCTCTCCCACCCCCACCCTCCTCTAGCTTATCTCTCCATGCTTCAGGCTCTCTGCCTTTATTCCTGATGAAGGGCTTTTGCCCGAAACGTCGATTTTGCCTATATGGCTCTAGGATCAGGCTTATCAGCCATACAAAGACCCACGGAACCCATGACCAGTGACACAGAATTTCCTAGGTGGACAATCATACTCGTTAACAAGTGATTGCCGACAATTACAGTAAATAAATGGGAAACAATCTCGTAGCACTATAAAATAGTTACTGCCAAGATGGAGGTCATTAGATCCATTCCAACTCTCTAAAAGAGCAACTCAGATTACACCACATTCCGACCTTCTCCTTATAATGCTGACTTTTAAAATTATTCTTGAGAATCATAACTAAACCTCTCTTGGATGTGGTGAATTTTGTCATGGATGGCACGGTGGCTCAGTGGTTAGCACCGCTGCCTCAGATCGCCAGACACCCAAGTTAGATTCCAGCCTCAGGCGACTGTCTGTATGGAGTTTGCACATTCTCCCCGTGTCTGTGTCGGTTTCCTCCAGGTGCTCCGGGTTCCTCCCACAATTTCCAAAGATGTGCAGGTCAGGTCAATTAGCCATGTGAAATTGCTCATAGTGTTCATAGGTTAGGTGGGTAAATGTAGAGTAATAGGTTAGTGAAATGGGCCTGGATGAGTTACTCTTCAGAGGGTCAGTATGGACTTGGTGGGCCTAATGGCCTGTTTCTACACTGTAGGGATTCTATGAAATAGAAAGAATGGAACACTTTTTTGTTAGTACTCAAATTACATGGAGAAAAATATAAAGATTAGATTACTTACAGTGTGGAAACAGGCCCTTCGGCCCAACATGTCCACACCGACCCGCCGAAGCGTAACCACCCAGACCCATCCTCCTACATTTACCCCTTCACCTAACACTACGGGCAATTTAGCCTGGCCAATTCACCTAACCTGCACATTTTTGGATTGTGGGAGGAAACTGGAGCACCCGGAGGAAACCCACGCAGACACGGGGAGAATGTGCAAACTCCACACAGAGAGTCGCCTGAGGTGGGAATTGAACCCTGGTCTCTGGCACTGTGAGGTAGCAGTGCTATCCACTGTGCCACCGTGCCGCCCACAAAGAGACACAAATATTATTTGCCTGACATCATACTTACTAAAACAAGCATCTACTTTTCACAATATCACTTCCAGTAGAAAATCACAAGAGTGGGAACGTTGACACAAGTAGGCAGCCATTTAACCTCTCAAGTCCATAATGCATTCACAAAACAATGGCTGATCCATGTCCTTACGTTTATACACCCACATTTGTTGTGATACCGTAATACTTTAGGATAATAAAAGTCTTATTAACCCTAATTTACAAATTAATCAAGAATCAAATGGCATTTGCAAAGAGTATTCAAATTTCTAATATACTTTTAGTGTAGAAATATTTCCTAATTGCACTCCTAATTTTGAGACTTTGCCCACCGGCCATAAACACCCTAACCAGTAAATATGGTTGCTCTCTTTGTGCCTCTCTGTTCTCTTTCATATCTTTAAAATTTTGATGAAATTGCCATTAACCTTATAAATTCCAGGAAATAATTCTGAGCTTGTGTAATAAGAATGAGCTCAGTTATCTGCAATGATTCAAAATTGTTCTTAATTCACACGTGCAATGACAGGAAGAAAAACGTCAATAATAGATTATCACAGTTGAGAATTCTAGCTCTGACATCAGGAGATCACCCTGAAATGGCTTCTATGATCTTTTTTGTGATCCAAAGAAAATCGGAGGCTGAATTTTTACCTGGGCTTTCTTTTTGCGGAAATCCAAATTTCTTATGCATTCCAAGCAGCATTTCATTTTCATCCAGCCTTTCATTGGGTCTTTAATGCCTACAGTACCAAATACATCCACGCACCCATGAAGGCGGCTGGCATTCCCCATTTCCTCCCACACACCTTTTCCATATCGTCGTGTGGAATTTTGGAAGTCCATCAGAAGTGCAACACAATTAGATGTTGTGAAGAAAAACCAAAGCTTGCTGAAAAGTCAGGAACACGTTGGAAGGTATGTGTAAAAGTCACGTTCAGCTATCACTATTTGGTGTCACATTATAATGAAGCTGATTTTATTGCAATGATTCATCATGAGAATCTGTTTGTCAAAAGCAAGTTCGCCTTCACAGTGATCAGGCTTGTGCATCAGACATGCATTATAGTACTTTTCCAAGAAGAAAAAGTGCAATAATGCTGTGAAATATATTACAAAATGCCCAATATTGATCTGTGGTTGCATCATTTCTATTGTCTTTCTAAGTATATTATGTGATTATTATTATCAATACGGGTATATGAATTAGAAGTAGATGTAGGTGATTCAGTCCATTAATCCCTTTTGCACTACTCAATAAGATCATGGCTGATTGTGTTTCAAATTCCACATCTCACTCACAAAAACCTATTGACTTCTGCTTTAAAAATATTCAACGATCCTGCTTTAATGTACTGTGAGGGAGAGAGCTCCAAAATTGCACAATCCTCTGAAAGAAAACATTTCTCCTCATATCTGTTGTAAAAAGGAGACTCCTAATTTTAATACAGTTTCCGGCTCACTCAGAAAGAAAACATATTTATGCATCCACCTTGTCAAGAAGGCTCAGGACTTCACAAACTCCAATCAAGTTACCTCTCACTCTTCTAAACTCCAATAGAAATAAACCCACTGAGTCCAGCAATTCCTCATAAGATAAATTGCTCATTCCCAGGTATCAATCTAATAAACCTCTGCACCACACCCAGTGCAGTTACAGCCTTCTTTAAATCAGGAGAACAAAGCACACATAGAATTTGAGATGTGGTCTCAACACCTTATTTAGCTGAAACATAATATCCTTACTTTTATGTTCAATTCCTCTCATAATAAACAATAACATTCCATTACCCTTTTTTGAGAAGATTTGTAGCTCATGTTGATAATAAACATGGAAGTTAGCTCACTGAGCTTGAAGGTTTGTTTTCAGACATTTCATCACGATACAAAGTAACATCTTCAGTGAGAGTCTCCGGTGAAGCGCTAGTGGTATATCCTGCCTCTCTATGTATAGGTCTTGGTTTTTTAAGGTGGGTGACGTCACTTCCGGTTCTTGTTTCAAGGGAAGGACAAACTAGCATAAAACTTGGCACCAGGATAGATGAACACCAACTGGTCACCAAAAGACATGACCCACTATCACTAGTTTCTAAATATACAGACAAAGAAGGACACCACTTTGACTGGGATAACACACACATCCTAGGATAGGTGAAACAAAGACACACATGAGAATTCTTAGAGGTATGGCATTCTAATCAGAACTCCATCAATAAACACATCGAGTTAGATCCTGTCTACCTTCCCTTGAAAACAAAAAAAAAATGGAATTGACATCACCCACCTTAAGAAACTAACAGCTACATATAGAGAGGCTGGACATACCATCAGCGCTTCACTTGACACTCTCACTGATGATGTTACCTAGTATGGTGATGAAACATCTGAAAACAAACCTTCCAGCTCAGAGAGCTCACTTACATACTTATTCCATTACCCTTCTCCCTTCTTAATCAGTCCATCAGAACACTAACATTTGTGACTTATGCACCGAAACACCCTGATTCCTCTGCATCTTAGAATTCTGTAGTCATTCCCCTGTTTAGGTGGCAGTTCACTTTTTATTCTTCAACCTTTATAGATAGATCTGAAGCCTCCTTATATCTCTTTCAAGCATTTTAAAAATTTTTTGCATCATCTGCAAATTTAGCTACCATGCCTCTGCTCCTCTCATCTAAGACATTGATATAAACTGTAAAGTGTTTAGATCCAGCATCGTCACCTGTGGGACCCCATCAATCACACCCTGCCAATCAGAAAAATATCCATTTATGCACACTCTCAGTTTTCTATGAGACAGTCATTTATCTGTTACTCCATGAGATTCTATTCTGCACAATCACCTTTCATGCGATAGCCTTTCCTTTTGCCTTTTGGAAATACAAACACAGTGTGTTCTTGGGCTCTACCTATCAATGTCCCATATTCCATAACTCCAATAAATTGTTTAATTATGATTTCCCTTTCACAAAATCACACTGACTTCCTAATTATGATGCTATATTTTTCTAAATGCTCAGTTACAACCTCCTAAATGATTAATTCCAACACTTGTCCCATGAATCCCAGCTAAGTCCACAAAAAGAGCAGCCATGGTCTTACTGAATGGCAGAGCCGGCTCAAGGGGCCAGATAGCATACTCCTGCTCCTATTTCTTATGTTCTTATACTCTTATGAATGAATTTAGGCTAATTGGTCAAAGGTTTCTTTTTTGTTGCTTCCTTCTCTTGGTGCACAGAGGGATTATATTTGTTACTTTTCAGTCTGATGGAACCTTTTCAGAATTTACAGAATTTGAAAAATTAACATCAAATAGCTTATTAACCACCTCTCCTAAAGCCCTAGGATGAAGTCCATCTGGATCTGGGAACTTGTCAGCCCACAGCTCCATCAGTTTTTTCTCTTTGCTCAGTTTCCTTGACAGTCCGTCAAGTAATGTGTTTCAGCTTATTAGGTATTCCATTCATCGAAGAATGAATGACGGGTTAAGCAGATGGTCCCTTTGATGTGGTTTTTGGTTCGATTGCACGAGCTAACAGGATTACCACTATCATACTTTTCTTTTCACAGATAAGTATGAATTTTGTTCTTAGATTTAATTATATGGACACTTTTATTAGATGGCATTACATTTATTTTCCCAAATGTAAATTTTTTTCCACTGATATTGCCTGGAATATGTCCATTCTTGGTGAGTGGCAATGAAAGATACCTTGGAGCTGAGAGGTGATCTGAGGGGGCAGATTGTACAAGGGGGCTACAAGAAGGTATGGAGATGGCACTTATAATCTGAGGAGGCATGGGCTAACAAGCAAGTGGGGATGAAGGTAAGTGCCGAGATTTAAGGGGCCTTTACAAAGTATTGGGAGCTGAGATACCATATAAATATTAGAAAACACATTCTATATATCACAAAATAGAGTTGGACTTTCTCACTGGCCCACCTTTACAGCCACACTTCGAATGCACTTCACTGTGATTTGGAACTTGCACTGTGAGCTTGACCCCAGTGTGAAATTACAAAAATGATACGGGAAGCCACACAAAGGATGGATTGGGCAGTTTACAAGGAAAGAAAAAGTACACAGCTTTGGTTTTCCTGAGACCAAAGGAAGGTTTGGTCCCAAGTTTAATGAAAAATAGTTTAATCATTTTAATATTCTTGAGAATTTTTGTTTGCACTTAATTTCAACTTGGAATAGACAGCCAATTCTGGGTGGGATTTGCACGCAAAAAAACTGAAACAGAGAAGAACATGCAGTCTTAATTGAAGTGCACACATAATGAGGATCTCAGACATTCTATGTGAAAACAGTGTTGGTGGTAAAGACAAGATATGAAATAAAGCAGTGCGCATGCAAACTAAGCACTTAACGAATTCCCAAGGGAATGGAATTTTTTTTTGGGTTTTGCTCACTAAATTTGCTGGAGCAGGAGCATTCCCCAGTATTGTACAGTGGCTGAGTTCGAAGATAGCCCATACTGATATTTGTTTCTATTCATGAATTTAGCAGTTCAGATATTTCACATTAACTTAAACCATTATAAAGTAACATTTAATGGATTTTGGGCAGCAATGAGAAATAGTGTACTTTACAATTCCCGCGGTGAAAGAAGAAAAGTAAGTTGATTATGTTAAGAGATTGATAGTCAAAGATCTTTGTTTCATCTTTGCCAATTATTTCCTGCCTTCTCCTTTCTGGAAAGGATTGACTTGCACTAGCATTTTCTTACTACTTGAAGTGAACTAACATTCTTAAGAATGGAATTTGTATCTCGATGTTCCTACGTTGCACCGTGTTTTTTAAAATAAATCAACCCTCTCCCCCTATGGCAATAGAATCTGTTAAGGTCTCACCTATAACCATTACTACCAGTAGACAGTGAACATCTATTGTCATTTTTAACCTTGAGTAGCCCTTCTGATACAAAAGTCTGTTGGCTTGGTCAGCTCATGAAAATATACAAAATGTACAATCAGTTTGCTTGAGGTGAATGATACTTCAGCATGAAAAAAAAAAATTGTGATCAAAATCTTTTAGCCAAGACATTATGATTTTTTTATATTAGCAATTGAACATCCTCTAATACAGATCTTAAATGTTAAAATAGCACATAAATTGTGTTCTTCATCTGCTAACACAATCAATAGCAACTCCTCAGTTCAATTATGCTTGACATAAAACTCAAATAACTGGACAATTTGAAATTAAGATGTGAGATTTCAAAACAGTTTAGAACAGAATGTTACTTTAAGAAATGAGATAATTTCATTGAGGGAGTAACATGCAATTTGTGAAGAATAGTTCTGTTTTAATAAACCAAGACAAGTTTGTTCAGTTCTCAACAAAACCTTTGGGAAATTGGTGAACAATTATCCTTATTTCCAACATTTGACCTCCAACCACACCTCATTGTATTCCAAAAGCACCACTTTTTTTTATATTTAGGCTTCATTGTTATTTAAAATAACATTGTTAGAGATTTGTAAATAAAATTCTTGGAAAAATGTGCACCACTGATCTTTCCTGGAACAACTGAAATATTTTGTAAACTTTCCAGTAAATGATTAGAAAATGATCGAAAATATTTAATACGTGTTCATTCAATGCAATCCTGTTATAATGATCATCCATTTGTCCTGTAAAGCAGGGAAGTGTATTGCTTGAAGAGACTGCTTTGAGTAAATACTTAGTTAATTGAACTATTTAAAATAGTGTACGAAGTGCTTTAATATAAGATTTTTAAAGCTAGTTCTAGCAAATACTATTTCATGGAGATGCATGGTTTTCCTATTTGCAACTGAAACTATTTCAGTCTAAAAGTTAAATCAAGTCTGCATTTAAAACCAGACCGAGATATATGGTCAAAATATCTCTACTATTTTACATTCTATTTGAACTTGTTGATGGGTATAGCCGGGACCTTAAACTCTCCAACATTTACAGGACTGGAGACAGTGATATTGAAATTCTATCTCCCACTGCTCGAAAAGAAATGTGAGCTGTAAATGAACAAGCTCTCGACACTCCAGAATGACATTTAAACTGCTGTTTATTCTTCACAAATATTATAGAGGTAAAAGAAATCCATGAATCCATGAATTTGTGTAGTTGTCTACAAAGAGTTTAAACGACAGTGTCAGATCACAGGGCCTGTGTGCAAGGTGATCACCTGATTGCCATGAAGTCATCTCATGAATCAAATTTAAATATGTTCCATATGTCAACTGCACAAGCATAGAACTCTTTAATGGCTGTAGTGCAAATTCCAGGAACTATAATCACTTAATATTAAAAGATTGGAACTGTGCTGTTTTCAAAAAAAAATCTCAACAATTATTTGCAAAATTTGTGAAGAGTGTAATGGAGGAAGAATGAAATGATGGGTGAGAACAAAAGAACATAAAACCCATTGTGGAGGCAAAGTAAAGGTTCATGGTCACAGAGCAGAATCATCAGTGGCAGTCCCTCACAGGTGAGGAAGACTCTCTTCCATTCTCAGGGTGAATCCATAGATGGCTGTACAGACTGACACAGCTTCCACAGACTCGACTACACTTGGGTCAGATGTGGTCATGGGAAGGGTGGGTGCGGAAGCGTGCTCCTTTTGCTGTTTCACTTGGCTTCTGCTTTTTCCCAACGTCGTGAAGTGCTAGATGCTCCTACTCCACTTTGGACGATCTTTGGCCTGTAGTTCCCAGGTGTCTGTGGGAATGCTGCACTTCACCAGTGAGGCCTTGAGGGTATCCCTGAAGTGCTTCCTTGTCATCCCGGGGCCCGCCTACTGTTTCAGAGCTGGTAGTAAAGCACCTGCTTGGGGAGTCTCGTGTCGGTCATGCGGATGACGTGCTCAGCCCATCGTAGCCAATCAAGAGTGGTCAATGCCTTAAAACTGGTGTTGAGTTTGTCTTTCTTCTCAGTGGATTTTCAGGCACTGGCAGTGGTGATGTTACTGTTCTAGCGCCTTGAGGTGTCTGCTGTAAACAGTCCTTGTCTCAGAGCCATACAGAAGAGCGGGAACTGCCACAGCTCTCCACACAATGAGCTTAGTGTCGGATTGGATGTTGTTGTCCTCAAACACCTTTTCCCTCAGGTGGTCAAAGGCTGCACTAGCACACTGGAGGCAGTGCTAGATCCCTTCATCTTTAGCTACTTTGGTTGACAGGACACTCCCAAGGTATTAGAAGAGGTCAATGTTCTCTAAGGCTCCCCATGGACCTTGATGATCGAAGGTTTGCTCCACAATACAGGGCCAGGTTCTTGGAGGATCTTTATCTTGCGGATGTTCAAGGTGCGATCCATGTTCTCACATGCCTTTGTAAAGGTGTTGATGATGATCTGGAGTATGTCCTCTGAGATTGCACAAACGCAAGCATCATTTGCGTACTGCGGCTTGATGATACTGGTTGGGGTGACTTTGGTTTTGGCTTGAAGGTGGTGGAGGTTGAATAATTTCCTGCTGGTTCTGCAAATGAGCTCCATTTGAGCAGAGAGCTTGTCAGTGGTGAGGTGAAGCATTGCAGCGAGGTAGATTGAGAATAGTGTTGGAGCGATAAGGCAGTCCTGCTCGACACAGGTCCGAATGGGTCTGTGATGGAGTAATTTGTCTCTACCATGAGTTCCATGTCATTGTAGAGAAGGTGAAGGATGGTGACAAACTTCATGGCGCAACCAAAGCAGAGAAGGATACTCGATAATGCTTCCTCATTGATGATGTCTAAGGCCTTTGTAAGGTTAAAGGTGGTCATGTACGGGGGAAGGTTTGTTTCTCTGCATTTCTCCCGCAGCTGTCGCGCAATGAAAACCATGTCTATTGACGTAATATTGTGTCCTACCACTGTTTAATGGCTGGTAAATCCATATATCTTTAAGGAAGCAAATCTTCAACTACTCTCAATTACTACTCGCCTGAACAGGACATGACTGTACTGATTCCTAAGAGTTACTATGTAGCTTGAAGATGCAGCAATGACAGTTAGAGGTATGATACCTAGCTCCCAATTAATATTGTGTGTATAGTCTTATCTCCAAACAAATAATCTACTTTTCCAATAATCTTGCTGGTGACTGGTATGTTTACATCTAACAGCATGAAGTGAAATAGATGTGCTGCTGCATTAGGTATGTGTAAAAGTTAGCAATTATGTTTGGCAGCTACCTCGTAGAATAGTAATAAAATGTCTGCCAAAAGGTTCAGGCCAGCCTGGATGCTTCTTTTAATATCTGTAGGACTGGAGAACAGATGTGAAAGAATACAGTATATATAATAGAATCTGGCCTCATAATGGTCCCATGCACCACGCAGATGGTTCAAGATGGCATGTCACAAAGTTTTGCTTGTCAAACTGTTTCATTGCTTATCTATGACAAGTCTTGACAAAACCTTGCAGCTTTCATTGCATCTTATGAATACCAATGTCTCAGCAGGATATACAATCAAGACACAATGTACAACTGAATACACTCCTTTCTTCTACAAACTTCAGGTGTCAAACTACTGCAGAACAACTATAGTTGCTTGCTGACACACAAGACAGAATTTTAGCACTTAGATTCACTCAAAGAAGGATGGAAACCTGTAAGGTAATGAAGTTTAATCAATAAAAGAATTAGCATTGTACTTCATGGTTCCTCGACCAATTGTAGCAAACAGACATATTACACCTGACTGTTCAAGATTCACTGCCGAAAGGGACCCCAGCAGGGATACATTATAGAACTGTCAGAACAGAGAGTGCAGTACAATGAACAGGTTTAACATGGGAAGACTACACCTACCTAGTTCTCTGAGGCATTCTGGAGTTCATAGTATGGACTGTAAAGACCTACAGGGAAAATTCTTCCCAGCAGACAGGGGCAAGAGGCCAGCTTCTGAAAGCAAGCAAGTGTGACTGTCAATGGTTCAAGACCTTAGAAGCACAGGTTCAGTACTTTGTACATGGATACTGTAGTACACTGCTAACAGAGGTTTAATGACTTCAGCAAGACAGGAAAGAAGAGTGATATATAACATTCAAGTGCCGATCCCCTCACTCTGACATCCCTAGAATTCTCCTGCACAGCACTCACAGATTGCAGCTCCACTCACTACTCTCTCTAGCGTACCTATTCATATCTGCATCTGAACAGGCACCATTGACACTCACCTGGTTTTCATAGCCATCTCACACCCATCCCTCACAGTAACCCTCCATAAAAGCTGTGTTTCCATCCACTCAAACTAATAAAATTCTCTCACTTTAAACTGTCTGCTTTCTCTCCTTACAGTTGAGAGTGCAGAACTTAAGGGACTGAAAGAGAATCAGAGTGGCTCTCCAATTATCATCACAGTGATCAAGTGATGAAGATTAACAGAATAGTGGAGTGCATGGCCATTGGAGACGGAGAGACAATAACAGAATGAGCTATCACACTGACATATGGCAGAGAACAATCACTCACATTGAATTGATGTCATCAGCAATTGAAATATGATCACTGCACAGTGATGACTTTGAAACCATTCCCCTTGTCAGTTTCAATTCATGCCTTTTCTCTTAACCAGGTACATCAATTGTGACGCATGAGCAGGTGCAGGAGGAGACTAAGGAATCCTCAGAGGAGCTGTATACTCTAAAGATATGTCATCATAGAGCTCTCGTGCATCGTTCACCAGCTCAGATCCACACACTTCAATGGAGACATCAAGGCTGGTGAGTGAAATATCACAAGTCAGCAGAAACAAGCGTTAGATGAAGGCAAGTACAGCCACATAAGTTACCCACTTGATGGTACAGAACATTCCAGATTCTGCACAATTTGATGCACTTACTGAGCCCTCAAATTAAAACAAAACATCGTGGATGCTGGAGTTCTGCAGTAAAAGCAGAAATTGAAGCATCTTCAGAAGAGTCATTGAATCAAAATCTTAACTCTGTTTCTCTCTCCACAGATGACCTATTGAGTTTCTCCAACACAGTGATACAATAGTAGGAAAGTGAGTTGTGAAGAAGACAAAGAGTCTACAAGGGGATACAGATACGTTGAGTGGGAAAAGATCTGGCAAATGTGTGTATGGAATGAGCTGCCAGAGGAAGTGGTGGCTCACTGGTTAGCACTGCTGCCTCACAGCGCCAGGCACCCAGGTTAGATTCCATCCTTGGGCGACTGTCTGTGGAGTTTGCACATTCTCCCTGTGTCTGCATGAGTTTCCTCCCACAGTCTAAAGATGTGCAGGTCAGGTGAATCAGTCATGCTAAATTGCCCATAGTGTTAGTTGCATTAGTCAGAGAGAAATGGGTCTGGGTGGGTTACTCTTCGGAGGGTTAATGTGGACTTGTTGGGCTGAAGGGCCTGCTTCCACACTGTAGGTAACCTAATATAAAAAAAACTGCTGGCAGTACTCCAAATGTGGCCTCACCAACAACTTGTACAGTTCCCTATTCTTATACTCCAACCCCTTTGAAACAAAGGCGAACATCTTGTTAGCCTTCCAGATTACCTGCTGCATCTGTGTGCTAGCTTTCTATGTTTTGTTCATAACTGCCCCCAAATCCCTTTGTGTTGCAGCTTTCTGCAGTATCTCTCCATTTAAATAATATTCTTTTCTTATTCCTTCCAAAATTAACTACTTTGCATTTTCCGACATTATACTCCATTTGCAAAATTTTTGACCACTCACATATCAGTATGTCTCTGTAAGCTGTCATATTCCTCTCACAATCAGCCTTTCCACCTATTTAGCGTCATCTGCAAATTTGGCTATAGTACATTCACCACCTTCCTTCTAGTCATTAATACATATTGTAAACAGTTGAGGTCCAAGCATTGATCCCTGTGGAACCCCACCAGTCACAGGTTTAAAAACTTGAAAAAGAACCCCTTATCCCTACTCACTGTTTCTTGCCCATTAGATCATTCTCTATCTATGCCAATATACTACCTCCAACATCATGAACTCTTATGACTTAACTTGTGAGTTACCTTCTTAAAAAGGCAGTGGATGCAGAATCTTTAAATACTTTTATGCAAATGTAGAGAGATGTTTGATCACTGATGGGATGAAAGATTATCAGAGACACGTGGGAATGTAGAGTTGGGTTTAAATTCATTTCAGTCATAATCTTATTGAGTGACAGAGCAGACTCAAAGAACTCAATGGCCTGTTCTTGATCCACATTCATATGTAAAATTTTATTTTATTACATATACTAATCCTCAGGGTTATCAATGGAAAGGATGATTCTGGATCTTCAACAAAGACTGGGTGAGACTCTGTTAATACGACATGATACATTGCACACTATTAGAAATGCAGAGATTGGACAAGTCCATCTCTAGCACCAGTGCAATGATGGAAAATGTGGCCACTCTCATGTAGCATCAGACAATGACAAGCAACTGAGAACTTACTGATTCTCATCTGTTTAAGTTGGCTTAAACAGAATAGGGGAAGCTCACCAAAGCACAGAAAGAAATTTTTATCAGCTCTTGGTTAGCAGGGAACCTGAGACAGAAGATGTAGAAAGGAAACATGGAGGTGTGCAGTCTCGTCAAGAAGCTCCAATTCCTTCCAATGTTTCGTCCCAATTATGCACCCCTGCACCCTTGCAATTAGAGTCCGGCAGCTAAGGACTATCCTAATCTGCCAGTGGTGACTTGGGCAATCTTTGGCAGGGCTCAGAGCAGGGTCCAAAACTCAGGGGATGTGAGTGACCAGCATCTTAGCAGTTTGAACAGGAGCATGAGCAGTCTACCTCCAGCTCTGCTGAATGAAAGTAATGGAAAGAGGAAGAGAAAGAGTTTAAAGGTTAATAAAGGCTGTTTACAAGGCTGCTACTATGTCAATTTTATAGTCAATATTTATAAACTAGGAGTTTTATTTCAAATCTTCAATGTCCACTCATTTCCATTGTTGACTCACAAGTAGGGTCCAGAAGTTGGGGGAGGTGAGGGTGAAGAGGTGGAGGAGGAGGCTACAATGCAGGGGGAGGAGAATGCAAAGTGGGGAACAGCTTTGAAGCTGCAATGTGGAGGTACAAAGGGACGTTGCAAAGAAGAGAAAACAATTCTAAATTTGGAAGCAAAGGAATAGCAAATAACCAGTAGCCGAAACACATGAAAGCATTTAGATAATGAATTCTTTGAAAATGAATATGGAATCCCCATTATAATGCCATTTCACCATTCCTTTGTTATCCACCTCACCAATGAAATGCAGTGAACACATGAAATGCTGTATTTGGATTATAAAAGAAAATCAACACAGAGAATTAAGACTTGTCCATTACAATCTAAGTACTCTTTCAACAACATGGCACATGTACATTACTTCCAGTTAACCTCTCTAGTATTGAAAACTGTGGTATCTCAGGACTTTGGAAATTTTAAAATTTTCTGGATTTTCTTTATCCTTTTTACCTCAAACCAGATAATCAGCTCATATACTAAATTAGTATATATTTTTATACATTCTACAAGTAAAACTGCAATATCCATGCTCTCATTGATGTAGTGCATAGGACAGCCTTACTGCTCATCTGTCCATGATGTGATGGATAGAAACATTATAAAAAGGTGTGAGGATACAGAAGTGTATGTAATGAATTTTCAAAACATAAGCAAGTGTACTAAATAGACGAAGAAGGCTAAGCCTTAATGTGAGTCATTTCTCCTTAAGTCAAAAATCTTTCTCATCACCTGTCTTCCCAGAACCTTCCCTGTGATTTGCATGAAATGAAAATCTTCAGAACTTACATATTTACTCTGCAAGGCTGCCAGCTAGCCAGGTCAAACCGCTTCTGTGGAGATAGCAAATGTACCCTATCCGCTTTCTGTCACTCTCGGGGTTACTTGTGTAGGCACCACATAATGCAAATCTTTCTTTTTTCATGTGACTTAACCCTCTAATCTTTACTGCTATTCAATGAGATCATGGCTCATGTGCTGCTCAACTGCATAATCTAATATTTCCTCACATACATTAATACCTTAAGATACCAAAATTTAAAATCTGAGATCCATAAATTGACAATTGATATAGGATAAACCGCTATTTCCAAATGTTGACCACTCACTGAAATAGGGATGAGGTGGTTAATATTAGTAAGGTTAAAGTAAATGTTAGCCCTGAAATGTGCAATAGTTATGCTTGATTGTTTTCGGGGACAATGAAATACTAATCCAGGGATGTTTATGGTATTCAAAAACAGGAATTGCTGGATAGGTTCAGCAGGTCTGGCAACATCTGTGGAGAGAAATCAAAGTTAATGTTTCAGGTTGAGTGACCCTTCCCCGGAACCCTGTTCTGAGGAAGGGTCACTCTACCTGAAACGTTAACTCTGATTTCTCTCCACAGATGCTGACAGACCTGCTGAGCTTAGCTAGCAATTTTTGTTTTTTGTCTCTGGTTTGCAACACTCACAGTTTTGTTTTTTGGTTTTTATGGTTATGGGAATGTTAGTTCACCAATTGTAACAAAAAGCAACCTACTTAAGGATATGATTCATTGCTACACAGAGCAAGGAAATAAGGGAGACCGAAGGCCAGGTTATTTTTGAGCATACCAAACCTGAAGGTTGAGATAAAAAGTAAGTTAAAAATGATCAATGTGTGATGCAAACTCTGTATCATAAAAAATTATTTGGCTAACTGATATGTTGTCCTTGCATATGCTCAGATTTACTTTCGTGACTTGCACACACTCAATCTTACCACAACATTATTTGTAAGAAGTTGTTCCTAACCTCACTTTTGAAAAGTCTGGACCCAGTGCTTAGATTAATTTTGGACACCCCAACCACCAGAAATATTTTCCTTTTCTCTGTTTCCTCTATAACCTGAAAGTTTCTATCATATCACCCCCTAACTCTCTCAATTTCACATACAACCATAGTTTATGTAACCTTTCCTCAGAGTAACCCTTCACAGCATTCTAGTAAACTTATTCTGTACTCCCTCCTAGGCCAATATAGTCTTCCCATGGTGTGGTGTTCTAGACTGCCCTCAGTAGCCTTACTAGGGCTTTATTTAACTGAAGGAGTAACCTCCGCTCTCTTGGATGATCGTCCTTCAGGTGACTCAATTAATCTTTTTGATTACAGAAAATATATAGAATCCCTATAGGATGTAAAGAGGCGATTCAGCTTAACAGGTCCACACCGACCTTCCGAAGAGCATCCCCTCCAGACCCATCCCCCTACCCTATTCCTGTACATTTTTGGTCTGTGGGAGGAAACCAGAGCACCTGGCGGAAACCCACACAGACACACAGGGAGAACGTGCAAACTCCACACAGATAGTCACCCAAGGCTGGAACCAAACCCAAGTCCCTGGCACTGTGAGGCATCAGTGCTAACCACTGAGCCACCGCTCCACCTCTGTTTTCTTTATCTATTCATGTCATTTTTGGAACAGTTACCAATGTGGTCTTATATATTGAAAGTAAAGTGCCTCAATTTTCTTTTTTTCTTTCCTGTATATATAGTCAGCTGTGTAATTTTTGTATCCTGAGAAAAACAGATTAATTAACATGCATTTAAACATGAACTAACACTGACTTTGTATCACATTTTCATTGCTACTACCATGACACTCATGCTGTACTAAGAACATGGTAATTGAATCAACAAACAGAATAATGATTAAGCTGATATACAACCTACACTCACAATTCACTATTGTGCTCAGCACCCAGCTGGAATCAACTCTGCACTTACCAAGTTGATTTTGACAGACCTTACCAGTAACACCTTAAAATACGGTCAGTTGTCTTACTGCCTAATTCAGCATGGTTACATTTTAAGAGAAGCTTATCTCTGAGTTTTTTTAAAAACTTCACTCAATGGATAAAGGCATTGCTGGCTGCCCAGCATTTTGTGTCCATCCTAGCTGCCCCTTTGAGCTGCCTTCTTGAACTACTGCAGTCCACATGCTGTAAGTTGACCTTCAATGCCCTAGGGAGAGAGTTCCAGGATTTTGACCCAGTGACAGTGAGGGAATGTGTTACATTTCCAAGTCAGGATGGTGAGTGGCTTGGAGGGGGACTTACAGTTGGTGATATTCCCATGTATCTGCTGCCTGGGTTCTTGAAAGTAGTCATGGATTTGGAAGGTGCTTCCTAAAGATCTTTGGTGAATGTCTGCAGTGCATCTTGTATATTGTATACACTGTTGCTAATTGGTAGTGGAGGGAGTCGATGTTTGTGAATGGGATGCCAATCAAGCAGGCTACTTTGCTCAGGATAGTGTCAAGCTTCTTCAGTGTTGTCAGAAATGCACCCACCCAGGCAAGTGGAGAGTATTCATCACACTCCTGACTCGTGCCTTACAGGGGAGTCAGGAGATAAATTACTTATCACAGTATTCCTAGCCCCTGACTTGCACTTGTAGCCAATGTGTTTATGTGTTAAGTTCAGTTGAGTTTCTGGTCATTAGTAACTCCAATGTGTTGATAATGGGAATTCAGTGATGGCAACCCTATTGAATGTAAAGGGGAGGTGGATAGATGGTCTTGGAAATGGTTATTGCCTGGTATTTGTTTGGTGCAAATGTAACTTGCCATCTGGCAGCCACAGTCTGGATATTGTATGCTGTTACTGCATTTAGATGCCGAAATGGACTGCTCCTGGATATAAACAGTTCCAAATAATGCTAAACATTGCATAATCATCAGCAAACATCCCCATCTCTGGGACTTATGATGGAGGGATTGGTTATTGATAAGCAGCTGAGGATGGTTGGGCTGAGGGCACTACCCTGAGAAACTCCTGCACTGATGCCCGGGAGCTGAAATGATTGACCTCCAACAACCACAACTATCTCCCTGTGTGCCAGGTATGACTCTAACCAGTGGAGAGTTTGTCCCCTGATCCCATTAATTACAGTTTTGTAAGGGCTCCTTGATGCCACACTCAGTTGAATGCACCCTTGCTGTCAAGGACTGTCATTCACACCTCACCCTGGGAATTCAATGCTTGGCTGAATCAGATAATAGGTCTTTTTAGGATGGAAATCAGACACCCCTACAATGCAAGAATCCCAAAATGGGACCCTCTTGTGGTGTAGTGGTAGTGCCATTTCCCCTGGATTGGGATGTCCCAGTTCAAGTCCGACCTGCTCCAGAGGTGTGTAATACCATCTCTGAACAGGTTGATTAGAAAGAAAATTGGTTATAGAATAAAAAAAAATCCCAGTTTTCAAGTTAGTATAGGCCCTAATGAGTCATGAAAAAGGAGCTCAGCAAAGCTACATTGTGAATTACTGAGCGTTCCTCCTGCTTTAAGGCCAAAACCACACCTAGCCACTGTCACCTCACACACCAACTTTTCTGTGATTGCAACGCTCCCCCCCCCTCAACCTCTCACTCCCATTGTGCTTTGTTGAGTCTGACGAGTCACATCAAAATGCCTTGTTGCCACTCTGTAGCTTGTTTGGCAAGTGCAAATGAGACTGGACACCTGGAATAGGTAGCCAGTTGATTATTTAAAATCCAAGATTTACAAATACAAAAAAACCCTGCTGATTGAATAAAATACAAAATTAAAGTTTTTTTGATTTATAAAGACAACTGTGAACATTGGGAGTTATTTTGACTTTGTGTTATAGTGTAACATTTTGATGACACACTCACTTCTGGTCTTCATTTCCAATGATTGAAAGATTTGGAAGTGGTAGAACAGGATAACTTTGTTCTAACAGGGATGATGAGCTGAATGGTCTCCTTTTGTGCTGAAATATTTTTAAGTGTTTGCAAACAATAAATAAATGCTTGATTGCATCTTCACACATCTACCTTTAACAATGAGCTGTGTAAAGTGTTTAAATGTAATGCTCCCCTCACAATGGACAATTATTTTTCAGGAAACTGCATGAAAAGACTTTATTTAAGGACACCTGGAAAACGAACACAGCAGAACAAATGGAAGACCCGATGAAAATTTAAATGTTGGGATGGAGCTCAAGAATAGGGGTTTTGTTAGCTTTCTTTTCATATTCCTTTAAACTGAGAAGAGCCAAACTCTTGGTTTTAGCTGGTAGAAGGATCAAGAAAATCATAAAATCATGAAAGACATTTTATAAAGCTGCTCCTTCTAAAACAAAACTTTTCTATAGATTTATAAAACCCATTGAACCTATTGACAAAAACTTCAGCGAAACATTTTGATGTGGTCCCAACAAATCAAACCAAACTGCAAACTGTTCCATAAAACTGCACATCCAGCTTTATGGAACAGTTTTGTGAGATTGTGATGATGGCAAAACTATCAGCGTTCATAGTCATTGATCTTGGAAACTAACAGCAGCTTCTGGTTTCTACATATGCACGGTTAAATGTGAAATTCCATAATTTGTTGTCAGTGACTTCCCATTTGCCCACAGGGTGGAATTTTGAAACTCTCACATAGGGAAAACAATTAGAAACCACTGAGTTGACATAATCTTCCAGTTTTTATGTTGTTAGACCTGCTGACCTTTATGAAGTTACAACTTGTTGTATGAGGTCTAATTGAGTTTTTAAGCAGTATTAAAAGTCATAATTGCTTCTATACAAATTCTTCAGACCTGAAAAAAAATGAATGCTACATTTGTGCAATACTAAATTTCTCTATTCTATGCTAACTATTCTGTAGATTTTAAAATAATAAGTTTTTCTTTAAAGTTTATGATATTTCAGTTTTATTTCTTAAGCCTATGTCATAAGTTTTACTTCACTTCCTTTAAAACTATAAAAACAATGAGCAATAAATCCTATTTGGACTATTTTTGTTTATTATCTCTGAGAATTCTTCAATTTAACTGGCTAGTTTGTCTACTTGATGAAATCATTATTGCTGGTGCCAGAAATCCCCTACAATTGGGGCTAGAATGAAATAGAGGTCAAGAAGGTGAGATCCACATCACAGAGATTGCTGGATGTTTGTGCGGCGTTTCTTTCAAAGTCAGCTTTGAACACACTGTCACTTCACCACTGATAAGAATCTTTGGGTTAAGATTTTGTTAATTTGTTGCCTTCCTTAGCATGACATTGTCATTAACTCTGTTCTACGGAGCATTTGACTATATGCATCTGTGCTTACTTTAGTAACGTTTCACCTATTCCAAACCACACTAACTATTTTTCCAAAATGTGAATCAAAGTATTTTAAACAGCTTGAGCATTTTTACCTTCACATTTTACACCATACATAATGTCAAGGATTGCACTGGGACTGCACAGAGCTATTCTCCCCCAGTACTGGTCCAGTACAATGTTGAAGGGGAAAGGATTCACAGAAGTAATTTACATCACATGAACTAACATGGATATTAAGAAAAATGAAACATGACGCAATGTTTTCTGCTATGGGATTAACAGCCCTGATAAAGGACAAAATGTATTTTAAGGAAACAATTTAAATGTAAAGTACAAAATTGATACAGTTTCAGAATCTAAGGTGTTGCTATCAATGATGAATGTGCTGGAAAAACTGACAGTTAGTTAGCTGTCTACCTCCACGTGACTCAAGGATATCTTAGAAAGTCAATAGTTTGGAAATGACAGTAGATAGCATGCATGGATAAAGGGTTAACATGCTTATTGAAATAGTAGACACAACAAAATTAAACAAATGTTTAACATTTTCTTCATTAATATCAGCAGTGATTTTTCAACTTTTAACTTTAAAAAACTCTGCATACATTTCTGGTACGTGGATCGTATAATTTGTTTAAAGGTGAACAATGTGTCATACAGGTACTGACTTTTGTTTGATATTCTACATTGTGCCAGACAATTAAATAATTACTGAAGTGTATTGGAGCATTACTAAAATATTGTTACATTTCTTGCATATGATTTTAACATAATAACACGTGATAATGTGTCCTATCAATAAGGATATTGGTAATTATACATAGATTAGATTAGATTACCTACAGCATGGGAACTGGCCCTTTGGCTCAACAAGTCCACACTGCCCTTCTGAAGAGTAACCCACCAATTCCCCTACCCTATATTTACCCCTGACTAATGCGCCTAACAAAATAAAATATTTTCTGGTTTAAAGTCATGAGAGGCAGGTCATAAACACAGGAGAAATAATAGTTAAAATGGGTCAGGGAAATTCAAAATCACTATCATTTTTTTCTTAATGCAAGTAAAATTGTAAAACACCTGTGGAACTTTAAACTTTGAATGCAGCTTTTACCCTGCCTGAAGATCACTCTGACTGGTCCGAACCATGCGGACTTTGTTTACCTGAAATAGTTTTTCATTCCGGGTTATAAAGCCTGCTGAGCAGCATAATCTAAGCAATTCAGCTGCAGCACTAAATCACTCCAGCAATGATTGTTCTCCCCCACCTTTTATGTTCACACCACATACTATAATAGTCATGCTTCCTCCAAACCCCATTGCCTGGACAGTGATCACCTGCCCCGGACCATAGGCAGCATTGACCAAGCCTCTCCCACTTCCCTTCTGGAATCAAAGGCAGCATGCGCTGCACCTAAAGAGCACACACATCCCCTCACTTTCTCCTGAACTATAGACAGGGTAATCTTCAATCCCCAACCCAACTCCTGACCATACTCACTGCCATGTAACACCGTTCTCCCAAATCACTTTCAGGGAACGCCTGACTTCTATTCAGCTGATTTTGAAAGTGTGGACAATGTTAGGAGTGAACATATTTAAGGTGTGAGGGGGTGAGGAAGTGGAAGAGGGAGATTCAACATTGTCAGGGGTGAGGGAGAGGTTGAACACTATCAGCTAGGAGGATGGGGATATGTACTGCTAGCAGTGAGAATGGGAGGGTGCTGGAATGAGATATTGATTATTGATTCTCAGGAAGGTTGCCCTCCCTATTCTCATGAAGTGTAGGAAATAACAGGGCCTGCCTGGTCTGGTGTGGGTAAAGCAAACCATTTTCTGGTCTAACCAGAAAAGTATCTTGCAGGTAACAAACTATTGTTCATTATAAGTTTGCAGCTGGTAACATGTTACATCGATTTGATAAATATTGTTACACAGACTTTGAGGACGTCAACCAGATATTAGGTGCCACTTGATTGAGATTCTAAGCTGTTCTGCCCACTAGCCTATATGACATGATCATGGTGGTGCTTATGGCACTCCTTAGCACTAACTCTTGTAGACCCAGAAAGAATACAATTCAAACAAGCCTCTGATGTTTTAACTTAATAGAACATGATATCTACTGTAGCAAAATGGGGACATGGTTTGGCTTCCTCAGACTATTTCACACTATGAGTGACCAGTTGGATTTCAGGTACAAAATACACTTCTGAAGAATTTTAGATCAGAAGTCCTAGCCAGAAATGCAAAGCTTAATCCTAACTGAAATAAGTAGCAGTGGGAGTGATAAATTGAGCCTAAATGCCACTTCTCAGAAGATTTAGATTATTGTACTTTAATTGAAAAAGTAGAAGACACTGGAATTATAATAAAATGTCCAGCAACATTTTTCCTGGATTGAAAATGTTTCTACTAAATTACATTACAGTTTTAGCCTTATACATCTACTGAAACTAGTGTGCTAATTAGCCTCGTATTGCTTTTAGATCAGATAGAACAGAACAGCTTTTAGTTTGCAGACTCCTGTTAGCTCATATTTCTTCCTGCACAAATTCTGAATGTAGTTAGCAACAGATAAATTATTTACTTCAAACTTATACATATTAAGCCCACTGGACAGATTGTGCAACAGCTTTGATATTGACTGGTTTTCACCCTCAATTCACACATATAAAATAGCTGCAGCCGACAAAAAATTGTGGAAATGCTAAATTTCCTTAGCTTCCTGAGGAAGTAGAGACGTTACTGTGCTTTTCTGACTGTCATGTTGATATGGGTGGACCAGGAGATTGTAGACCCTTCACAGAACACAAATGTCTGCATTTAACTTTTGTGCCCAATGTTTGTTTTGTTCAATATTCAAGAGGTTAAATTAAAGTTTCCAGTATTGTGAAACGTGGATTTCCAAGTTTAAAATGAGCATTAACAGATACTCTGAAAATATGCAGTAGTAGCTGAGGTAAATTTGAGGTGATTTGAGTTTAACCTGTATCAGTTTTACTAAAATTCAGCATGGTATTTCTGCTGGGCAGCTTCAGCGTCTACCTCGTGCCTCATTCATTGATGCAAAATCAGTTTCCAATGACGTGTACAACACTCCTGCACATTTCTGAAGGTACATTGGATGAAATGTACATCACCCTGATCAGTTAAACTTGGAAGTTAAAGGTTAAATCTAAAATTATATTTTGTGGAACCAAGATGCACACAAGTGCTTTTGGGCAAGCAGCAAATGATAGCATGTTAATGACACCCTGCTTCCGCCTGGGAGGGATTACTGTCATCTGTTTGTGGAACCAAACAGGCAATGGATGGGGTAGAGTGGATAAACAATTAGTGAGCCTTAATAAGAAGAGGAACCTGTCTTAACATCAAGATGCAGTTTTATTGCATGGTTGTACTGTGCACAAGTTACACTAACTAGTTAGTTAGATTTACTAAAACCATCAGGACCAACAGATGACATGCTGAACAACATCAGGATTTAAGCTCAACTCATTAATTCTCTATCCAAGACTATGTGACATCATCAGATTGAGCAGTACCTAATGCAGTCTCCAATATTGGCCCCTTCAGAATCATTACACAACAATCACCTCAATGTTTTCTGGTTTCTCATCACAGGCATAAAAAATATATACTTCAGTAGTTTGACTCTGATAGGGTGTCTTATATTCATTCTAGCACGTTACATTAATAATTATGCAGTACTGCAGCTTCAAAGGAAAAATCCAAGCTGCAAGCATTACTTGCTTATAATGATTTAACATTCAAATCCACACAACATTTTAACTTTCACATTTTAATTTTACTGTTATAACAACTGGATTGTGAACATTATTTATTCATGATTTCATCATACTCTACTGATGATTCAGATATTTAGATAAAATCTTAATTTTTATGCTTAACTTAGTGGATGTTTTGCAGATTGTATTAAGATTGGCAAATAGAACATAAGTAAAAACAGTATGATTCTAATGGACAAAGGATACCAGTGATGGAACTGATTAAATGCTCAGCTTACTTACAAATTAATTTTTTTGATCCAATCCTTCTCTGATTTATTTCAATGCTTAAATTCTTAATGCCTTTACTTATGAACAATATTTCAACTTAATACTTTTCCTTTTTACAGTGAAAACATAATATATGGTCTTATCTGGTACTTTTGTAAATGAAACAAATTTGACTATTTTACTTGCAGCTTTTTATATCCACTGTCTCAAAAATCAACTCTAATGGCTCACAGCACACAATATTCAAGTCTATTCTCAACATAGTAACTTCCTTTTATGTTTTATCTTAATTTCTAACTCTGAAACTTTATGGGATAACACGGTATTTACAAGCTTAACTTAAAATGGAAAGTGGTTACAACAAAATACCAAAAATCCTATCACAGGGTTAAAAATGTCATAAAACTGAAAACTGGAGTGCATGTGCTACTGAACATGAATTCTGTCTGGTACAAATTCCCCTGTGTTTTGTGCTTTAGGCCTTCCTAAACCATGTGCAAGCCACTGACAGATCAAAGAAACGAAATATACCTAAAAACAGAATTGAAGTGTGAGAAATTAAATAACTCAAACAGTATAGACAAAAGTATAGAAAGCTTTTTTTTTGAAGATCATGGATGGTCACATAGATGATGACAAAAAAAATCTGGAAGCTTTAAATAGCTAACATTTTACCATTTTTGTACTGAGTCCCACTTACTGTTGGCCGAAAGTGTTTCTCCCCAAAGTGGATTGCAGCTTAATTCAAATGTGCAATACACTGAAATCAGCATTGAATCATTTTTTACTTACTAGAGATCAGATTGTGAGGTCACTTTTTGAAAGAATCTACAGGTGAAGTAAAGGCTCCATGCATTATGGAATTCCTACAGGGTCAGAAAATTCTTAACTTTTTTTAAAGATCTCCAGATCTATGTTTTGATGCCTTTTTATGAATGTTCTTCACTGCATTGCCTTAAATGTATTTATGGAACATAAAGGTGATGAATCCATACCTAATTTACAGAATAGCTGTTTGTATATAAATAATACATAACAACAAAACATGGAAATGAAGTGGGTGAGAAAGCAATCCTACCAATAACATTTTGAGGAGATAACTTGGATCAATAATATATCAGCATGCAGTCAGCATGTATTAAGATTAATGAGTGTGGCTGGTTTTGAAGTTTTCAAATATAACATTTCATGGTTGTTGTGATACAAGTGTAGAGAGCACTTAGTAGAGTCCTCTCATACCACCGCACTGAGTCAACCTAACAGCTACAATTATGCAGCTCTTCTTTGGAACTTTTCTCAGCCCAGTTCATGTTTGATCACTTCAAAGCTGAAAAAAACATTTTATTAAAGGACTTCCATCTTATTGAGTAGACTTCAGATGCAATCCACATCTAAGAAAATATCTGTTCTGTAAACTCTACTCAAGTATTGACAGATGTGCCAACTTGCCACACTGTACTGAGATAACTCCTAACAGTTTGAGTTTGACTTATTGTTGTCACTTGTACCAAGATACAGTGAAAAGTGTTGTTTTGCATGCTATACAGGCAGATTGTAACTTAGTGCATCAGGGTAGCAGAACAGTGTAAAGTACTGTGTTACAGCCACAGAGAGAGATCAGAATTAACATTCAAGAGGTTAATTCAAAAGACTGATAAAAGCAGAGAAGAAGCTGTTCTTTAATCTGTTTGTGCATGTATTCAAACCTTTGTATCTTCTGCCCAATGGAGAACAGTGAAATAGAGTACAACCAGGGTGGGGGAGGTCTTTGATTATGTTGGTTACTTTCCCAAGACAAGGGGAAGTACAGATGGAGTCAACGAATGGAAAGCTGGTTTGCATGATGGATTGGGCTATGTTCACAAGTCCCTGTAATTTCTTTCAGTTTCGGGAACAGCGGTTACCATCATGCTGTGATGCATCCAGACAGGATGCTTTCTATGGTAAAAGTCTTTGTGGAAATGCTAAATTTCCTCAGCTTTCTGAGGAAGTAGAGACGTTACTGTGCTTTTCTGACTGTCATGTTGATATGGGTGGACCAGGAGATTGTTGGTGATCATCACTCACAGGAACTTGATGGTCTTGACCATCTCCACCTCAGCAGCATTGATGTAGGTAGGGGCATGCCTTCATTCTGCTTCCTGAAGTCAATTACCTGCTCCTTTGTTTTGCTGTTGTTGTTGGACAGATTGTTGTCTTTTCACCATGCTGCCAAGCATTCAATCTCTTTCCTGTATTCTGTCTTATTGTTGTTTGTTTGAAATTCGATCAACAATGATGATGTCATCAGCAAACTTATAAATGGAGTTGGAGTGGGATGTGGCCACATACTCATGAGTATATAAGGAGCATAGTAGGGGGCTGAGTATGCAACCTTGTGGGGAAGTCAAGAATCCAGTTATGAAGGGGGGAGCCAATGGTCTAAAAAGCAATTAATATTTAAATAAAACAATATGCACGTTCTGAAAAAAAATCAACACTTACTGCCAATGGACTTTTAAAAAGATTGTAGGATCTGGAAAAGCATCTCCACAAGAAACTAATCTGTTAGCCTTAGGCTGTGCTCTTTTTGGAACCAGAATCCATCCATTAGGTTTTGAGATATATTGTTTACATGACCAAATTAACATTTGGGGGCATAAATGTTACCTCCTTCCCATCTTTGGCAACATGGGGATAAGCAGGCATTACTGTCCACTGCATATAGCTACCATTAAGTGACTAACCATATCAGTAGACCCTGATGATTTTTCCTGCTTGTGGCTAAGAGGAGCTGACTCTAGGCTACAAATCATTTGGGAAGTAGGGACCAAGTTTTGCTAAACCTCTTCATGTTTCAACCCTGAGCTTCATCGTAGCAAAGAAAGATGCAATAAACAAACAGGCGACTTACACATTGGAGTTGTGATCACAGAATTTTACAGCACGGACAGCCATTCAGCCCATTTGGCCTGTATCAATTCTATTCCATAATACCAATTCCCTGCCTTTTCCCTATATTCCTGCACACCAAACCTAATACCATATCTAACACTTCCTTCCCTTACATCTGTTATAGCCATAGTGGCATAACGTAGCTGGGTGGCACGGTGGCTAGCACTGCTGCCTCACAGCGCCAGAGACCCAGGTTCAGTTCCCGCATCAGGCGACTGACTGTGTGGAGTTTGCACGTTCTCCTTGTGTCTGCGTGGGTTTCCTCTGGGTGCTCCAGTTTCCTCCCACAGTCCAAAGATGTGCAAGTCAGGTGAATTGGCCATGCTAAATTGCACGTAGTGTTAGGTCAGGGGTGAATGGAGGGGTATGGGTGAGTTGCGCTTCGGCGGGTCGGTGTGGACTTGTTGGGCCGAAGGGCCTGTTTCCACAGTGTAAAGTAATCTAATCTAATCTAATCTAATGTCAGTGCACTGGATCTCCCAAAAGACCACAGGCATTGCTGGCCGCCATATAACTAACTGTGCTCTTCTTCCACCTCATGGCCTTTTTTACCATGTACACTTTGTTTTAGCTGAGTCTTTCTCAAAAACTCATGAACTGTATTCTCTGGGGTATCTCCCAATGTTTTGAATTCAGGGTGCTGCCTTGTCCCACACTGTTAGCGGGATGTTAGACAGATCAGGACAGTGGCAGAAGTGGCAGATATTAGAATGTTAATGCCAGAACACACCCTTGAAACTGAGATTCCATTATAAGATACTGGTTTACAATCTCAACTTGGTTTCCCTGTTGATTTTCAGCACAACAGAATTAATCTCATTCAAAAGATAAAGGAATTTGAAGCTTAGTTTAAATCCAGTGAATTGAATTCATTTGATTTTTTATGATAGCTTTTTTAAAAACTCAAAATTGGACCCATCAACAAAATCAGTTATGGCCCTGGAGTTTTTGCTAATAGTTCCAATTTGTGGGTCTTCAAGGGAGCTCTTAAAGTTAAATTGATTTTCATTAGGCACAATTATAAAAATAGTATAAAAGTCACATAGTTTATTAAGAAATTGGTCAATTAAACTAATAAATTGTCCTGTAAGGTATATTTTTAAAATAAAGTTATTTAAAAATCAGGTTACTGGTGGACTGGTGACTTTGACTAAAAATATTTTTTTTAACAATTTATTTGCATTTTACTGTTTTAAGTAATGTATCATTATTCTGAAATAATATTCTGAAATTTCTTAATACAAAATCTGAACAAAAATACCATCACCAACATCACTCGTAGTAACAGTGCACAATTTACACACGTGGAGGGAATTCACATTACCAGTGCCATCAAGTCCATTCTCTCAGCGCCTGAACACTGCTATTGCTACAAAAGACAATATGTCCCAGCTTTTTGTCAGTAAACTGGTGATCTTATTCATTTCTGTTTCACTTCTCTATACTCAGCATAAATATTCTACGGGATAGAGTCCAAAAGTGAGGTTAATGAAGGTGCTAATCTTCAAAACAGCTGCCCATAAAGTTATAATGATCTCCATGGTATCGTTTTCCTCTTTCCCAAAGTCAGTTCAAATCTGGAGCCAAGTCAAAGGATTCTTTTAGCAGCAGTGATGTATACAAGTAGATAAGAATCAATCACATTGAAATATTCATACACAGCAAATTATGAAATTAAAAGCATTTTGTAATTTTCACTTTTAATTTAAACTTTCAGATAGTGAAATAAATTACATTGGTTGGATTAAAATAGAAACTAAAAGGCAATTGAACAAGCTTCTAAAAAGACAATTTTTTTGTTGTTTTCTATTAGGGAGAAATGTGACATTCCAGAAGTATAATGTTAGCTTTTCATATATTTAAAATGAAGTTACAATGGCATTAAAAACTTAATTGTACCTCAAGGTGTAACATTTTTCAAGAAGTTCTAACAATGAGATTAAAGCTTCAGACAGAAGCTCCTTTTAATTTAAATTCATTTCTTGGGGTGGAATCTCAGCAATGCACCCTTTGCAGGAGGGTAAAATTACTGACAACAAATCTGTATTTCTGTGCTATTTTATATATGTGTGGACTTTAGACGTTTTTGTCCATTTATTTGGAGTAATGGTGTTGAATGTTATTACCACATTAATAGTCTGTAATGTAGGAAGAGCTGGGCCATTATTTCAGCGTTGTAGCATGCAGATTTACAATTCAGCATTGCATTTTGAAAGCTCCAACTGTAATGGTCCAGCAAGCTACTCAGTTCAAGCATAATTAGGGATGGGCAATAATTGGTGACCTTGCCAGTGATGCCCACATCCCATAACTGTATGAAGAAAAATACTTGTTTTTCATAAGTTATTTATGTAACACAAGTATGGAATAAGGAAAAGGGACAGAAATTTATGGAGATAAATCACCTTGGGAAATTATTTCCCCTGTGCCAGATTTTGAAAAAAAGAACAACATTGGAAGAAAATATTGCTGATTTATTCATCAATATTTGTTGTTCTGCCGCAAGGCTTTTCATTTCTAAATTAATGGACACAAGCAGAAGGTTGGATTAAAAATCGGAGTTTTGCTTATTGAGACATTGCTCAGGTAATTAATGGCGAAGTCATGAAGCATTCTGTAGTAAACTTGAAAAGGTGAGCAATTTCTTTTAGGATAACATCAGATCTTGAAGTTTAGCACAGCAGTAAAAGGTGAATTGAGCACAAAGTGTGTTTTGTCAGAGAGCATGTATGTCGCAGTCATTGTTGGACATCTAGCACGTGAGATGATGTGAAAGACAGACCACAAATGCAGGAAATATAACAAGTGCACAGCCTTCACCAGGTGTTAACTCAGACAGCAAAAGTACCATACAATCATCTACTTAGACATAGCAGAGCAATGAATGAGTAGCCTCAGGAAGGTTGCAACCATGGTGCATCACTTTGTCCATACAGGCAGGACACCATTAAGATGTGAAGGTCAACACTGCATTTAATGTTGATCGTTTTTTTTAATCCATCAAGGACATTTTCATTCTTTCACAATTGAAAAAGAGCTGAGGCAGTAAAATATGTTTAAAGTGAATGATTTTTATTCTAAAACTTCTATAAAGCAGCAAATCCTCTCTCATGACATGAATAATATAATTTAGATAACCCTGTAATTTTTACTTCTACTACCTTACGTGCTACATTCATGCTAACAATTCCACGTGTCATTTGTAATTCCTAACTACTACTTTATACATCCTCAACTGTTAATTTACAGCAATATTCATGCCTTACCTTTACAGCCTTTAAGTTGTGTAGCATTTTCCAGACCTCCCACTGTGTCCTCAAAGCTGTTAACAACATGATGATGGCTCCTGTGAGTGGGTGCCATGCTGAATATTTGGGAGCCTCACTCTCCAAAAGAACTATACCCACAATCCTTCATACAAAAGCTTGCGAATCTGAACGCTCATCAGCAAAACATGCTTTCACAATTGTTTTGATACTTTTTACCCCTCCATGCACAGACAGTGAATAGATTAAATATTGAAATGGTTAAGCTTTTGCAATTAACAGAATCAAGGATATTTGAAGGCTGGGAAAATGGAGTTGAGGCAGAAAATCAACTGTAATTTTAATGAACATTGAACAGCCTTGATGGATAGAACAGCTTACTCATCTTCTTAATTCTTATGTTTTTGCTGTCCAGACTTCAACTGCATATGCACTGCTGCACAATTAGACTGATTAGTTGACTCACTAGTTGCTCACAGGTGTGGTATAATTGGTTGCAAAGTTTTCATTTTTTCAATCAAAATTACATTCTCTACAATAGCACGTTTAAGATGTATTTACCTATCATAATGTTACCAGATTGGTAACATAGGCTTTTCTTGCATACTGAAGCCATATAATTTAATGTTCCTATAACAATATTAAAATGACACTGGCATCACCTGGTAGTTTGATTCACAGAAAATCACCAACTTTCCAAAACACATCCTGGATTAATATTTTAAAAACTGGATTGTAAAATTGAGATTTTACTGGTAATTCCACAATGTGTATATGTTTCTCTAAGCTATCGCATAACACGAAAGCTGGTAAGTTGAAAAATTAAATTTTAAAGGTGGAATTTTCTTCTCCGGTGTCAAGAGTATTGGTGAGTGTGATGACTTAACTAGGAGAGAATTGAAAAATCTGTTTCTTGTCATTAAGAGCAACATGTGCAGTTCAGGTCCTCACTGCCTTGATGACAAGATCACTTTCTTGCCATCAATTGGTAGAAGCCTACATACATGTATTTTCATTTTAATAATTAACTCGCTTGTAAGAATTAATCTCCCCTTCCCAATAAACAACTGTTCAATCAAGATACAGGGAGTATACACTGCCCCGCTTGCACCTTCTCACTTTAAGCTATTGGATGTAAAATCTTGTTAAGTGGTGTGGGATTTGTCGTAATGTTGTTTACTATATTGTGGTACCTGACCCAACTGATGCCATTTTGGCAAGACCTCTCCACCTCTCAGACTTGAAAGGCCATCCCCAATTCAGGATTCCTATCTTTTAATCTGCTTTTGTAGTCAAAGTAATTACATGGTTCGGAGAAAGCGAGGACTGCAGATGCTGGAGATCAGCATCCAGAGTGTGGTGCTGCAATTCTCCTGCTCCTCGGATGCTGCCTGACCGGCTGTGCTTTTCTAGCACCACACTCTCGAGTCTAATTATATGGCTCATCCAGTTCAATTTTTGATTTATGATAGCTCCCAGGATATTGACAGTGAGAGAATTTAGCAATAATAATCCTGCTGAATGTCAAGGGGAAATGGTTAGGTTCTCTGTGATTGGAGATGATCATTGCCACTTATGTGGAGTGAAAGTTACTTGCCACTTGTCAGCCAGCGTCTGAGTATTATCTAGCTCTTGCTGCATTTTGACATGGATTGATTGCTCCAGTATCTGCGCAGTCACAAATAGTACTGAGCATTGTGCAACCATCAGCAAACATCCCCACTGCTGAACTTATGATAGAGTGGAGGTCATTCATGGAGCAGCTTAAGATGGTTGAGTTAAGGACACAACCCTGAAGAATTCTTGCAGAGGTGCCCAAGAACAGAAATGATTGACTCCAACAGTCATTTTCTTTTATATTAGGCATGACTCCAATCAGTGGGATGCTTCCCCCTCTCATGCCTTGTTTCCCATCAAGTTTAATTTTCCTTGTGTTCTTCAATGCCTTACTTGGTCAAATGTTATCTTGATGCCATGTGCTGGAACAGGAGGACTACTAAAGTATTACTCCAGTAATCAAGAGGCCAGTGATTGTACCATGTTATATTGCCTTCTATTCACAGTTAAGCAGAATGTCAACTTATGGTTGTCCATTGGCATTCTCAAGAGTTGCATGGTTGATGGGCACCTCAGGGCTGGAATGCATTATTACCCTCCAATAGACATTTTAACTTCAATTTTATTAATTCTAACTTTTAGTTACATTACTCCTTTAAGGGGCTGGTATAGTTTAATTTGGTTTAATTTGCCTTTAAGTGGCTTAAAAGGCCTTCCTCAGAACATCAGGAAAGGTTTTGCTAAGTATTGCTTATGTCAGTACCTCTGAAAATCCAGAATCATGTCCTATCTTCCACAGATGTGTGGCATAACTTGTCCAAATAGGTTAATCAAAAATTATTTCATTTTGCTCATGCTATTTAATTCTGATCTCACCTCATGAAGGACTCAGCGAGGCCATATCGTGACTTGATTGGTATCTTGCAAGTTGTGAGATTGTAGCTTCATATAAAAGACAAAGATTACTAGGACATGACTCTGCGAGTTGGGTTGACAGGGCTATCTGGGATCTGTCTCATGTCAAGGTCGTATTGGGCAACCTTACATGAGAATCGGATGACCAATGTGCAGTGGAAGGGATATTGACGTGCTTTAAGCTAAGTATTACCATGTCTCTCAAGCCCCTGCAAAGCTCCTGTCTTCTCAACCAACAAGCAGATGTGTCATGACCCTCTGTAACGGTATTCCTCCAGCTCAATGGGCAAGTTTGCAGGAGTGAAATATGACTTAACCAAGGTTGTGTACTTTTTTTCATTGTTTTCACAATTCTACTAAAAATTGAGGAAGTGAGGCAAAGGTCAATCTAGCAGCTTTTGTTGTGTTCTTACTAATACAAAAAAAGGACTCCAGCAGAGATGACTCCATCTGCAACACAGCAACAGAAGCAGCAGCCATCAACAGCGGCCACATAGCTTCCATAAGGAAAAGTAACACAACATGAGTCACTGGGGAAGTGAAGAGCTTTTTTGTGGAATGGAACCTGCAGGCTGAGATGAAATATCTACAAATGACTGAGTGCCACTCCAGAAGACGATTCAGGACATCATGAGTCATCATGCCATATCTATGCCAGTTGCTTGATGAAGACTTGTTGTCATAAGGACTGGGTGGTAATACCATCCTGGTAGCTCTGAGTGTATTGCTGCCCACAATCTCTTTGCCTGTGGATTGTTTCAGGGAATGACTGAGGATGCCTGAAGCATTTCATAATTGTCAATTCAGAAGTGCATCTGAGATGTCATTAAAGCACGATGTGCAAAACATTACTTATTCAACTCACTTTCCCTGAACAATGCCAGTGAAGCAACAATTGCGTTAGGATTTTCAATCATTACTGGTTCGCTACAGATGGAGGATGTAATCAATTGTACCCACATAGCGATCGGGAGCATCTGATCTTGAATCAACAGCCTTTGTGAATGGAAAAGGATTCCAATTACTCAGTGTTCAAATTGTTTGTGACAAAAAAAAGCTAGAAAGTGCAGTTCTGCATTGGATATCCAGAGAAGTTGCCACACTTAAGGATATGAGTCATGAATGGATTACTTGCATGTTAATTTACCATCTTTGCAGATCCAAATGAAAGAACCAGATCAACACATCACAGTCCACACTATTGGAAGCATTATCAGTGAGGATGCTCAGGCATTACAAGAGTACAGATAGGGCTCATCACAGATATGCAGGGACAGTGAGAATGAAAGGAATATAATGAGTAGTCACGGGATGTGGGACTACTTGGTAGCATTCACCCTGATGTGACTCATGTGTCTTTGGTGTAAGGACCATTCTAATACAAGCATCTAAGCGGACTGAAAGTGCTCACCATAACACAGCTGCTTTAGTGCTACCAGGGAAATGTTTTCATATACATTTTAGTTCTTTCAGAGATGGGGTTATCAGAGCCACATTTATAAGGACAAATTGACATTTTAATGTTGAGCTAAATCAAAGACAAATAAAATTCAATCCTCGAGGAATGTAGCATATAGCAAGTACAGGACTCAAGCCAACTGGGATTATAAAATAACAGCAACAAGAAAAATTTTAACCCAGTTCTATCATCCTGGAAACAGGTGGCCATGAGATTCTATCTAGCCACTCTGACTGCAAACTACTGACACGTTTTCATCTTGTTGACTGTTATTGTGGCCCATCTCAAGATCCTCATCTTCCTTTTCAGAGGTTTCCTCTTACTCCTTTGCTACAATAACCACCCTCTGGTAAACAGCACAGCATAGCACTATGATGTGGGGCACTGTGTGAGAATATACTGCATTACACCACCTAACCAGGCCAGGCATCAGAACCTTCTCTTCATGACAGCCATGGTCTGTTCTACAATGGCCCTGACTGAAATGTGAACCATCCCGTATTCTTCCTTGGTAATGTTTGAGGATTTTTAAAAGGTCTCATCAACCAATGTGAAATGGTTATTTCCCTTACAGCCAAGAATCTGGGTGAAGAGATTTAAAAGAGGATGCCTGGTTTCTGCTAGCATTGAGTGTCAGAGTCCTCTGGCATTTCTTCCTTCACATGTCAGTGATGTGCTGAACTGAGCTTGTCCTTGTGTCTACTTTAACTACTGTGCCTGTTGAATATCTTGGCCTCTGAGATAGTCCTCCTCCTCAAACGTGGTTCTGGTGTAGAGAGGCTCAGGCCAAGGCCTCTTTTGCCATGTCAAGTCCTGCATGCACTAGTGCTACAGAAGAGGAAGAGCTACAGGTTCCATTCCACAAAAAAGCTCTTCACCTCCCCGATGACTCATGTTGTGTTACTTTTCCTTATGGAAGCTATGTGGCCGCTGTTGATGGCTGCTGCTTCTGTTGCTGTGTTGCAGATGGAGTCATCTCTGCTGGAGTCCTTTTTTTGTATTAGTAAGAACACAACAAAAGCTGCTAGATTGACCTTTGCCTCACTTCCTCAATTTTTAGCAGAATTGTGAAAACAATGAAAGAAAGTACACAACCTTGGTTAAGTCATATTTCACTCCTGCAAACTTGCCCATTGAGCTGGAGGAATACCTTTACAGAGGGTCATGACACATCTGCTTGTTGGTTGAGAAGATAGGAGCTCAAACAGAACTGAGGATCTGGATATGAGGCAAGTCCCTTGTCTTGGTCGTCTCTGCTCTGTTTTCCTAGTCCTTAGGTATGGATCAACTGCATTGACCTGTGCTGTAATATCAACCCAAGCTGCACATGTCTGTTGAGATGACCTATTGGTGGAATCACCTGGGAAGAGGATTTCTCATCTCTCAGTGACCTTGTCCAGCAGTGAGTCTGGGAGCCAGCTTCAACTTCAGAGCATCTCTGGGACAACCACCACGTGGGAATATTTCTGGCTTGCATTGGCTGGCCTTTAAATGTGCCACTAGATTCTTTGCCAGTGGTGAGAACTTTCATCTTACACATTACGTGAATCATCGAGTAACTTATACAAGCTCTCACTTGCAATGATAATGAGGTATGAAGCTTCTGATCAAGTGACATAATTCACACCGGAATTAGTGGGTGTGACATCGTCCGTCATGCCTGATACCATACTTCAGCGTCAAAATGGAAAATCACAGTCTAAGGGTGTTTTGAAGAAGTCAGATGTATCTTGACTTCAGGTATAACAGTAAAATGCATTCTTCTTAAGTGCTACAGAATGACTTTTGCAATTAAAATGTAGAGACAATTCACTGATGATTTGTCAAATTTCACTTTTTGAGGAATTGAGCTTTCAGTGATAAAAATGAAATATGTCCAAAACAATGAACAGTATGTGTTACTGATAAACTGGTTAAATAAAAAGATAACAATGCATGTTTTGAAGATAGAGTGCAAGTTCATGCATATGTCATTAGACCCACACATTCTACAATAACTATAACTCATATGATCCTACTACCACTATTGATAGTCTACAACTACAGAGCAAATTGGCCCATTTTACAAACTGAAAGTTTGCAAAGCTTTCAGACCAAGGTTTACATGATCTCATTGTGACTCTGGTAAAAATATTTCTGTCCTGGTTTAGTGGCTATGCCTCTAAGTCCATTCATGGATAACTAAATAGTTTCAAAAAGCTGAATGCAGTTCAAGTTTCTGTGTCAAGCTTATTTTGCTACAGTGTTGTCCATTTTACTGGTTACAGGCTGGGGGGAAGAAGAATGTAATTTTACATGACATCATTGGATTGATTCTAACTGCATGACTGACAATTCCTTATAAAGTTTGAGTCGTGGGATATTCAAAATGCGGGATGTCCAGATAACTTCTTCCTGGGATATAAAATACTGCATCTGTACAAATCAGAAAAGATCTCGCAGTAACTTAAGAAGAAACTTGTCTGTTTAAAATACCTAATAGGAAAACATTTCTTGGAAAAAGCAGTTAAGATTATTGTAGACTCACACATGGCAAGATATACAAACAATTCTTTTGTTTCCTGGAATGTTTCAAAGCTATTTCCAAAATGTTAGCTTAAATTCTTTGGTAGTGATGGTTGCTTTTTCTTTTACTGTTCACATGAAGAATTAAGTTACAGACTACAGCAAATATGTAATTATACTGTACAATTGCCGTACTATAATTACTGAGAGATTTCCTTAATATATTAAGACCTGAAACAAGATCTATTGTGAAGTTCTGCCACTCACAAAGAATGGAGCAAGAGTTTATGGAGAGACAGGATAATTTCAGCAGTTAACTGAAATTAACAGACAAGTGCTAAATATTTCACAGGCATAGAATATTATTCCCGCAAGATAAGGTTAGACCTTCTCAGGCATTGGGAAATTGGACTTAGCCATAAATTGGAAATTTAACACATTAGAACCTGCAAGTACCATTTTAAGAATAATGATTTTCATGCAAGTATGAAAACAGATTGTTAACAAGATGTCCAATCATGAGCACTTTATAACGGAGTTCAATTTTGTTGTCAGATATATGTATTATTATTTATGACCATAGCAACATCCAAAAACATACAGCACTATTTTCCACATGTATGCTGATGATGCCCAGCTCTATTTCATTACCACAATTCTTGACACCTCCATTGCTCTGAAAAACGTTGTAAGTTTCTGCTCAACATTAAGTACTGGCAGTGTGGAAATATCCTCCAAGTAAATATTGAGAATATGGAAACCATTGTTTTTGGGTCATATCACAAATTCCACTGGTTAGCCATCAACTCCATTTCTCTCAATGGCTAATGTCTAAAACTGAATCACACTATTTACAGCCTTTGTGGTGTATTCGATCCCAATATAATGTTCCAACTACAGTACACACTATTGCAAGAACTGCTTATTTCACCTCCCTAATATTGTCCCCATTTAAGCTCATTAGCTGTTGAAACATTCATTTGTTTGACTAATCAAAGGCACTCTTGTAAATATGAAACATTCAATAAAGTGCTGCCCATGTGCTAGCCACCTGTTCATACTTCACACTGTCCTCAATGACCTACGATGGCTCCTGCTTAAGCAATGCTTGAGGTACAAAATTTTCATTCTTGTTTTCAAATCTTTCCATTGTCTCCCTACCCCTTCACTCTAAACTGAAAACCTACACTCCTGAGCTCCCATGTGTTCCTCCGATGCAGGCCTTTAATTCACAATTTCAATCAACCCATCACTGGCAACAATACCTTAATTTGCTGAGACATTAATCTCTGGAATCTCCTTTTTGAACATCTCCGCCTCTCAATTTTCAAAACCTCTCTGTTTGAACAAGCATTTCATTATGTACCTTAATATCTCCTTCTTATGGCTTGAAGTCACATATCGCTTTGATGTTCCCGTGAAGTGCCTTGGAACACTTTGCAATGCTAAATGCGCAACATAAAAACAAGTTGTTGCTATGATGGTGGTGATTGTATCAATTCCTCTTCAAATAATTCGCCTTTAAACCTGTGACCCCGAAGGTCAGGTGTACATGTCAACTGGTGAGTCATTGAGTTTTTCTAACTCAGTGTAGGCATTTCCTAATCAGCAAGGCTAGGAAGAGTTTGATCGGCATGCCTCAGGTAATAATTGGATAAATGAACCACCACCATCATGCAACTCGAGCTGATGTTTTATTTGCAATTACAATGCCTTTGCACTAAACCAAATAAGCTGTCTAATTGTCCAAATATCCTGGCACAACAGTTATTTGGGAGAAAATGAGGACTGCAGACACCGGAGATCAGAGTCGAGAGTGTAGTGCAGGAATGATGGAGGGTTTATGCCAGCAACATCGATTCTCCTGCTCCTCAGATGCTGCCTGACAGGCTGTGCTTTCCCAGCACCACACTCTTGACACCAGTTATTTGGTAAGGTCCATCAATCAATGTTTTTGAAGCAAATTATATTAGTTATTTTATATTTTGAAAAGTGCAATTATTTTGTTTTTGTATAGCTCTAGTTTTGCTTAATGCTTAACAAGTGATGTTAATTCAAGAACAGTGATCGAGCAAATTACATACTTTATACTGCAATTTTAGTGGCAGAAATTATTCTACTCATTTCACTAAACAATTCTGTCAACAGTTTGGAGTTCTCACTAAACACACATCCTATATGCCACTAGACCGTAATTAGTTATGCAGGGGTGTGACTCCAAATGAAGGTGTTGGCATTGTAGCACTCTGTGAAAATATTAACTATGAGTTAACTCCAATTTTCTCTTCTCTAATTAAATGCACATGGTACTAATGAGCTAACCTACTGTTCCTTGATAGCACTAATTAGCTGAGAGGAGAGCACACACTCACACTGCAATTTAAACCTAAAAATAAGGTTGAAAATATGCTAATTGCTGATATAATTTAAAACAGAACAAGTTGAGGAATTGTCATAATAAGGGGAATGGACCACATTTCGGTAAGATAGTGAACATTTCTTTCTGTTCTTGTCTTGATGCAAAACAACACAAAGGAATGTTTTGATTGGTGTTTTGCAGGGTCACTAAAGTTCCTGTCTTTACAAGTAAACAAGAAAAATGATTCAACTTGAGCAAGCATCAAGAAATGCAGTATGTACCACTACCAATTCCATGTACAACTCTATGTAACAACATAATCAGATTACTTATGATTTCCTCTTTTAAATAATACAAATGGAAATGTTTTCCACACTTAATGCAAATCGTTGTAAACATGCTTTTGTAGAACCTGCAAAGATAGTTTCATAGTGGGGCCCTGTATATGTAATTCGCCCAGCGTTCTTCCACTTGATCCCAGGGTTAATTTTATTTTAACAATTGAAGGGACTGCTACAGATCTGCAGTGATGAGAAAGTAAAGATTGTCTACCCCACTTTTAGAGGTCAAAACTCCAACAGCAGGTGTAATCATCAGTGGGCATTAGTCCAGACGTAGCAGGTCTGCTCTCAGCCTGGTAATGAATGTGTAGTAAATGGCAGAAGTTGTTTTTATTTATCATCTTATACATACTTATTAAGCATATTATGCACCAAAGATATTTAGAGCTAGTCATTCATGTTATCATTGCTTGACAACAGAATGTTGTTTTATCATTCAATTGTAGCATGCAAATGTTAAAACATTTAGGAAGCAGCCTTTCTCCATCTCAAGTACTGCATGGTAGTAACTTAAACAAATGGAGTCTTAAAAATCATGCTATATATCATAATCTATTTGAAGAAATCATATGCAGGGCCAATTGTATGAATCCTATTTTACCATTTGTGTGCACGCACTGGAACATAATATTCACTTTTAAAAAAGTACTCAAGTTTCTGAAGATTTTCAATTATTGCTGTTACAATAGATCAGTAATAGCCTGCTGACCTGTAATGTTCGCTGTTTGTCGTTTCCCTTTGGAGATTTCAGACCACTGGTTTGCTGCTGAAGAAGAAGCTGTCTTGCTGCTTGTAGTGCCTGCAAGCCAAAAAAACATTATTATTCATAAAGTTTGTTTCCTTAAGCTGTGATCTCAATTTTCTGACTAATGTCACAGTAATTTTGGATGAACATAAGATGAAACTACTTTGTGTTTCAATCCACCTTTTTCTACAACAGCCAGTACTTTTCCCTTCAATGTTTATTTTCACGTTATACAGTCATCAGTTATTACTACATCAGTTAGTTTCCCTATGCTTTTAGAACACATTCAAATATTTCTTGATACAAGTTTCTTTTTTAAACCTGCAGCTGACCAGGAAACTGCAACATATGCAGTCAAGAGTTTCTGCAGAACACTACAGGAAGAGCAAATCTTATAGTACATTACAAACTGATGTAAACTGCATCAATAGACTTATTTCCGCTAGGGATTCATCCACTGTGTGTGTGTTCAACAGAAATGACCCCCTCCCCCTCTTATTACCATAGATTTGCATATTCATAATATCATTTTGGTGCAGAAGCGCAAGACTTCAAATGTTACTGGAAGCTGTAATTAAAATTGACAAATCAACATCAGATATCTTGGAAGTGGATTAACGCGGATCCTGTACTGTAGATTGCAGGCAGGGAAAATGCTTACAATATGAAAAACTAGGGTCCTCATTTTAATGATGAAAAAGAAGGGATGTTGCAACAAATTAAAACACAGTTGATTATTTTACTGGAGCTTGTCATCAACGATTACGTATATGTTTTCAGATAAAATGGAATTTTATATCCTTTTATGCCACATGCAATTTTAAATACAAGTATTCTGAGAGATAAGTATAAGTAGAATGATCACACTAAAGCACAAGGATTTAATTTTCCTGACTGTATCCAGGTGTGCAAAAAATACAGCTGGAAATTATATATTTATTTGATGCTGTTGGCAGTACTAAACAAATGTTAGCAAAAACATTTGGCCACAAACACAAAAGATGCCAGCACTCAAAGGTGTAAATTGTTGTGATACCACCAAATGATTATGCAAAAAGAAAGTGAAAGCTTAATGTTAAGTTGGTCGCTTTAATAAGAATCAACCGACTGACAATATAAGCAATGAACAGGTACTACCCATCAAAAACTCCTTGCAACAGACTCCAGAAAAATGTCTTGGTCGGTAGAGATCCATGGAGTCATCAAAAACAAAATCGTTAGCACATGATGTGTGATAAAAAATTTAGGTGCACAGAGTAAAGATTCACTTGATCAATCTGCTTTCAAAAAAACATCCGATTCACCTCTGATGGGGTAAAGCACATTTTTGATTAGAATCAAGGGGTTGGTTTTCTAGTACTTTCTAGTATCCATGACAACAGTTGCTTTGACAGGATGTGCATATGGCATTACACTGCCAGCTGGTGTGAACAATGTTTGAACTACTGCATTGAGATGCTGAGCAAACAAAAAAGTTGCCACGTCTTAACCCTCAGGGAAGCCAGTCATCCCCTGATCAATTATGAAAAGACAGAGAGGGCTGCTACAGTCTGGCTCCAAGCAAGTTTTTTGAGAAGGCAGGCAGACGCACAAAACCAAAGTAAACAAACTGAGTGCAGCAGCACCATCTCCTAACAACATTGATTTGTCTAGCCATAGAAAGCTCTGGTAACAATTTGCTAAGCATATTCCTAACATTTGGAGACTTTTGCAAAACAATCACTTTACTGTTGCATCACTTTTTTTTCAAACAGCACATTCTGGGGAAAGTTCAATTTCATACAGATCATATTCAGTAATATTTATTATATTTTGTTACATCATTCAATTTGATAGTCCTTCTCAGTAGTATTTTTTAAAGTTAAAAGGATGAGAATTGGAAGGTGGCCACACTTTGAGACGTTCCATACATCATATGTGTGACTGCATGCATATTGCACAACGAAAAACAATACGATTTAAGATGATTAAGTTTTATGGAATAAGGTAAACCATCGTGACTATTTCACATTATGCCATTTTATGTATTTTAGATAATATGAAACATTTACTTTTAGCTCTATGAACCAACACTTAGTGTGGCCTTTTAAAAATTTAAGGCTTAAAGTACCATTGAATAAAGGTACAATTGTAAGCCTTGCAAGAAAAGGCATTGGAAATCTCTGCAATTTAATAGTGACTGAAATGATGAAGTTAAGGTTCTAACTATGGATTACTCCTAAAATATTAGTCAGCTGTTCCTCTTTGCAGATAATAACAAACTTGCAAGTTGTTTCATTTTTTTTAATGTTTGAGTTTTCCAGGTTCATTTAGATTTTTTTTAAACAATTCAATTAGTAGAATACGGTTGAAAGCTGGGGTGAATTTTATATTTCATTATTTTATTTTCTTTCGATATCTAACAATCTCCATAAAACTGAATGAAATTACAACCAACAGAGACTGAAATATATTAATAACAAGTCACAGAAAGGAAACATAGTCACAGACTTATTTAGCGGCTCAATAATTCTCAGCTTATTGAATGCAGCAAAATCCAATATTTAGGCCTAAGACACCTGCTAATGTGTTTGCTCACAAAGCCAACTTGAGATATGAACAAAGAGGTACCCAACTTTGAAATATAAACTGCTGTTCTGAATAAATTATTAGCTTTGGAAAATTGTCAGAAGAAGCAAATAGGAACACAAAATTGCACCCTCAACAAAGAACCTTTCTATTCTTCAAAGTTATTTAAGTAATATTCTGCTAACGTGAAGGTTGATACTGGCATCCTGAAAGTAACTGCATTGAAACAGACCATGTGTTTATAAATTTTATTGTGTACGATTACTTCACAGACTGTTTAAAATGATTCCAGCAGATAAAGTTTAAGTAGCTCCTACACGATTTTTAATTGCATGTTTGTTTAAAATTTGAATCTGATGTCCAGTTAAATGAATCAATTTTTTTTGATGCAGTGAAGTATAAGACTTCATTTTATTTACATTATATACAAACACGTGGTCACGCTAACTGTCAATACAACATTTAAAGAAGCATCAATCAAGTCCTTAGGTCTACTGCGATTTCTTTTGAAATCGATCTGAATCTACTCACACCCATTACATACCAGCCAATGGGAAAATATTATTAAGCTAATTAAGAAGGTAGTTAATGTAAAAACACAAATATTTGAATACCATGCAATACCTAATGAGTGCATCATGAAGCAATATTAATTGCAATCAAGTGATACTTGGCAGTTACAGTTGTGATGCTTTAAAGTGCTTTGAAGTAAAATGAAATGTGTAAAATGAATACTTCTAATAACGTCATTCAACCATGAGCCACAAGGACTATTTGTACACCTAATCTATCATTCATTTTAATCTTGCTTTATAATATGCAGTGTTAAATATTTAAGCACATTGTTTGCAGATGTTACGTGACTTATGTGCATTTTCCAAAGCTGCAACTGAAAGTTCATCTTAAAGTAATTTCTGACAAGACATAGCTTACATTATTTGACATGTAAATGTTATTGTATTTTCATATTTTATTGGCAAGATGTGTTTTGAGTATTAACTACGAAATAAGAATTTAGTTGAGGTCTGACAAACTTTGTTTTCCTGTTGTGAAATATCTATTGCTAAACAACCTTCTTTATTTTGAATAAAGTTATTACTTACCACTTCTGCAGCATCAGTTGGAAAAAAGTAAAGGAGTAATAAGTAAAATATGTTTTTTTTAATTATGAGAAAAAATGGTAAATACAATTTTCTGCAAGTAAGATGCCGCTTATGACTATAACTGAAAAATATGCCTGTTTAACCTATCAGCATGTCACATTTCAGACGTTAAAATGAAAAATGACATCTACACCCATTAATATCTTCAATGTATAAACAGCACAGTACGACACATTCTCGAGAGCTCAGCTGAAGGCTACGAAATCTCTCCCTCTCTCAAACATAAATAATGAGGCACTCAGAAGCATATTTGATGTTGATATTCATCTCTGAGAAAAACACTGCAGCCCAGGCTTCTTATGAAAACAGATGCAGCCCGAATGGATCTCCTGTAATTGGTTTCAGATAGCAAGGTCAGAAGAAATGCAATACAAGAAACTGTTATGAGGAACAGGGAGAAACACGAATGTTTACACAGGCACTCCCCAGTGCACACTGACAGGATAAGTACTCTTTCCAAATAGCCAGTCTGAAAGAAAATTTACCACAAGGCAAGCTGATGCTTACCACCTTTCATTTTGTTTGAATTCACTAATAATTTGACCAATAAAACTGGACTGCACAGCAAACAAATAAAAAAATGACTCGTTACTTGTTGTTACCCCAGAATATCAACAAATTCAATCACCTTAAGTCAGCACTCTTTTATAATGAGACAGATAAATTTGTGTGTATGTATCATCATTTCTTATATGAATGAGTTAAATGAGATAAATTAATATCAATGTTCCAGGAAGAAGAAGCCCAAACATTTGGAATTACACCTGGTAGTGTAAAGACAAATTAACAAACATGACTTCTTAAAATTTTCTACTCACTGATTAAGACCCTCAATCTTAATATCTAAATATGGAAGACTTTGATTTAATCTCTACTACAACTCAAGCTTCACAAAATTAATACTTCACAAAATGTACAGAATTAATTACTAATAATAAATTAGAAATTTGCAAATGTGCATGCAACATACGTGCAGCCAGAACAAGATTTAATGATAACCGAAAGAATCATACTTAAAATACTAAGTGGTCAAAACTGAGTGAAGGAGGATCAAGAAGCTCTATGGCATTTATTTCCTGTGTCACAAGTTTATGCAAATAGTCTATCAATTTATTCAAAAACATAGATGCAGAATGCAACAAATGCCCCCTTTTTTTGCTATGAGCATAAACATTCAGGGTTAACTAAAAAAGGAATGTCCAGAAGGACTGGCTACAGAAAGGGAACAACATTTATTTCTTTCAGAATATTTTTTTCCAAACTAGAAATATTACAGAGCATGATCTGGCATGGCAGTCAGATCTGTACCTGCCAGTGCTGTAAAATGACGGGAACTCTGGGTCCCTATCTGCCTGTAGCAATATCTTTGCTACACTGATGTTCAACTGGCACATCTGCTGGAGCCATTCTAACTCTGTTGAGAGGCATAGCTTGTCAACATCAGTGTTATCTTTTAGTGGAGAGAGTGAAAACTCAGTTCTATCACGTGTTATATGTTTAGATCTAAATCCCTGAAGCTCTAAAACATTTGTGAAGACAATAACTTGCCCCTGATAAGAGTTTGTACAAAGATATCTTTAGTAAGAAATTTGTTTTAAATTTCAGAAATGTTCCTTTTATTCCACATTCTTGTACAAACACTTGTATTATGACACAAACTGCCAAATGTGGGTTTCCTGTATGTGCAGAATTTCCTTTCCTTACATGCAGTGCTGCACCTAGTCGCTTCAATCACTGGAAAGTGAACTTCACTCATAAAATATTCCCCACATTATAGAAAGACAATCACAATTTCACAAATCAAGAAAGAAGGAAGTCCAAAGTGTTACAAGAAATACAAATCAGTATACACATTTACAGGTAATTGTAAATGCTGAAAACTAGGTTCGCATTGCTCTTGCATCCTTCAGACTTATTAATGCTAACCTTTCAGAACTAGAGTAAGACATTGGTTTAATCATATCAATTTAAATCCTCATGCTGATAACAGAATGTTGCTCTGTTTTATTGCTTTTGTCAAATAAAGTCTGTAATAAAAAGTGTAGGGTAGGACTTGGCAAACTTATTCTGCGAGAGCAACTTCATCTCCAAGGTTTTATTACTTCTGGACACATATTCAGAGATGAATAGAGAAAGATACAAACACTTTAAAGTATAGTTATTTTCAAAAGAGCCAAGTCAACTAATTTCCTTTGATAATCTACACATGAATATATGTGAATTTAGTTTCATTGTACACTATCTTAATATTCTCCTAAACTCATTTACTTTTTTATAGGTTAAATCTTTATCGAGAATAAACATATCAAAGTACTTCTAGAAGAGACTAAGCTCCCAAAATTCTTATTATTTGAAATGACTGTTCGAGAGATAGAAAAATACCATTTTGAAAAGATTGTTAGGGCAACAAGTTGTAGGCAAACATTCCATTTTCAAAACAGCCAAGTGATATATATTTCAATAGGACAAAACTTGAGCATTGCAAACAAAAGACACATTTCTCTCCATGTCATTTTATTGCATCTTTTTGTTTTTCACCCATCTGCACAATTTGCAAGAATACTGTTTCAAGGGGATAGCAACCATTGTTCTGAATGATAAAGAAATGTGATTGCAGGAACATGCACTTTGATTTGAGATGTTGCCATAGAGAATGAACCAACTAATTATGACTGACAATTAACAGGTAGCCTTGGTTTAAATTTTAAACTAGGCAGGTTGACTGTAAATGATCTGAAAAAGAACCAGCAGATAGCTGTCACCTATTTTGTTAGGTTAAAATAGAGGCCAGCACAGTGGCTTGCACTGCTACCTCACAGGCCAAGGACCTGGGTGTGATTCTGTGACTGTGTGGGGTTTACACATTCTCCCTGTGTCTGCCTGAGTTTCCTCTGGGTGCTCCAGTTTCTTCCTACAATTTAAGATTTGTGCATATTAGCCATGCTAAATTGCTCATAGTGTCCAGGAATGTGTAAGTTGGGTACACTTCATATGTGTTTGGTTGGGATGCTCTTCAGAGGGCTGGGGTGGGTGAATGGCCTGCTTCTGCACTGTAGGGATTCTGTGATTTGATGCACATGTTCTTTCTGCCTGCAAAGAGAGAGACAAAAATATATCTCTTTGTACCTCATCTTATCCATGATGGCCTCTGCACAACATAAACTGACCAAATAGATGCATGACTTGCTAAGACCACTCTTGATCACATTTTGCAGTTACATGGTGAAGGATTCCTTCACATTTCCAAAGACTGTAGAGATTTGCATATCAATAGCCAAACAGCGTCCACATGCACATTTGACATTATTAGCCTGCTCATGAAAGTACCATTCAAAGAAGCAATGGACATCTGGCCTGCAGCACTATATCACACTGAACTAGACTGCCACCAATCAGAAAGGTTTAAAAAGGACATGAGGGGCAATGCTTTTACACAAGAGTGGTTAGTGTGTGGAATGAACTGCCGTGGAAGTGGTGGATGTGGGCACAGTTAGAATATTTAAAAGACATTTGGATAAGTATATGAACAGGAAAGGTTTGGAGGGATATGGTCAAACACAGGCAGGTGGGACTGGTTTAGTTTAGAAACATAGTCAGCGTGGACTGGTTGGACCAAAGAGTCTGTTTCAATCCTGTTTGACTCATTGTGTCGATCAATAAGACACAGGAGTTAGCATTGACCAGAAACTAAACTGAACTTGAACTGAATATAAATACTGTACCTGGAAGATCAGATCAGAGGTCAGAAATTCTGCAGCAAATAATTCACCTCCTGACTCCCAAAAGCCTTGTCCATCATGTACAAGACACCAACCAAGACACAGTGTAATGAAACACTGTCCATTTTCCTGAATGAGTATAGCTCCAAACACACTCAAAATGTTTGTCAGACAGGTTCACAGTGATTCACAGCTACAGACATTAATACACAGAACACTATTCTTTGCAGACAGAACAGTCAAAACTGGGACACAGTGTAAAGTGCTCTGAGAAGGTAGGGCTGCATGATGATTGACATATTGTGTGACCAATGGTAGAAATCTGAGGAAGGGGCTGTAGTAGGTAGAAGTCACTTGATGATATTTCCCAGTACATGTCCAGCTAGAGCTGGCAGCGCTATTTTGTAGATCATTTGTAAGACATTATGCCTGTTGTGGTGCAGTGGCAGTGTTCCTACCTCTGAAACAGGAAGGCCAGCTTCAAGTCCCAACTGCTCAGAGGTGAGTAATGATAGCTCCAATCAATTCAATTAGGAAATATAAATCATCAGCAGTGGAATTACGGATGGCAAAAAGGTAGCAACAACTCTGTGGGAGAGGTCAAAAGAGCTGGAGAAGTATACAGGTTCACTGTATGTAACACAATGCAACGCAATGGGGATTTACAAGAAGGGGGCATTTCACAGATTTTCTCACCTCGGGTCTGGTTTATACCTGGTAAAAATGGAACATGTAAAAGCTGGACATTTTAACTAGTTTTACAATTTTTTTCAGGCACTGGCACATTTAATTAAAAATCAGGACTGTCCCAGAAAAATCAGGGCGCCTGGTTATCCTCGCATGCCATGCAGTGAAACAAGCTAAATAGGTGAACGACAGCACACATTGATTAAAAAAAGGCCAATTCATAGGTTGTCCAAAACAGTTAAAGATCGTCTCAAGGCATATTTGGAATTTACATATAATTAAATGAGCAAAATGTTACCTACAACAGCAAAACAACCAATACTTGAGAACGGGGCACACACTATGTTGGTGACAGATGTGGCAGTACTCATTTACCCAGTATCTGTGATAGGTCATACAAGAGCATAGATCTTCTAATTTTTTTTGTGTGTTCACTTTCAGTCTGGATATGCATTATAAAAATTAAAATCCAACATTTTTATTGATCACAGAATGTTAAATTAGAACCTTCTTTCACATCCTATGAGTACTGGTGAATATTCTCACGTTGGCGAAATAAATAAAAATATGACTTACATTATTTACATAACACTTCGGGTGACTATCAAGTGTTTTATGTCCAATCAAGCACTTTTGAAGTGTAGTCACTGTTGTAATAAAGGAAACATAGCAGCCAACTTATGAACAGCAAACTCCTGCAAAAATAAATGTGATAAAGACCTGATAACCTGCTTCAGAGATGTTGATAGAGGCCAGGTCACCAAGGCAAAGTCCCCTGCTATTACAGTAATGTTCTACAATCAAGTCAAGTTACACTCCAACTTTTCCCACCTGGGACTCTTCTGTTCCTGGATCCAACATGCAGTAGCTCTCCCAGACACGACTGCTAACATCAACAGCTTATGCAACACTGGGTTGGAATGCTGCCAGCATTTAAATGTCACCATCCTACCTCAACTTTTAAACACTTTTGAATCACTCATATGCCTCCAAACTCCTGGCTGGATTGAAGGACCAAAGTAAGAGTGTGGTAGGAGTGAGGTGGTAGGAAAGTATTCAGTTCCTATTTTAAATACATGCAAGTCTTGTTCTCCTCAGATATAAAGAGTTTTAAATTGGAGCTCAGTGTCGTGTTGATAACCCTTGTTGAAAATGATACTTCTCTCTGATGGGTAACCTGATTTGGTAATAAAGTTTATATTCTATATTGCTAGCTCACTAAACCACATTCTATTTTTATATTTTGTTCATGAACTAAAGATATGCCAACCAACCAGAAATGGTACCATCACTAACAAGAACATGCTAAACCATCAGTCCTTTATGTTGCTGTTTTTCATGATATCAGAGCTAAATGCAGTGATGTATATTTCTACAGTTGCCTTAAACATTAGAAGTGTAAAATGATTTCAGAATATGGAAAAGCTAACAGTTATTATAGGCTAGATGTATACAGAAGATATCACTTAAAAAACAATCAAATATTGGGATGTGCCTGACATTTCCCGCCTCAGGCGACTCTCTGTGTGGAATTTGCACATTCTCCCAGTGTCTGCGTGGGTTTCCTCCGGGTGCTCCGGTTTCCTCCCACAATCCAAAAATGTGCAGGTTGGGTGAATTGGCCATGCTAAATTGCCCGTAGTGTTAGGTGAAGGGGTAAATGTAGGAATATGGGTCTGGGTGGTATACGCTTCGGTGGGTCGGTGTGGACTTGTTGGGCCGAAGGGCCTGTTTCCACATTGTAAATAATCTAATTTATTGTCCATTCCCACCAAGGTAATGCTGAACTGCCTGCTTGAGTATTTGTAGTCCATGTGGTGTAGGTATACCCAAAGTGTTGTTAGGAAGGATCTTCACCCAGTGACAGTGAAGGAATGACCCTTATGTTCAAATCAGGATGATGGGCAGGATATTTACAATCCCTGAACGACATGGGCAATGGCAAGTCGCTTGGGAAAAGCTTGTGAAGTCAGCAGAAATGAGATTAGTAACATTGAGAAACAGTCTGATTTTTCAACCACATGTTGAATGATAAGGTGAGAGTCTCACTAGTCAGCAGGAAGAGTTCAATGTGTGTACCTTATTATTAGTACCTAATCTCATCTCATTGATGTGCATTTCCTGTTTTCCCAAGTGCCAGTTGGAAACTAGACAATACCAGACATGAAAGTCAGAGTGGTTATTGCTGACTCCTGTTTTCCACTTCAGACCTTCATCTTGGACAACCGTCACCAACATCTCAGGGCATGTTCCATGGGACGTGACTACCACACAACCACCATCCACTAAGGTTGGCATCACGTATCAGCCTCTCTGCATCCCATGGCACATTCCCAAATTACTTACTGTCGCGTTCTCCACTTTGACATCCACTTCAGAACACAGCAGCACCTTTCATTGTAAAGCTGTTGCCAGGACACTATGCATGCAGGGACAAGCATCTATCTTATGGATTCCACCAGGCTACATCTCGGGGCTCCTCACTTGCTTTCTGAGCACTCACTCACTTTGCACTTAATTGGATGTTTATAGCATCTCTGCTTTGCTCATTCAAAACTTAAAGATTCCCTGTATTTCTGTTATGAGTTGTTATTTAGTGCAATACAAAGTCAAGCAGCTTGTCATGTTGTCAGCATTGATCAGTGAAAATAGTGGACATGTTGCTGCATTATATCAATCTCACACCTGTACCATGTGCCAGCATTTTACACAGCAAAACCTCTGCCTGTGCTTCAACCAAGTGGCCATGTCCCAAACTCTGAGAAGAGTAGTCCTCAGTCAGTACTAAAGGGACAACTGGCACATTAAGCCAAGAGCAGCAGTTGACCTCAGTGCAGGGGCTTGGACATGGTCAGATAACCACTTAGTGCAGTCAGGGTGAGGGGTTCTATATCACTGCAGTCTGGGGAGTCAGCCACAATCAGTTCTGCAGGAACTCCTGGGAGGTCAGTCGGGGTACTGCATAAGGATCAGTCAGGGTCCCAGTCACTCAGCAGTTGCAGATTTCTGTCCAAGTTGATCAGAGGATGGGTCGTACTCAGTCCTGGGGGTCAGCTGAATGAACATTGATGGAGGCCATTGCTATGTTGGCAAAGTCTATTGTAGGGATTGATGAAGTCAATACAGGGTTGAAGGCAGTGTTCTGGAATGCAGAGGGGATAATAACTTGCGAAAGACAGCAACTCAACATTTAAGGGGGTGTGATGGTAGATACTGCATTCAAGGACAGGGGTTACTGCAAGGGGTGAGGGTGGGCTCATTGATGATCACAACTACCCTGCTTTAAGTGGTTGGATAATGCAATGCAATGGTTGGCAGTGACTTAGCTGTCGGACTGGGCTCAGGAAACAATGTTGGAAGATGAAGTCATAAACTAAAGAGGTGTGTGGGAATGTATGCAAGGTCAGCACTAATGGGGCCAACTGGAAATGCAATGAAGAAAGGAACGTAGACATTCAGGCTTTTTCTTCATTACTCGGCTGAGCTTATGACCTGCACTGACTTCGATAATCATGCAACTTGTAACTGTAAATGACTGAGACCAGACACAAAGTGGGTGAAGTGTGCTTTACTTGAGGCCCTTAAGGGCAATTGCATTCATCAGACATTTACATAGTACATGCTGAAGTCATCTTGTGCTGAAAACTTTGAAAAATATAAGGATAGATAAGTCACCTGGGCCAGACAGGATATACCCAAGGTTTTTACAGGAAGCGAGGGAAGAGATTACTGTCCTTTGGCTGCTACGAGAGGGCATAATTTTAAGTTGCTTGGAGGAAGGTTTGGAGAAATATCAGAGGTCGGTTCTTTACACAGAGTGTGGTGGGTGCATGGAATGCACTGCCAGCAGTGGAGGTAGAGTCAGATACATTAGGGACATTTAAGCAAATCTTGGATTGGCACATGGAAGATAGTACAATGAAGGGTATCTAGGTAAGTTTGATCTTAGAGTAGGATAAAAGGTCGGCACAACATCGAGGACCGAAGGGTCTATACTGTACTGTGCCGTTCTATGTTCTATCTGTAATCCCAGTCCACTGCTTATAATTTCCAACAATGTGAGATACAAATCTTGAACACAAACATTCTTGGCCATGCTGTTGGCCATTATACACTGATTATAGTTATCACTACAAAGCATCAATAATCTCAGGCAGCTTTAAAAATGGCATTTACAAAAAACCATTCAAGGGTCAGTAAGCTTCATAAGGACATGAAACTGATGATCTCTCACCTTGAACAGTTAGTATTTGATAACAAGCAATGCTGCCTATCTAGAGTAATGTTGGCGGTGCAAGGTTTCATTAATCCGACTGCACTTCAAATCTTCTACTAAACTTGCAGGCTTGTGCTGGATATATTAGAATAAGCTCCGTATGTCAAAGATCCATCTCGAGCTATTCCATTGGCCTTCCTTGTCCATTTACCCCATGTCCAACTGTATGGAGCATTGTATGAAGCTGTCATTTGTGTGTGATCAAATGCTGAGTGCTCACATTATTAAGAGCCTGTTTTGTTTGTGATATTCCTCACATGTGTTCATTGAAACTCTGACTAATATATTCAGCCACAGCAAGAGTTATTGTCACTGTGACTGTGGTGCTATGAAGATGGAGAGAAAATGAGGAAGAACAGATGTGTCAACAAGCACAGGGCCAATGATATTCCTCACTGATGTTGTGGCATAAGCCCTTCATCAGGAATCCTGACGAAGGGCTTATGCCCAAAATGTCGACTCTCCTGTTCCTCGGATGCTGCCTGACCTGCTGTGTTTTTCCAGCACCACACTTTTTGACGCATAGCAGTGGCATCCATTGTTGAACACAGGATAGCATGAGTGGGGTGCTATAGAGGTGTGGTACATAACCAATAAGGTGAGCTGCAGAGAATAGCACGAGTAAACGCATTAGGGCTAACAGAAACAAATCCTCCAGAAATTGAGACATATCTGATTTCTGCTAAAATTCAGCCCTTCATGGGAAACAGAGGAGCATTTGCAAGTGATTGTATTCCCATATATCAGCTGTCCTTCTTCCATGGGATCGAAGTTAAAGATTAGATTTGATGAGATTACTTACAGTGTGGAAACAGGCCCTTCGGCCCAACAAGTCCACACCGACCCGCTGATGCGCAACCCACCCAGGCCCATTCCCCTACATTTACCCCTTCACTAACACTACGGGCAATTTAGCATGGCCAATTCACCTAACCTGCACATTTTTGGACTGTGGGAGGAAAATAGAGCACCCAGAGGAAACCCACGCACCCAGAGAAACCCACGCTGGCTAAGATGTTTGCTAAGGAGTCATATTGTAGATATACATACTGCTGCCACTGTACATTTATTATGGAGGGAGTGAATATTGAAGGTGAGAGATGGAGGGTCAGTCAAGTGGGTAGCTTTGTCCCACATGATCTGAAGCTTCTTGAGTGTTGTTAAAACTGCACCCATCCAGTCAAGTGGAGAGTATTTCAACACACTCCTGACTTGTAACTTGAAGGTGGTGTACATGAAGTCAGGAGTTAATAACTCCCAAAGAATTCCCAACGTCTGATCATAGTATTTATATAGCTGGTCCAAATCAGTTTCTGGCTGATAGTAACCCCTAGTATGTTGATACTGGAGGGTTTCAGCCATGGTAATGCCACTGAATATTAAGAGGCAATGATCGGATTGTCTCTTGTTGGAGGTGACCATTGACTGGCACTTGTATGATATGAATGTTACTTTCCACCTATCAGTCCAAACCTGAATGTTAGAACATAGAACATAGAACAATACAGCGCAGAACTGGCCCTTCGGCCCTCAATGTTGTGCTGACTTGTGAACTATTCTAAGCTCATCCCCCTACACTATCCCATCATCATCCATGTGCTTATCCAAGAATTGTTTAAATCTCCATAATGTGGCTGAGTTGACTACATTAGCAGGTAGGGCATTCCACACCCTTACCACTCTCTGTGTAAAGAACCTGCCTCTGACATCTGTCGTAAATCTATCAACCCTCAACTTGTAGTTATGCCCTCTTGTACAAGTTGACGTCATCATTCTAGGAACAAGACTTTCACTGTCTACTCTATCTAATCCTCTGATCATCTTGTATGTCTCTATCAAATCCCCTCTTAGCCTTCTTCTTTCCAACGAGAACAGACCCAAGTCTCTCAGCCTTTCCTCATAACAGCATCCCTCCAGACCAGGCAACATCCTGGTAAATCTCCTTGCTGACAATTAAGCTAAAAGGTGTACTTAACATCATGCAAATTGGTATATTGTAGTTACCTTAGTCTATTTTTTTCATGTCAATAGATTTTAAAAAGTTCTATTAAGTTCTACAACTGTAGTTACAGGTTTGTGGCAAATATATTTATCTACATCACAATATGTTTAAACCACCTAGATTGCTATCAGATTGCAAGGGCTAACAGTGTGCTATCCTATAGCTCCCAATTTTTCTTTATCTTGCAACCAAAAATAAGTGATTATTGGATGTCAAACCCAGAAAAATGTACCTCATTAAATCAATCTTCAATCAATGAAAAAATATGACTGTAATTTGTCTTTGTTTCCAATTTATTTATATTAAAATATTAAAAATCCATTAAGTAAAAATAGAATATTGCATACACACAGTATGATAACTCATAGTTGAGTAAGGCATTTATTCTACAAGTGATGAAGAACAAAATGTTTCTTAAATATTAAGCATTGTCTGTGATATACTGCTGGATCTTTTTTCTGGTTGGTCATAGCACACACACTATTAAAATTTTTACTGCTAATATTTTTGTAAGTTGTACAAATATGCATTTTGATTGAAAGTACTGATGTGTGTGGGTTGTGTACTGTAATTGTGTCTTCTCTGGAATCCTAATCAATCAAAGGTGTGATTTTAACAACTGAGCGAGTAGACAGCTGCAATTGGCTGAGTGGCATTTCCTTCTATCACAGAGCATCAACCGCACTGTCTTCTAATTTAACCTGCCTTTGTGATCTTTAGTCTCCAACCAACTGTACCCTACAGGAGCACCATGGTTAGCCAACCCAACCTACCCGCTTCCATCCCAAAACCCTTCCTAACCACTTTTATACAGTGTCAGCTGTATTAAATTTGTACAGGCACAAGCCAGTTGTCACTGCCCACTCACTTCAGGAAAATGCACTGTTAAATCTAGTGGATTCACATCACCCAGGCCTCCCACCGCAGAGGTCTTGCCATTTGGAAATTGCTTTGCTTTTAACGAGGAATCAGTGGTGGGGTTTCCAGGGAAGGCAACATTGTTTGGAATAAACAATTGGATCTTCCCCGGAAAAAGCCAAGACTTTGTTTTTAATTCCAAGAATCCTGTAAATGCCTGGCCAGCTAAGAAACACACTTCGAATTGTTTTTTCCTTTTGAGATATCAAAGAGATTTGGATCAATATTTTGTCTAATATTGCATAAGGCTACTTTCATTCTGACATACAGAGAAAAGGGGAAGATCAACAACTCCATGGCAGTAGATAGCCATATTTGGAAGTCAATTTAATTTTGGAGGTTAGCACAAGAAAAGTATCTGTTGGTTATGACATTTTGAGAAGTTTCTTAGTTTGTAATTACTGTACCTATACTTTTTGTACTGAAAACTGATAATTACTCATTTAATGTAACAATATTTTTCACTGAGGATATAAAGTAATATTGTATTGTTAAGTTTACTTAAGATGAAGGAATGCATGGCAATGACTACAATATTCCAGTAACCTTCAATATTTATGTCTTTTATATTACTGAGATATGTTAACACGAGTGATCAATATAGTTGATCTCAATCACATTATGTCATAAAAATCCCAAAATATCATTGTGACAATACATGAAGAAAATTGTCTGTGCTCCTCAATGTTCAACAATTATTTGGCTTCAAACCATGAGAAATTATACATTAAACTTTGATTGAAATGATCATTAGGTTGAGACATTGGATAAATGCTGCTGGAATTTTCTCCAATTTCTCCAATTTCACATGATGTCTTGTTTATTTATCTGATCACTCACTGAATTTCCATTGAAGCTACAATGGGAAATTGGGAATTTTCCCTCTGAAGTATGAAGTTTTTTTTTCTATTTGTGTCTTTAAATCAGACAGCTCTTAGGTCTCACTAGACTTAAAGAAATTTCATGTGAAACTCACTTAAGTAACAATTAATATTGTTAAAACCACAGCTACCTTAACCTCAAAACAACATTTCAATGTTTGGTCATTTAGCATTGACCAAATTTACATTGCAATCTCACAGAAAAACCCAAAATATAAACAATAGAGGTGAACCTCTATGAAGTTTCTACCTTTGGTTCAATTTAAGCTTGATGAGAGAGCCATCCAGTATTCACAGTTTATTCACCAATGTTCCAGCAGAGGAACAGGTAAACAGTATTCGACCAGCAACTGCATGCAGACCAAGAAAGTTATAACTTAAACAGACGGTATAGTTGAGAAATCAAATTCAACCCAAAAAACAGAGTGTGCATACTGCTTGGGCTGAAGCTATGAGATCGAGTCAGAAGACAGAAAAGGCAACAGACAAAAAAAAGGCACCACGTAATATGACCTTTCTGCCTACTTGTTTGGTGTGCCCATGAGACATGTGAGACAATAGTAAACAAGGGTATGTGGGCTTTCGGCCATATTTTCTGAACAGGAACAACCCATTGCTGGGAAATTTATTATCTGATGACATGCATTGAAAATGAAGGCAGTGCCCTCAAAACACTCAGACCTCCTTCTTCATCCCTGTGTTGCTCATGGCCAGGAATATACATTGGCTTTTGGAGTTGCTCCTTATTCCTAGTCACCCACAATTTTGTGAAGCTGATCCTCATTTGCAGGAATGGTTGTGCTTACCTTTAGTTGAACTGTCACAGGCTCCTGGACTCTGCTCCCCACGCCATCCTCCTGTGACCCCCGCAGGCTTACTCTCCATGAATCACCCCAGCCCTCAGTAGGCAAACTCTCAAGGAGCCCTCATAATGCAATGGCGAATATACAGCAATGAACAAAGTTATTTTTGATCCTTCCCTAACTTATTCAGTGACTTAGTTAATGCCTCAGCCTATGGTGTCCTCCCTGCTGCAAAGTCCCCACTCCCCACAGTATAAGAAAACTGAAAACTGCCCCTCACCATTCTGAGCATTAGCTCCTTTGCATGCCAAATTAAAAGCCTAACATTTTCAGGTGTTGTGTCACCTTCCCACTCAAAACTGCAGTGCATCAGGCCCACCTCAAGAAACAGTCATATCCCTCAGTGGCCTGCCTGCCTCCATACCAACCTCCACCTGCAAAGGTAGCCAACTCCATTTTATGAGTTATAATCCACAGCATAGCACTATGAAAAGTGGAGTATGCTACACTAATAATATATTATGTTCTGAAAAGATGCAAGTTCAATGCCTTATGCTGTCAAACTCCTGACTGTAACTAGTAATGTGAGGGGATACAGAGCGGAGGTTTGCTCACACCGACATTAGATGAGATTTACAAATAAACAGGCATATTTACCAGCCCACTATCACACATTTTCTGGTGATTTACACAATTCAGTCTCAGACAGTTGGTCCACATCCCTGGAAACAACATTTTCGATTTTTTTTCTGCACCCTCTCCACATCTTTCCTGATGCCCAAAACAATACTCCAGTTGAGGCTGTAGCAGGTAAAGGTAAATCATAACTTTACTGAAATGAGCCCTGTATTTATTTCAGATATTTGCCAAGAAAGAGGCCTATGCTAAGTTGCACTGTTATTGCACATTTGGCTCAAAATATGGACATAGCAATGATAAATACTTATACACTGCATTGCTGTCATTAAAGAGAAAAGCAGGCACAAATTCGTAACCCTTATAGTAATGCATGCATTTAAAAATGACCAATTCATGGAATTCAAAAGTACATATTCTTCATTCACTAACTTTAGTGGACAATTGTGCACAAGTATGGGGCATTTTTCCCCCTTCGAATTTATGAACAATTTTCCATTAAGAATTTTTGAACAGAACTAAATATAATGACAACATGGTGCAAACCAATAATGAGCAGCCAGCTATTTGGACAAACTCAAACGGACAACAGATTGGTGTACCAGCCTCACTTGGAAGATAGAACATGTTGTGATCATTCTGTTTATAATGCTTTTCAAATCAATTTTTCATCAATCTGCAGTTGCAACCGAATTTTTAAAAATATTTCTCAAGTACTTCTTTGTAGAACTGATTATTTTTTAAGATATCTGCATAACTGGCATTAACAGAAGCTCCAGTAAACTAACCACATCAGTGGTTTGATTTGTCAGCTCTTGCGCAGATGAGGCATGGTGACCCTCAGGTTAAACCCACCGTCAGTCGTCTTTCTCTAAAGAGAGAGAGCAGCCTTGTGGTTCACTGAGATTATGGAAACTTTACCTTACTAGGTGAATATGGTCCCACAGTAAGAAACAATCTGAACAGGGGAGGAGTGGAAAATGAGGAGAAACAGCAGTGATTTTTAGCCTACAGCAAGAACATCTCCTGTTAGCTGAACACAATGTGTCGCAAGCTTCAAAGTCCAAGGAAAGTCTGTGGCGCAATTGCATGTACTGCCAAAAAGTGTAAGAAAAATCACCAAATGGAATAGATAAGGACATTTTGGGTATTTTTGTAAGGCTGAAAAATAATACATTTAAAAATCAGCATTCAAAATGCCCTATTTATTAATTTCTAAAGCATGCCACAGCTTTGAAGCAGAGTATCCTGTAAGGGCTTCTGTTGAAAAATCTCATATGTCTTTGACTGTATTTTATTGGATCTAAGGTAATCCTATTGAGCAATTTCTAAATCCTGAAGGATATTTTTAACATAACGAAAAGGCTGCAATCATTATCTTATTAATGTACAAACAGCTAAAAACAGCTTGCCGAATAGAGGTAGATACTTGAAACCTATCTCAGGCCTTATCAAATGCCCTGGTATGGTTCTGTTTTACAGTACAGAAAAGTTAAAAGTACCCAAAGGGAATAGACATCTTTTGTGAGCTACTTCAACTGGTGCTGTGCCTGATCTGAGGGAAGAGTTTTGGTCCCATTGTTTATTGATTTTTTAGATTAAGAATCCCAGTGAGAGAATTGTAACAGACAACCATAAAATTATTTTTGGTGTGCTTATTTGCCTTTCCCTTGCATCTATTTGGCCTGTGCCTGTAGACAATTATGCTTCCAGCCTAGACTCAGGTGCTAATAATGAAGGACAAATAGAATCATATGTGTAAACTTCCCCTTCTGATGAAAATTTATATTAACTTTCTGCCACTGTAAACAGAACTGCATAGCTCTGTGTCCCTGATGAATTGGTGATGAATTCAGTCATTTATATCCCAAGAATTGGTGCATTTATGGGAAAAGATGAAAACCGTCTGTATTGTGTAGCCTTGCACTTTTTCCACAAGAGAAAGAAAACATAAGCCTGTGTAGTTTTTCACTTTAAAGTGTGTAAATTCTATATCACATATAGATATCTGAATTACTATGTCAATTTCAGCGACAGGGATCTGGGCCAATGTAAATATTTCCAACATTGATGGGTGCAATGTTATCTATCCAACTGTTAACTCCTAAAGCTTGGCATTATTCATTGAAATTGTTAAGATATTTTTGACAATGCAACTTCAGTTGACTGAACTGGACTGTTTCGAGGCCCAGTGGGTCAAAAGCCAAACCAACTGTGCACGGTGCCTTTATGTTTAGATTCTAAATAATAGAACTGCATGAAACCACAAAGACACAATATAGAACAAATTTATGTTACAGTTTCAAAAATATTTAATAATAATTTTAAAATATATAATGAAACCAACTAGCTTATAACACTGAAACTAAAATGATTAATACAAATAAAAGTCTCAAGGGAATATATGCCTATGAGAAGGATTGAAAGGTCTAAAGTGCTTGTAGAATTTGGAGAAAGAATATTTGAAATACATCAGTTCTTAATAGTTAGAGTAAGATATTTCCATGTTATGTAATACAACATACAATGTCATCCGACAAAGTACAGCACTGAAAACTGAAGTAGAAGCTTTAATCCTAAATCATAAGATCACTACATTGTAACAGGACAATTTGACTTGAATCAAGAAATGGCACTATGGAATTCAGCAGTGCAGAAATCATATGTCATAATTTGATCTTTTTTAGCACTACTGTAGTTACTTTTGCAATGACAATGCTAAGCAAGCTGTTCAATTGATCACTGACATGATATTGTTGTGATAAATCCACCTTTTGCTTTGTACCAATAATACAGCCATCAGGAGAGACTTGCTGCAGAGTTACATCAGAACTAAAAGACAATCACTTTTTCAATACCATTTCAATGGCCTCACCCTAACTGCACAGAATTAGATGTCTTAAGCAGCTTTCATGTTAATATACACCAGATGACTCTCTTAATACTGCACATCTCTTGAAATTTTTTTTCGTCTGACATGAAACCATTTATCCCCCAAATAGCTTGGTCATAATTCTGGTTAATCAATACAAAAGCAAGCTGGAAAATAACTAACACACACGTATTGTGTCAGTTTGCACATTGGTGTGCTACATCATTTTCTCTCTCACTATAATACATGGTATTTGCTTTATAACAGAAACAGCAGAGATAAAGTTTGGTCTTCCTACATATGTTAGTGTATACCTTTTGGGTTGTCTCCACCTCTATCTTTGCAATATTATAGCAATGAATTTCTCCTAAGATTTTCGGTAGCTCTTCAATTATATAATGTGATGCAATTCTATAAAGAAAATTGGGAGTGATTAGGGTGAAAACCACCATATTTCATGTGCAAACAAGAAAGAGCCCAAAAGATTGTGGTGTCTTTTGATCACATTTTGTCCATGGAGGTAGAGAAGCTTGTTGATAAAAGACATTTTGCTCCTCATATACACACACAATGTTTCAATTGTGATTGGTTCACCAACATTAATGTTTGTGACTGGCATCCATCTTTTGTCCCTGGATTTTCTTTTTCGTGATTGGCAGGAAGTTATGCAAAACTACCAGGGCAACAACACCTCAGCTCTGTTGTGCTCATTGTTTGGGCATGACATGTACTATCCTTGTTCCAGATTTTTAGCACACAGGCACATTTCTATTATGGGTAATGTCAGATGCCACCTTGGATAGAGTGTTACACAGGTTCAGGGATTGCATGTGAGATGTATGCAAATTAGGTAGACTATGTGGGATATCTATGAGAATGTAATGCTGACTTTACTGAATCTTGGAACTCCAGGTAATTCTATCTTGTATTCACAAAATTTAAGCAAAAGAAAAGATGCACTCATACCAGTATTATTGAAAATGCATATCATTTTACTTTTAGATTATTTAGGAGGGCGTAATCTAAGTTAGAAGGGGAATATGAAACAAGGAGGTAACCTTAGATATGAAAAATGAGAAGAAGAAAGAATTTGGCGTGTATGATAGCATTGGACTGAGAAATAAGAAGGTACTAGGAGTCAGAATAAGTTGAATTGAAATGAGGTCTAAGCTAGGTTTATAGCGGATGTATGCAAAAACAGAGAATTGGGAAAATAAATTTGGTGAGCTGCAGGGAAGTGGGAATAGGATAATATGGCAACAACAGATCCCTGGCTCAAAATATTGGCAAGTCTGGATACAAGGTGAAGAGGTAAGGTGGGTAAAGAAAGAAAGAATGGAAAAATAAGGCAAATATTATACAGCTAGTAAGGGAAGATCCAAAAGGGGCCAAGGACAAAGGGTAGCAATTTATAGTGATCTAAATAATATGTTCTGGTGAGAAATCTGGGAGAATCACTTGAAAAGTCCAGTAAGATCTATTTTGACATTGGGAGCAGCTTGCTACATTTTCTAACTAAGTTCCGGGCATCGAGACGGTGTTCTTGCTAGGTAATGGCAAGGAATCTATTAATGAGGACTATTATTTACAAACAGTCTCATTAATAATGAACCTTTCCTCATTTATATGCAGCTTTTTATTCTACCACCTGCTATGAGGAAACTAAATGTCGATGATCCTGTCATGGAAGTCAGAGGGGTTATGGGGCTTGCTTGCCATTTGCTCTTATGGATGACTACCTTGGACATCTGGCCATGATATCTCAGGCATGCTTCATGGCACCAGCGACATGCACATCTCACCCATGGACACTAGCATCCAACACCTGTCAGCCTCTCAGAACCCTTATGGCACCTTTCCAATCCACTTACAGGACTCTTCTGCACTTCAATACTGCATATCATGGCACACTGGCAACTAGCATTGAAATGGTGCTGCAATGACACTTTACAAGCAGGGTCAAATGCTCAGCTCATGAACTTGACCAGGCCACATCTCTGGACTGCTCACTTGCTTTCTTAGTGCTCACTTAGTTTGAACTTATCTGGATGGTCAAAGCATCCTGGTGGTGCTTGTTTTTTGTTTGGGTGCTTTGTTCCCATAGCCAGCAACAACAGGCTCAAAGTACTTCTATCTAGCCTTGCTGTTTAGCACAGACACAATGCCAGGAAGCTTGTCATCATTGTCAAAATTCCTCATTCAATTCAAGGGAGACACCCCTCATTCAGCAGTTCCTGGTACAATAAGTCAAGTGTACCCTCTGATATCAGTTCAAGGATTTGTGCATAGTCAATCGCTGAGTAGTCATGGTAAGGATCATCTCCTTATAAGGGGTGAGGAGCTAAATGATGGGCAACTCATTATCTGTCTTGGCTCTTTCTGCCCTATTGTGGGTTGTTGTCTCCTGTAATGAGGGAAGAGACAGAAAGGGATTGAGTGAGCTGAAAGTGGGTGGCACAGTTGATATTGCTGGTGCAGGTGAGGGAAAATAGTGACTTGTCCCAAGTGTGAGTGAGCAGATAGTGCAGAAAGAATGCAGCTTTGGTTATGTTGGATGTTGAAGTGGATGACAGCAGATGAGGGAAGATGTTGCTGGCAATAGCGACAATCGTAGAGCATGGGTCAGTTTGTAGTTGCAGAGTTAGAGCAAGTGTGAGGATGCTAAAAGAAGATGGTAACTTTTCTGATAGTGGAGTAATTGACCTTCTTATAATACTAGTTTCCTCCAGATGGCAGACTCCGCATTGACCTGGATTTGAACTTCTGCCCAGATTGGCAGAATCTTGTGTCATCCCAGCAGCACCCCATCCACCAGGATTCATCTCCACAAAGCAAGACACCAATTTCCCCTTTTTCTGCCATGCCAGTCTCTGCAGACTGGCAGTGCTTGGCTGGGTACTCAATGGTCTTTCACAGATGGCATGAAGATGATGGTTTATTCTGAGACATCAACACAGTGATGAGTTCTTTATGGTATGAGTGGGTTAACATTGAACAACAGCATTGCCACAAGGGTGGGGGAGGTAGTTAATTAAGCATGTTTGGCACGATATGGCAAGAAATATCATTGAATTTTACAGAAAGAATCTCTCAGCAAAACCTGACAAAATTAACACCTAGCTAAAATAATGACAAGATTTGGTCGAAAGTTTCTGCCTGCTTTGAAGAAGTTTTCCTCCTCTCTCTACAAGAGATTTCGCTGTTCCTTGGATGCTGCCTGAACTGCTGTGCTCTTCCAGCACCACTAATCCAGAATCTGGTTTCCAGCATCTGCAGACATTGTTTTTACCCCAAAGTTTCTATTACCTATGAAACAAGAAATGCACCAGCATAGGACTGAGTATGTAGGCCAACAACTAAGATATAAAGGAATATGTTTATAGAGATGTAACTATGGAGCAGTTATAGTGATGGACAAAAGTATCTAAAGCGTGTTCAGGAGCATTTTCTGGATCAATATATTTCAGTCCAATGAAGATAGACAAACTGCTTGATCTGATTCTGGGAAATGAGGTTCATCAAATGGACTAAGCACCAGAGGAAGAACATCTAGAAACAATAATTATAGTATCATAGGCATGGATCGACAACGGAAAAGGACAATGAGCAATCCTTAGTAAAAATAATCAACTTCGGGGGCCAATTTTAGTGAGTTGAAAACAGAACTGGGTCCAGGTATTTGGGGAGGAAGCAGTGACAGATAGACATAAGCTAAGTAGGCTGCAGTTTAGGGCCTCACATCATGAGGGGCTTCTGAACATGACAAAAAAAGACTATTTCAAGTCTTACTTAGTCAACTGAAAAATAAAGGAGATGGGGGGAACGGCATAAACATAAAGGACTAAGTAAAAATAATTTGTCTTGGGTTGATTTCCCACATTATTACAGTGAGGTCTTTTAAACAAAGAGAACGTTTGAAAGTGGATGTCAGAGGAGAAAAATAAAACTGCTTGAATGGTGGCCTTGCCCACAGTAAACACAAGAATTCTCCACAACCAGGACAAATGATACAGATGTGAATGTGACAACTAAACCGGAGAGTGTTACAGAAACTAAAATCGATACACAAAGTCCAGTGATCATGGTCTTTATTTGTCTTAACTGAGATTGATATTTCATTCTGCATAGAGAAAGATTCCTCCGAATGTCAACATTGCAACAGCCCATTTGAGAAATTGAAGTGGCCATTCATCAACTAACTTTGATTTTGTTCAGTGAGTCTGTTTAATTCATCAAAAATTAATGGTGAAAAGTACAATGGGAAGTGGCTCGTATACTCTCCAGTAATTGGTTGTGTTGACTGTTTTGTCTGAAAGCACTTCTCAACATCATTGAGAGCACTGGCCAGTGATAGGTTTAACAACTGGAGAAATCCTGTTGGAATTCAAAATCTTAAGCACACTGAGGATCACAGAAAAGCTTTGTTTACATATTTGACGATGCAATGTAGATTATATTTGGTTTGACAACTGGAGGAACAGATGAAAAAGGAGCATGTGTACTGAAGGCATATTCTTGAAGATGTTGTTGCAATTGTGCACACCTCAATAGGATGCAGCTTTTATGGAAGAGGATGAAAAGCTTGGTTGCCTCTTAGTAAGTATATTCTTGACAGAACATATTGCTAAGTTTGATCCTTTTCTTGGCAACTATATAAGATATAGTGGAAGCCTCTTTCACAACTATCTAAAACACTACGTGATAAGCATCCAACTAGAAGCTGAAAAACCAGCAAGGCTCTACAGGGCGCATAGATAGTACTTGTGTAAAGCTTTATACATCACTCTCTTGAAGAAAACCCAAGTACGTTTGATGAAAGTAAACTCAATACAAAAGGAAACCTGCATTCCCCCCATCCCCCAATTTATCTCTCAACCCCTTTTCCCCTCCATATTTCTGATGAAGGGCTTATGCCCGAAACATCGACTCTCCTGCTCCTCAAATGCTGCCTGACCTGCTGTGCTTTTCCAGCACCATACTTTTCAATGTAGATGACAGGTGTGTGAATAAAAGGAAAAGACTGCGAAAACAAGTCCATGATGGTGATGCACCTAATGCCAATTAAACACTTTCTTCAATCTATGTGTTTTGAGTAAGATTTATTCCTATGATAATGTATATGAAACCAATTTGAAGAAAACAGCAACAATACACAGAAAAGTACTTTGTTTTATTTCAGGCCGACTTAAATGCCTTGGAAAAACAGCTGTGTGAAGACTTAAACTTCTGAGTTTATATTTAAAAAAGTAGACAAGGGATATTTGCAATATTAAGACTTTATCAAGTCAGCATCCAAGAAAATATACTTGACTTTCTGCAATGTTGAAGCAATATTGTGGATGTTTTGAGAATCTAATGGTAACAAAATGCTCTTGAGCAATTGCAAAACATCAAGAGTGAACTATGGATACAAGAAAATCAGTTCGTACGGAGCATAATGTGCTAAGAAACTTCATAGCTCATCATTAGAGGTCATAATCATGATTTTGCTGTTCCAAAAATCACAAAAAATGTTTTAAATTTTATGCAATTTGTATTGCTGCTTCATTTAGCGAATCCTGGTCTGTGTAATTTGTCTTGGTTGCTGTAGATTAAAAGCTTTCATATGTACTAATTAAGAAATCAAAAACTGTTTTCATTTGAAAGTGTATCATAATGCAAATAGGCTTATTGCAAGTTGTATGTTTTTTGAGATTATTAGTTTTTTGTTCTTCCTTTGTCTGAGTATATGCTCAAATATAGCGTTTTGATATTTCTATTTTCATTGTCTCTTCTGCCAGAATGATACCTTTCTTGTTATGCTATACAGCCTCTTAAGCTTGACATAGTTTAGGGTGTCAGCATGTTGTAGTAATAGCCTGGAATGAACATTTGGTATGCAAAAGGGAACAATAGGCAAACTTTAGAGAGGAGATAGGGTACGGGTGAGTGACATTAGAATGAGAGGGAAAACAAATGGGGAACTTTGTGGTGTAGTGTTAGTAGTTCAAATCCTACCTGCTCTAGAGCTATGTAATAACATTGATTAGAAAAATAGGTAAAATAAAAAAAGTAAACCAAATGCAGCCAGAGTTCTTTCAAAGTCGAAAAAGGGTAAGATTAAGCAAAACAAAGCTGTATATGAACAATTTCAGGTTGATGATACAAGCCAGAAACAGATTAAATATAGAAAGCTTGGATGGGAAGTAGTAAGATGAGAGTGTGAAAAGACACCAGCAGTTAACACAGAACTGAATGGAAAAGTCTTCTCATGGCAAATGCAGAGTTAAATCAATCCATCAATTGTGCACAAATAAGTCAATTAATCAGTAACTATACATTCCCTTAAAGCTGTAAGGGTTTTGCAATTTTGTTTGTGTGTTCTTACACAGTGCTGCACCAGTGTCTGCAACATGGTTGTAGAGAGCTGCTGCCTTTTCTTGGGGAGACTGTGCTTAGCTGTGGAGGATGATGTCAAGCATTTCTTGGTTCAGAGAACTCGGCTTTTCACAGTTTCAATTAGGCACGAGTGGCAGCATTCTGGATTGGCTAGTAGATAACAGAAAAATAATCTGTAGAGACTGGCAGTGTTGGGAGAATGAATGTTGCCATTCTGGGAGGACTGCAGATTCGCGTCAAAGATGACACCTCAACAAGCCTAACAATGCATTGCAGTGCATATTGTTGGATTGCTGTAATATCCCACAAGCCCCTTTAACAATGGCATTTGCAACTATGATTGCAAAAGAGTACAAAGCTGAGCTTGCATGAGAGTAATCTGAGTTTATGCGCAGTTTACTTAGAGAAATCTAAGGTGCCACTGCAGCTGCCAGGCCAAGGAATGCTCCCCAAAAGCATGTCTTCTCATGTCGATGTATGGCACTAAATACATTCATGGTCTATAAAGTACCATGCCAAGGTATGCCCTCAAAGCAACCCCAAAGTCCCCTTTTACATTCCATGCTAACATTTGGCAACATCAATATGTCAAAATAATGTTTTTCCCCTAATAAAAGCACCACTTTCAAGTTTCAATGCCCCAGACATCAAGGTACATGAAAACATTTAACCTTGTGAAAACAAATATTGTGAACTAGATAGCAGCGATCAGACAGGAAGAGCTATTAATTAAGGTGGGGGCAGCTGCTTCAACACTATCATTGTGTTGCAGCCAAAAAAAGTACATAATGAGGCTTGGCTCTGAGCCCAGACAACCATTAGAGAACTGAAACACCTGAGCTCATGCTTGATTGACAGCTCTGGCTGTCTGATCACTATCAATTTCACAATGTTTGTTTACACAAGGTTAAGTGATTTCAATGCCTTGCAATGTCAGGCATTAAAACTTTAAAGGTGTAGACCCTCTTGCAGTGCAATGGTTGTGTCCCTACCCCCTGCATCAGGAGGCACAGATTCAAGTCCACCTACTCTTGAGGTCTATAGGAACATTTCTGAACAGGATGATTAGAAAATGAAAATGTCAATGAGTTTGAATTATTGATATTTATATTACCCTGTAGTAGAAAGGAGCTTCTTCAGTGAAAGCTTATGAATAAATCACCTTTAAAAAAGCTTTTGTCAGGAGTGTGAGAACAGGGAAGGCTGTAGGGGCCTCTTTTATATTGAAGGTGAGTAAAGTCCCACCTCATGGAGGCAGGCCTGTCTCTGAAGCCAGCAACCCGTGAAGTTGCAGATGTCCAAACCTTATCTGATGCAACTGGCCTGCATTCACCCAACACTCTGTGGTAAATGGAGATCATGGAGCTGGTAGTTTCTGAGGCAGGTGTGTAAGGCCAACAATTGTCCTGACTTGTGAAAAATCTGACCCAAAATTTCTGAAATTTACAGTGACATTAGTCTGCCTGGATCCGAGTGAAGCATATGGAGATGGTCAGTGCATGATTACAGATGTGAGTTCACGCTCAGATTGAAAAGACCAATTTGTGTACATTTATTTGCAGAACTGAAAGGAGAATTTCCAGCAAACATGCACTGTGAGAGACATTGCTTGGATTAAAAATTAGCTCGGAAATGATCAGAATGTCTGTCAGTGCTCGGGAATTTAATATCATTTTGGACCGGAGAGAATTAAAGCTCTACAGTAGGATAGTATGAAGATTGAGTTAGAATTGTAATTGAGTTAAAAGTAAATGAGAGAAGTTTTGCAGTTTAAAGTAGAAATTGTCAACAATAATAGTGTTTATTCAGTGGTGCTATTAGTTTTTGTTACAATACAAATGTTAAAATGTGAAATATTCTGTCATCTTTCAGTTGAATTTCCTTTTAAAGGTTTTTGTTCTCTACAGAAATCATAACAATATGCAGTGTCATTATCTGAGGTGGTGGTTGGGCATGTCGAGAGCAAATGATGGGATTTCTTCTTACAGACATAAAGGTCTACAGCATAGAAAAAGGCACTTCAGCACTTTGGGTCTGTGCCAGTCAAAGAAACAACCAGCTAACTATTCTAATTGCATTTTACAGCACTTGGCCCATAGCCTTGAATGCCTTGGCAAGCATCACTTCCATCTCTTCCTCTTCCACTACAGTCTGGCCAGGCTGTACTTTCTGGATATTGGAAAGGAGAACAGCATGAGAGTAGGGGTGTGGTAAAATGCATGTGATGCATGCTTATCCCATCTAGAATCTAGAAGCAATTTGACAGAGTTTTTCAAGATGTTACAGGAAGAGGTTGAAAAGATGTAAAGAAATAGTTCTTGTTGTTTATGGACTCCAGCATTTTGAGAGTATGGTCTAGTAATTAGAGGCAGACCTTTCAAGAATGAAATTCGTAAATATCTATTTTAAAACTGACATTGAACAATTTTTGTAGGCAACGTTTTATGGCACGCATATGGAGTTAGATTGTAGATCAGCCGGCATCTCATTAATTGGTAAAACAGACTTGAAGGGTGAAATGACCTGCTCCTATTGCTATTTAGAACAGGCCTGTAGGATGTAAGGTGGAGGATTCAGTCTGATTATATTGTCACCATCAATGGTTTCAGTCATGCTGCTGGCACCAATCTCTCATGGATGTTTCATGAATGGCTCATACCCTCTCCTCCACCTAAGATCATGCCTGACAGTCACCAGGTGGGTGCTGCCACATTTGATTATGCACCACCCTGTTCTATGAGATAGGGATATGTATCAGTGATGGTGGTCAATATGCTTTTGTGGCATGGTTAAAATAGGAGACTTACACCAGCACTAAGAGTATGAGAATGAATTAAGCCATGAATATTACAGATGAATCATGATTGATAGAGATTGTTAAGAGGATGTGACAGATTGTGGTAAAGTGTTTAATGCCAGTTTCAAGCATTTAAGGATTTTTAAAATTCATTTGTAGGATGAAAGTGTTGCTCGCTGGTCAGCATTTATTACCTATTCCCTAGTTGCCCTTGAGAAGGAGGTGGGTGAGCTGCCTTCTTGAACTGCTGCAATCCACCTACTGTGGGTTGATTTACAATGCCAACAGGGAGGGAATTCCAGGATTATGACCCAGTGATAGTGAAGAAATGGAGATATATTTCCAAGTCAGGATGGCGAGTAGCTTGGAGAGGGACTTGCCAGTGGTGATGTTCCCATGAATCTGCTGCCCTTGTCCTTCTAAATGGAAATAGTTGAGAGTTTGGCAAGTGCTGACTAAGGACCTTTGAGTTTCTGCAGTATAAGTTGTAGACAGAACATACTGCTGCTATTGACCATCATTGGTGGAAGGAGTGGATACTTGTGGATGTAGTGATGTGGCTGCATTGTCCTGGATGGTGGCAAGCTTCTTAAATATTGTTGGAGCTGTTACCGTCCAGGCCAGCAGAGAGTTTTCCATCACAATGCATCCAGGTGGATCCAATAGCCTTGACCACTCATACTGAGTTTTGTTACCTTCTTGTGAAACTGCATCCAGGTCGTTAGGGCTACACTGACTACATTTATCTTCACATTCAGCTGGTCATACTGCCTTCACATAAACTACCTAGAGGACTTCTTGGTCTCCTGTACAATGAGTCGAAGGATATGTATTCTTTCTCTTGCATCAAGATCTCCAGCATGGTAACTTAACACAGCCTCTCCCTTCTGTGTGGTACTAGTCACTTTTTTATGCAGGTCAGGTTCTCTACCCTAGCACCTACGCCAATCAGACTTCTTTTAAAACCAAGCACGACAGATGCTGGAGATCTGAAATAAAAACAGAAACTGCTGGAGAAACTCAGCAGCTCTGACAGCCAACAAAGAATCCAATACTGCATCTTTTCTTTGGAACAGTCAGAATACACTTCCCTTTAAGAGGCAAAGGCTGCCTTGAAGTAAATGAATAGTAGTTCCAAATGGTCCTACCTTCATTTTATCTTATTTGTTCATGGGATGTCAGTGCCAGCATTTATTACCCAGAGAACCATTAAGAGTCAACCACATTGCTACAATTCTGGAGTCACATGGCTAGGCAGACCAGATAAAAGTGACTCATTTCGTTCCCTAAAGGATGGTCCTCAGTCAGATAAGGTTTTTATGACAATTGACAATGATCACTATTAGGCTAGTTTTTTTATTCAAGATTTTTATTGAACTCAAATTTCACCATCTACCATCGTGGGATTCAAACCCATGACCACAGAATTGTCACCCTGATGAAGGTCACTGAACTCAAAATGTTAACTCTGATTTCTCTCCACAGATGCTGCCAGACCTGCAGAGTCTTTCCATCTGTTTTTGTTACCGCAGAACATAAAGCTGGAGTTCTTGATTATTCATCCAATGACATTATCACTACATCACTGCCTCTTCTATGAACTTGGACATTTGCTGAGATATACAACTGCTCAGCGTGTCTTTATCGCTGGGCTACATAGATATTTCTAAATCAACCTAAACAGATATGTTTGACACACATCTGGGAGCAGATGGAACTTGAACCCAGGCTTTCTGGTCCACAGGTAGGGATGCTACCAGTGCACGAGAAGAGCCCCTTAGAATTAGCCGGCATACTCCAATCAATTAAATTATAACCAGACAGCAAAGGAAGCAACAGGACTTGATTAATTCCATATTATAATCTCTGAGTCTGTTTTAGGGGATATGAAATTTTGCCCCACCCCTCTGAAGTCTTAAAGTTGGACACAATAACCTTGAACATAGATTGGTTATTTATGTTAATAACAAATCTCTCTACCTCTTCCCCATGTAAGAGAAACCATTATAGAGCCCCAACCTTGCAGAAAATCTTGCAGAGATTATGTTTACTGTTCTGTTCTTTGAAAGATAGGAATTGTTGTATGTTCAGGGACAACAGACACTAAACAAATGCTTGCTGTACTAAGTGCACTTGCATCTCTGGCAATTCTCTGATTTCTAAACTTCTGACAAGAAAATAAGAAAATGTGTAAGGGACCAATGCTTCACTCTCTCTTCGTAACAATGCTTTCAGCTAGTTAATAAGGAATGGCATTGGGCACGGTTTTGAGGCATTATATGATCCTAGCAACTCTCCTTTTCTTTCTGAAAGCTAACAACACAGAGGTGAAAAGGGAATGAAAAATGCATAAAATAGATTAACAAAATATTCATGGTTTTGTATTTTCAACCAGCTGTTTTTGATGCAATATCTTTTCGCAATGAAAATTTATATATGATTTTCCAATTTATTTCAAAGTGACAACACGCAGATGTTGTTGCTGTTGGAGAAAAAGCAGAGGCCAGTCGCAAATTGTTATCAAACTAGATTAAATTTTCAAGAAAACCACTATTATTATGTTGATCCAGAAAACAGAATTGCACATTTGAACTTTCAACATTTTAATCATAAGAGCATTGATGAAACATTTGTAAAAAGATTCTTTTATTTAAGCAACCAGTTTGCATATCTCCTCGGAGCAGCAAACCAGTGCATCTCTTTGAAAACCAGGTTTGATCATTACAGTTCCTATATGGTGACATGACAAGTCACCAAAATTTGTTTAACACCTTAGATTATGATTCTTTCAGCACTTAACACTGGAATGTCTTTGCATACCCTCGCAATGGTGTAGTGTTTCAGAACACTCATTTTTCAGTTCTATAAAACAGAAAATGCACAGACCAGTCAGCATTAAAGAGAGAATACAGGTTAAAATAAAGTTTATAATTCAGCACAACACTGTAACCTCATGGCCTAGCACATCCCTAATTCTATCACTGCCATCAACCCAGAGAAACCACCTTAGTTCATAAGAACATGTCAGATCTATCTAAAAAGGGGGTGCACAACTGGTGAAGTTGAAGCACATGCATAAACTATTTGCTTTACTTAGAACTAAATGGTCACACAATAAATAGATCAGATTAAAGCTCTATTGTCCATCCACATCAGCTACAACCAATGTTGGACACAACACAAGGAGAAGGGTATCAGAAACATTTCCATTTCAACAATGGAGCTGAGTGCAAACTACAAGGCTAAAGCATTTGCATAAAACTAAGGTTCCCCACATCCCTAAAAGCCAGTCTTCAACAACTTAGATTCATTCTATCTAAGTGCAAGAAACAATTGAGCACATTAGGTAGTCCCTGACAAGATCGTCCACCACACAGATATCCACTCAACAGACTAAGAAAATTCCCAATTATATCCTGTCCACAGAAAATAGAACAAATCCAATCTAGCTATGATTTTCCCCACTGGCCTACTCTCAATCATCAAACCATAATGACCAAAAATGTACTCACTAATGCTTGATTTGTGTATACAATTAATAACTGCTAAGTGTGCAGTTCCAACCACAATGAGGCACTCTGTGCTTGAATGTAGCAACACCTGAGCAGCTTTCAGGTTTAGCCTAATAAATAACAAATGACATTTGATATCTCAAGTGCAGGGCAATAATGATCTCCAACACAGAGTTCACAGCTTTGACTTTTGATGACATTACTATCATCAATATCAACATCCACTAAAGTGAGTTGACTTACACCAGAAACTTAACTTCATATACTGACTGCAACATGTAAGAAGGGAAGATAATGGTAGACACCCTCATCATATTTCAAAACCTCTTTGAATGCACACTTGAAGTAAACACTTGTAACCTATGTGGCTACAAAGAGCTGAAAAGTGAGTTAGGGTGAATATCACACTTACGGCTGATCCAGGCAATAATGGCTGAATGGCCACATTTTATGCCATAACTTTTCTATGTTCCTACATTTCTCTCACACAGACCCCACCTTCCCAAGGACAATTCGGAGTGGGAAATCAATGCTAACTTTGCCAAAAAAAAGCAATCCATAAATGTATAAACAAGATCTCTTTATGTCAGATCTCCTATATTTGCTTTTATTTCTTTTTTACTTGAAGATTTTTAAAGTAAATCTGGGTGTTGAATAAGAAAAACAAAGTCTTTTAAGCATAAAATTGCTGAAAAGAAAAACACGCTGTTAATTCTTTAATCTTGACCTCATTTCAAATTTCAAATGATCTCATCCTTTTTCCTTGTACAAATTGAGAAGGACTATGCAGCAAACAGAAATTTGGAGTTAGATTTTATTGGTACTGTAGAGACAGGGTTGGAGTTGGGTGAAGCTGTGTTGGAATGAGCATTAGCAACAATGGAGACTTAACAGAGGCTACATACAGGTAGTCTGCCAATTCACTGGAGATGGGCACCTACTCAACCAAATTAGGGACACTTGTTGGGGATCTTTTTTAGATTAGATTACTTACCGTGTGGAAACAGGCCCTTCGGCCAACAAGTCCACACCGACCCGCCGAAGCGCAACCCTCCCATACCCCTACATTTACCCCTTTAACCTAACACTACGGGCAATTTAGCATGGCCAATTCACCTGACCTGCACATCTTTGGACTGTGGGAGGAAACCGGAGCACCCGGAGGAAACCCACGCAGACACAGGGAGAATGTGCAAACTCCACACAGTCAGTCGCCTGAGTCAGGAATTGAACCCGGGTCTCTGGTGCTGTGAGGCAGCAGTGCTAACCACTGTGCCACTGTGCCACCGTGCCACCCCAAAGTTTGAAATGACCAAGGGAACTTCAAACAGCAACCATTGAAAAGGAGAGATGCAAAGCAAAGCAAATTGTGTTGTGATCTCCAGTGGCTATAGAAATAACGAAGGACAAACTCAGCAGTAGGTCATCTCCTGAGGATTATACCCCATACTGCAAAAGGTGATCTAGCATCACCTGAACACTCCTGCTCTGTCTGTAGAAATGGCTCAGACCCCCCAATTGGTTGCCATTTCACTAAAACACATTGCTCTCACTTGAACATTTCTGTCCTGAGTGTGCTGCAATGTTCTAATGAAGCACAACACAAGCTCAAGGTACATCTTGTTTTCCATTTAGGCATGTTACAGCACTGAGGTCTCAATATTAAAATCTATAACTTCAGAAAATGACCCCATGATGTCTGTTCTCCATTTTTCTTACATTTGCTCTCCCCAACGCACTTCCTGCACCATCCACAATTTTACCTTGTTTGAATGTTGTTTACTTTGCTCTCAGTAGAGAGGACCTATTCTCACCCATTTACACCCATTTTACATTTCCCTTTCATCACCATTAATAACCCTTTGGACTGGACGTCTACTCTATCTATCCCATTGCTCCTCCTTCATCTCTCTCAAAAGTATATTTAAAACATTTACAAACACCTTTTGATCCTAAAGAATAGTCAGACTTGAAACATAAACTCTCTCCACAGATGCTCCCAGACCTGATGAGTTCCTTTAGCATTCTGTGTTTGTTTCAGACTTCCAGCATCTTCAGTATTTTGCTTTTAATTGAGTGTTTGTATTCTACCCTTCCATGGACATACAAAGGACTTATTGATCAATTGCAATCCTTGGTCTGATATGCTGGTGTTGACGACTGTGCCATGAAGTTCATAACCTGAGGTCAGCCATTGGACACACCTGCTCTGTAGGTAAATGGATGTTCTTCTCTTGAGGACTGAAAGTCAGACATATTAGGGAAGTCACTGTCAAGAAGTAAACAGGTCAAAAGTCCATCAGCTGATTGCCCAGTTAGGAATCTCAAAATCAAATTATTCATCATGTCAGCATAACTGGTATCTTCCAACTTAGTAGCCACAATGTTCCACCATCTACTCTTCAAAGAACCCTAAGACTGACTTGCATATCTTTACAACTGTTTTTTATTTAATTCATATTTCTAATCTGTACATATGTTTATAATATTTTACTAGCCTTTGTCACATATAAAACTAATAAAATCACCCTTTCTTTAACCCAAAAAAGCCTGATTAATTTGACTCTTTTAAAAATATAAATACCTGTTGTTTTGGGATAAGGTTTTCATGAGGGAAGGGATCTTTTTTGAAATAAAACTTCTTATGACCAATCAAGAGAGCAGTTGCATTAAAAAGGGGTGTCAGTTTATTCATCCACACACAGAAACACAATTATTTGTGGGGTATCCCACCTGGAGTTGTGACAAATTGGAGAGCCTCAGCCGAGGATTGATAACAACAATATCAAGCACCTGTTGGAAATTCATTGCATTAAAATGTCCAATAAAATTGTTTCAATCATTATCTTACAAACAGAAATTTTAAAAATAAAGGATCTGTTTCCATGCTGTACATCTCTATGACTCTGACTCTATGACTTAGCTGGTGTGTCACCTTGGTTCAGTTAGCACCAGATAATCAGACTTACTTATATCAATTGAGGGTGAAATATTTGCTGGGGTAAGCACTCTTTTGGATTCAAGAACTCATTCTAGGACTGCTGCACATTGTTGACACCGAGAAAAATATTGAGGCTTGTATTGTTATATGTGTTGAACTTTAAATTATATTTTAAACTGAGGTCTGTTCTGCTTGTTCATAGAGTGTGAGTGTCCTCGTGGTGCATTCAGATAGGCAGGAAGTTCTTCAGGTGCAAATAAACAAAAGAAAAGCAGTAGGTGTACTTCTGAGAAAAGGTCTTACACGTAGAATGTTAACTTGCTTTTTTGCAAAGGTTTACTGAGCCACTGTGAACCCCTAACATTTCTGTTTTTATTTTAAACTCCTCTGGTTTCTGGATAACATCATTCCCTGAATTACTCCCACCAATATGAAAATCAACTTGCCATAGACTTCATCTGTTTTATTTAAACAATAAATACATTTTGCATTTACTACTAAATGGTATTAAAATGGTTGTGTGACTATGATATTTCATTGATGTTATGACATAAACAATAACCCATAGTATATATTTCATCAAGTGAAAATTATGCTGGGGAGTACTGAGGGCTGCAAAATTATGGACATTATCTTATGGTCCTATTTATTGACTCAGACTATCTAATAGAATCATAGTATAGGAAAATATAGCTATAAAACACTTTATTACATTTTTTTACAGAAGAAGTGAAATACAAATATATTAAGTTATGCTTTCTTTCTTTACTGTAACAAACAAGCAGTATTTGTTACATTCAGCATTTTGTTAAGTAATTTTGACATGGAAAAATACATTAAGAAACAAATTTTATTGCTTTAAAATGCCATAAAATCCCTCATTGTTCTTAGAACATTTTGAAACAGACTTAGAGTTTTCATCAATTGCAAATGGATCAACTACACCTTTCTTGAATAATAAGAAATGCAAGTCCATGTGGTTTGGTGACTTTGACCATCTGGAAACAGTACCAGCAGGAAGGAAATTAAGACATGGACAGCATTTAGCAAGACACAAAGAAGAGCTGCAGATACAAAGTAATACGAGAGGAGTTGAAGGGTGAAGGTGCTGATGCAGAAACAAACATACAGGAATAGAAAGAAGTACACACTAATTTCTTGAGAAGAAACAGCGAATCACTCTCAGGAACAGATTCATTTTTCCATTGGAAGAGAATGAGTCAGAAGCTAACGGAGGCAATGTGTCAGCTGGCTAAAATGATTTAAAACTGGAAAATCTGTACAAGTGGCTCAGATGTTAAAGTGTTCTTTAACTCCAGAAGTGACCAAAATATGAGGCAAAGTATTATTGATTGATCAGTTGAAAAGGAACTTTGGAATATTACGTCATTAGGATTGTTGTGAGCCAAGGAAAAGAGAGTTTGTCGAAGTTTCTCTTGTTGATAATAACTATAGCTGTGAAAATCAGGATGAAAACTGTTGTCAGATAGGTGTTCTGATCTACATTGTCTGAACAAAGCACAGCATATTGTCCAAGTAAGTGACAATGTAATACTTTACATGCTGAATGGGAATTCCTGTCGTTCTGTAAGATGTATCTATTGTACTGCCTATTTAAAATGAAAGGCATCTTTTTATCATCGGCCAGTTGATTTAAATTTAATTTGCATGGCTCATTTTAAAGTAAAAATTATAAAATGTGAAATCTTGAAGATGATTTCTGCTTGGGATGATTTCTGCTTGTTTCTGGGCACAGTACGACTTGGAAAGGCCCTAAAAATGCCATAGATCAAGCTTACAATTCAGAATGTAGATTGGGTATGAACTCCTCAAAGATAAAAAATAATTGCTGTAAATAATACGTTTAAAAAATCTAGTCAGAACTGAAGTGGACAGTGTTATATTGGAACAAGTAGCTAAGCCTATCTTGTTAAGGCAAGTGATAACAGAGAGTGGTAGCTACAATGCTTGAAGTTAGATAAATGATGCAGAAGGTCTGAAGTAATTTTGTGAAGATAAGTTAATCATTAATAAAAAATAAATTAAAGCTTGTAACAAGGAAAAAACTCAATTTACTACACCTCAGAAACCCAAATAAATAAATATCTTGCAAGCAAATACAGACCTTTTCAAATGTGGATGTTAAGACATACCCTTAAAATTCCATGTACAGACTGTATGACAAATGAAAAAGATATTGAAATTACAAAAACAAGAAGAACTCAGAAGTGACATCCAGAAAAGAAAACATGAGGATTTTGACTATTTATTCAGAACTACAAAGCTGCGGGGGAGATGATATGGCTGAAAAGCTTTAGGGCAGAGTAGCTTATACTCGAAACATCGATTCTCCTGCTCCTCGGGTACTGCCTAGCTGGCTGTGCTTTTCCAGTACCACACTTTTCGACGACAAAGCTTCAGCCATGATTGAATGGCAGAGCAGACTCAATGGGCCAAATGGCCTAATCTCTGCTCCTATGGTCTTATGGTCTAAAGATCTTTTTTTGAGGGCAAAGTGGAGGACAGCAGAAAAGGTTGAATTAGATGTAGTTGGATAAAGGATGCACAAAGCAATTGTAGACAATGGATGCATGCAGATGGTACAAGACAGACATGAAATGGCAACCCAGCAGATCTCTTGCTTCCAGGAGCAGCAGCAGGTTTAGTCCATCCATAACTAAAATCAGTCATGCTGCTATCCTTATGTCACACTGAGGCCACATTGACTCGAAGAAGTAAAGTTTTTTTTAAGGAGAGTGGGGGGGATTTTGCGGGAGTTAGTTGTGAAACCATAAAAAGACAGTATCAAGGCTAGGACATAGTTGGAGAAAGCTTTGTTTGGTGGGTCAGGATAAATGTGAAGCAAGAATGACAGCTAAATGGATAATCTCAATGAGATTGGCATAAAACCCCCTTCATTTGGTGTTGAAAATAAGATTAGCAGATCAAGGGACAAATGTTCAAGGAGAAGCCAAGGATTCTAAAGACACAATTTTCATATAACCATAGATCTTGCATAGTAGTCAACATAAAGTTGTAGCCCACATATACATCATTTTCCCGTGATGGCATGAGGGGTCAGTCTCAATTTTTCACCTCAGAAGTGCATCTTATAAGTTTGTGCTCAGGGTCAAGGGCTGCATTACTAAGAAAATGATTCAGAGTTTAAGGTCCAGCCACTCAACGCAGATTGCTTATGGTGTACATAAAGAGAAATGTGTCCTCTGGTGGAATGATTGAAGATGATTTCAAGCTAAAGGTTGCAAAATCTGTTAACTTGTCAAATTACTGTGCCACTGTTAGGGAATTTGGTGTTCAGAAAAACTGGAAAGGGAATAGAAGAAGGAATTTTCACATAACAAAAGATACCCAAGACCAAGTGCTCTATTAGAAGAGTGACCAGCTTGCAAAGGTGAAATCATCACCAGAATTGCAATACATACATTAGTACTTAAGTAGTTGTAATCAAACCTTGAGTCCAGCAAAAATTACATAGCAACAACTGGTTGGTATAGCTCCTTTAGAAAAGTAAAAGGGCCAAGCTCACTCACCTCAGAGATTACCAAAAACATGTGATACCAAAATTACGAGTTTTGACAATTCGTCATCATATGGTGGCAAAAAAAAGTCACATTGGCAACTTGGAGGAAATGTCTATGAAATTTGATATGCCCAGCGACCAAGCTGAGAAGTGCAAGATTCATAAACGATTCCAGTGAAATCCATAGGACATGAGAAGATTGATTTCCATGGAGCGCTGACCTACATTGCTGACAGACCAAAATTAATACAAATAAAAAACTGTCGATACTGGAATTCTGAAACAAACACAGAGAATGCAGGAAAACCTCAGGTCTGGCAGCATTTGTGGAGAGAGAAACTGTGTTACTGCTTCAATTCCAGCATTCCTACATGAGAACCGTCCTGCCCACTTCTGGGGTAACACTAGTGGCAGTGATTGGCCAGGTTAAACTAGATTTCCATGGGAGGCTGAGGAGCAAATAGAGATTCCTAGGCTAAGCAATTAAGAACTGATGCAATTTTGCCTTTGTACATGAAACATTGTGCGGATGTAAGATTCCTTCCATGATTGAGATTGATACGTTTGGCAAAACTCCCATATATTCATAATCCTTGCTAGGGCTACTCAAAGAGGACAAGGCTGGGCTGTCCATAGCTTCAGGTTGAATTCAGCAATGGGCTTTTATTCTGAGTGCGTACAATTACAAGCTGGAACACCATCCAGGAGACCAAGTAACAAATGCGGATGTCTTGAATTGCCCCCCGCTGGCAGATACACCATTGGTGGTGCTGCCACTGGAATAATCTGTTCTGGTTTTAAATTTTCTGGACACCCTCCTGGTCACTGCTGAAAATATCAGACTGTGAATGCAAAACTAAAACAGCTGGTGGTGATGGGGAAACAAAAGAACCATCACAACCAGAACTGAAACCTTTCTGGACCTGGTGTGACCAGATCAGAGTTGAGGATGGTGTTTCATCGTGGGGAGCAAGAGTGATTGTCCCGAGCAAAGGTCGCTGCAAGATACTGACTGAGCTTTTCCAGATGTTATGAGAAGTTATGTCTGGGGGCCAGGATTGGATGCAGACATAGCTGCATTGTTGTGACAGTACCCAGAATGCCAACAAGGACAAAAATTACCATCGGCAGGTTCCTTAAATTCATGGGAATGGCTGCATAAACCCTGGACTCGGTTACACACATCCTTTCTTGGGATCAACATTCTTGGCCATTGTGGACACCCACTCAAAGTGGTTGGATGTGCATAGAGTTCATTCATCAAACACAGGGGCAATGACAGAAAAGCTGCGAGCATCTTTTGCAACACATGGACTCCTGGAATTGTCGGTCACAGACTACAGGCCATTATTTACCAGCAGAGAATTTGTGTATTTCCTAAAGTTGAATGGTATATGGCATACAGGGAGAGCTCCATACGATCTATCATCCAATGGTATGCTGGAAAGAGCAGTACAAACTTTGAAGGCAGGCTTAAAGAATCAGCGTATGTTGCAACTACAAGGATACCTCCAACAGAGTTACTAATGAGGGGACGAGTGTGCACCAGGTTGAATCCAATTTCCAAGGTGTGTGTGCGCGTTGAAACAGCATCAGGAACTCCAGTGCCGGACACAGGACTACTCTACGTAAGAGACAGTTTACTTCGGGGATACAGTTGTGTTGCTGAAACCATGGAAATGGCCCTGTATAGGCAACACGCATGGCTAACGCAAGGTCAGGTCCTGTGACATACAAAGTTCGGGTCGGTGAGGCGGTCCCCAAGAAGCATGTTGACCACTGCAAAGCTGCAAATGGGGCAAAAGCAAAACATTCCAGTATCCTCAGAATAGCTGGAAAGGCAGTCTGAGCCCGTGGATTCTGTCGAGTGAAGAAATCTCAAAGTCAGAAGAAACCTTGGAGTCTGAGATGGACTTGGTGGATGTTGCAGCTTTGAGGCCTTTACCTACTGAAGAGGATGAATTTCTTGCAAGAGACTCCGGATGCAAGAGGCGAGCTACGGTCTGATAAACCTAAGGCTGAGTTGAAGAACCAAACACAGTGCGAAAATGTCCCAGGAGAGGCTACAAGAAAAGGAAGAGGCCTACTTGGGACTATTCTCCTGGTCCAACTAGGGAGCCCTAACTGACACTTATAAACTGGCGTGTCAGAGGTTCTGTTCACTTGGAGTGCTGGTTCTGAGGGAGCTGGATCAGTGTCAAGAACAATGCACTTTTAAATAATGGGTGATGTGGTGACAGGAAACCAACCTCTCCGGAGTTATTTCAAATCTATTGTTTAATTTATAAACTAGAATTGCATACATTGTTTGGACAGTTGTAATTCAGTAAAGGTGACACTAGACATACAGTCCCTAAGTATTTACTTTCATTTCTCTTTGCAGGTCTTTGCTTTTATTCAGAAGTAGAATGCAATGTGCTGTTTGTTCATTTATTTTATGGTTTTAGACCATAAGACATAGGAGCAGAAATGAGACCATTCAGCCCATCGAGTCTGCTCTGCCATTCAATCATGGCTGATAAGTTTCTCATCCCCATTTTCCTGCTTTCTCCTCGTAACCCTTGATAGTCAAGAATCTATCTATGTCCGTCTTAAAAATTCTCAATGACCTAGCCTCCACAGACTTTTGTGGCAATAGATTCATCACTCACTTATCTCCATTCTAAAAGGTCTTACCTTTACTCAAAGGCTGTGCCCTCAGATCCTAATCTCTCTTACCAAAGGGGACACCTTCCCAACATCTACTCTGTCCATGCCATTCAGTATTTTATAAGTATCAATTAGATCTCCCCTCATCCTTCTAAACTCCATCGAATATAGACCCAGAGTCCTCACACGTTCCTCATATGTCAAGCTTTTCATTCCTGAGACCATTCTCGTGAACCTTTTCTGAACACTCTCCAGTGCTAGTACATCTTTCCTTAGACATGTGACCCAAAACTGCACACAATACTCCAAATGAGATGTGACCAGACCCTTATAGAGCCTCAGAAGTACATCATATTTTTGCCTCTTTCCTGTCTTTCCCCCCTCTTGTTTCACCATATTTTGCTTTGCTTCGTTTAGAACTGGCCTTGGCCTTTAGAACTGTTGCTTTAAGAATTACATGGTATCCCCAATTTAGGAACATCTGACATACAAACACTTGTATTTACAAACACAATCTGGACATGGGTATAATTTTAAAGACCTGACATAGAAACATTTTCTGGACACAAACAGCTGCTTTACATTGTCCTGCATTGTGTTCTGACTTGGATTACAAGTCAACTTGTGAATGGACTCCAGAATGGAACCCACTTGCAACTCAGGGACTGCCTGTTCAGGTTTGTAATTCAACAACTGCAGGCTTGTAGTAGCAGGGTTCTGTCTGTAGGTGGCATTTTCATCAAAGAAGGCGTGAAGAACCTGCATGGCATTTTAAAGATACATTTGCATCAATTGGATTGGTAGTGTTGCAGAACAGAGAGTTCCAGGTGTTCAAATACATAATTCTTCAAATTTCCGTCGCAGGCACTCAGGGTTGTTAAAATGGCATTTCGCACGCTTGCCTTCATTGCTCAGACCTTTAAGTATTAGAGTTGGGATGATATGTTAAGGTTGTACAGGACATTGGTAAGGCCTCTTCTGGAGTACTGAGTGCAGTTCTGGACACCCTGTTACAGGAACGCCCAGAAAAAATTCAATAGGATGTTCCTGGGAATGGCGGGTTTGTGATATAAAAATAGGTTGGATAGGCTGGGACTTTTTTCACTGGAGCATAGGAGGTTGAGGAATGAGCTTATAGAGGTTTATAAAATCATGAGGGGCACACATAAGGTAAATGACATGGGTCTTTTCCCTAGAGTGGGAGAGTTCAAAACTAGGGAGCATACTTTTAAGGTGAGAGAAGAAAAGATTTGAAAAGGACGTGAGGGACAACTTTTGTACACAGAGTGGTTCGTGTGTGGAATGAACTGCCAGAGGAAGTGGTGGATGCAGGTACAGTTACAATTTTTAAAAGACATTTTCATAAGTTCATGAATAGGCAAGGTTTGGAGGGATATGGACCAAGCGCAGACAGGTGGGACTAGTTTAGTTTGGGAAAGTGGTCAGCATGGACTGGCTAGACCAAAGGGTCTGTTTCCATGCTGTATGACTATATGGCGAAAGAAAATAGCAGAACCAATTGCGGTTCTGACAAAGGTAAGGCTCTTTAATGTGGAAAACTGCTTCCAATGCTTTTTTTATATTTAAAAAATGTATTTGCAGATTATTATAAAGAGACAGAATGAGGGATACAGTGCTCAATCTATGTCTGTATAGGTCTTGAGCCTTCACTTCTGATTTTTTTGAAACTTAAGCCTTTTCATTTTTAGGTAAGGTACTGAGAATCAAAAGAAATTACGCCCCTCTTCTTGTTGTTTAGTATCCTATCTAGAGATGTGTATGAAAACTGAAAGACCTGCGGATGCTGTAAATCAGAAACATAAGTTGCTGGAAAGGCTCAGTAGGTCTGGCAGCATCTGTGAACAGAAATCAAGACTTAACCTTTCAGGTCCAGTGACCCTTCCTCAGAACTGATGGTAGCTAGTTAGATCTGTAGAACTTAGAGATGTGTACAGCAGTGTGTCATTACAGAAACTGATGTTCCAGGTTGTTCAAACTCTTTGATGTCCAGTGTTGTGGTCTGGTTGATCTTGAATTGGTTTTCCAAATATTACCAGTTATTACAGTCCTTTTTTTATTTTAGATGGTCACTGATGCTGGATGTGTTTTTTGTCTACAGTAGGGTTTTTTCCTAATCCCATGATGTATCAATGTTTATTTTATTCCTTGTAACATAAGAAATTGGGCCTAGATATTGTGATATTGAAGAATCCAGCAGATGTTTATTACAACTATCTATTGTGTACAAATATTACATGCACGGACATATCAATGTCTGGTCTAACATTGCTGTATTAGATGACAACTCAAAAGTAATTCTTCTCGTAACAAGTCACGCTTCAAGTATGAGGCCCATACCTACAAGACCATATGCTATGATATAGTGATATCATGAGTGTACCTCTTAAAGTGATAATGACAGGGTGAAAAATGGAGTGTAGATTTAAAGTAATTGGTAGAACCATTAAACAGAAGATGAGGAGGCATGCCTTCCACTTTGAGGTCAGTAGGGGCCTGCAGCTTACTACCTATATTTAAAAGTTACTTGGCTGTTTAATTGCAAATCTGTAGGAACTAATCTAGGAAGGTGGGGTTAGACTGGGTAGCTCTTCATCAATGGCACAGACATGATGGAGCAAATGACTTCTTCTGTGTTGTAAACACTTCTTCTCACATCATTTTCATACAAGTACTACCTGTACCTTTGTTACATTTAATTTCAAGGTAAGAAAATTACCCCTGAAAAATATTAATTCCACAGTTCTGCATCACTTAAAGCTTATTTCAGATTTTAGAGCAGAGGAATCCGATTCACTAGAGAGGAAGAAAAGGACAACCAACTCCCATTCCTAGACATGATGTACAGAGAGCACTGAATGGAAAATTCACCACAAAGGTATACAGGAAAGCCACACACACAAACCAAGTCCTGAACTACGAAAGCAACCACCCCAACTCACACAAAAGAAGTTGCATCAAGACACTATTCAAAAGGGCCTCAACACACTGCAGTACACCAGAACTGCAAAAAGAGGAAGAAGAACACCTATATAATGTATTCGCCAAAAAATGGATACCCCCACAATTTCATCAACAGATTCCTAAGGGAAAGACAACGGAACGAGGATATGCCGCAATCCAAAGGACTAGCCACACTACCATACATCAAGAGCATTTCCGAACTGACAGCCAGACTACTGCGACCACTAGGACTCATAACAGCACACAAACCAACAGCCACTCTCAGACAACAACTCACCAGGATGAAGGACCCAATACCCAGCATGAGCAAAACCAATGTAGTGTACAAAATCCCATGCAAGGATTGCACAAAACACTACATAGGATAAACAGGAAAACAGCTAACGATCCGCATCCATGAACACCAACTAGCCACGAAACGACATGACCAGCTATCCTTAGTAGCCACACACTCAGATGACAAGCAACATGAGTTTGACTGGGACAACACTACTATTATAGGACAAGCCAAACAGAGAACAACCAGGGAATTCCTAGAGGCATGGCACTCATCCACAGATTCAATCAATAAGCACATTGACCTGGACCCAATATACCGGCCACTGCAGTGGACAGCTGGAACTGACAACCCGAAGCGGCAGATACAAATCACTATAAATGCTGGAGGAAACATCACAGAAGTGCTTCACAGGAGACTCCCCAGCACTGAGGATGTCACCTAGATAGGGGACAAAACGTCTGCAACACAAATTCCTAGCTCGGCGAACAGAACCACAACAACGAGCACCCGAGCTACAAATCTTCTCACAAACTTTCAATTACTCTGAATTGACAATTTCATACAGAACTCTGACCGACAAATTGGAGGGAAATCAAATGGCTATCCAACTGCAAAAATATAGGTTGCTGTAAAGAAGATATATCACTTTTAAAATGGAAGCTAACGCACAAAGGTCCCAAAATATTTTCTTTCATTATATTAAAATTTTACAAAATGAAGTAAGACTTCAAAATGCACAGCTTTCATTCACTGGCAAGGGCAGGAATCGGATCAGCGGGCCTCAGTAGTGTGACTACACCAACCTAACTCACCCTGGATATGCCAATAGTGTTTGGTTAGTTTGGCTAAAAGGTGAGCTAATGCTAAAGAACAATTTTACGCTGAAGTGCAACAAGGAGGCAGTGGGCCAGTGATTATGGGAGTGTGTGTTATTTGATGAGTTAATTTACAGGAAGCAGACTTTTGGATGAGCTTATGCTTATGGAGAGGAAAGGAAAGATGGAAGACGAGCCAGAAGGTTAGAATTCACAGGTCCAGAAAAGGGCTTCAGCAGCAAATGATCTGAGAAAGGGACAGAGTTGAGCAATATTACAGAGGTAACGATGACCAGTCTTACTTATTGATGACACAGATGTGTGTCGGAGGTCATCTCAGGTAGAAATAAGACAACGTGATGCATACAGCCTTGCAGTGCCTCAGTCAGTTTATAGGGAGAGGGATATAGAAAACAAAGTTTGTGGTGACCCAGATCATTGGCTTCAGACTTCACAATATATCACTTGCAGGAATTTTCAATTCATACAATATTCCACATCAGACAAACTGTGCAACAATTTCGAGATAGTTTGAAGGGATACTCACCAGTCTGTTGGAATAGCTACAGGTTTTGGGACCATTATTTCTTATCTTTTACATGTTTATACGGGCTGAATTCTATCATATTTAGGCAGAGTATTATTTTATCATGTTTCATGGAGGTGAAAGAACCAGGTTTTTCTGTTTTTGTGGGCTGAAAAGGGAAAGACTGTTTAAAAAATTATTTTTTTAAGGATACATAGTTTGACAAGTGGAGAGTACTCTTGTAGTCACAATGAGAGATGCCAGTGCACTCCAAAGGGCAACAATGAAGTGTATGGTAAGTGGATCAGATATGTACGATGATAGTACAGAGAGGCTGACGGATCTCAGTTATCAGTAACTGTGGACTTGGGATGTGCATGGCCACTGTCCATGGAGCATAGCACAAAACATGAGGGGTCGGTATTCACGATGGAAGTCTGGAGAGGCACAAGGCGAGCTGGAGTTGCCATGTACTCCCTCTGACTTTCCTCTCAGGAAGTCTATCCAGATTCTACCTGATGGATGGTAGAACAAGAGCCTGCATATTAATGAGGTGAGGTTGTAATGAAAGTGATAATGAACAATAATTCCCTTTAATAAGCCTCTTGCCACTTCCTAGTGACGATCTCAACTGTTTGAAAATGTGACTTGTTGCTCCCCCTGACATGGAGAAAGGCCTCGCTTGACCCCACAAGTGATTTTCACAAATTTCTCGCTATAGCCTATTTCATGCAGGGCCACCCTATGTGTTTTGGCACAGGTCAATTTGCCACTTCATAGTACTCAAAGTAATGCCAAAGTGTTCATAAGATCTAGTGTGAAAGAAAACTAAGTGCACTCATATGTGACTTTCAGTCAAACATATGCTACTATCTAGAAAACAAAGGCCTGCAGTTTTTTTGACAGACAGATGATTATTTCTGAAACCTGAATCAAAGTTGCATAGGAGGACTTTGTGGAATCTTCCATGGAACAAACTCCAAAGGAATTGCCCAGAAAATTGAAGATTCCACTTGGCAATTCCCCTACACCGAGACCCCTCTAAAACAGTCTATTTAAATTGGAGATTTCAGAAAGGGACGCTGAAGATGGGTCATAGTGACTGACAAAACATTTAACTAATAAATAGAACTGACTCCTGAGTGATCATTCAACTAAAGCCCCAACTTACCTAAGTCACCCTCACCTACACCTCCTCACACCCGTTACATCCCGAAACCCTGACATAACATCACTCCTGCTCCTGGGACCCTACATTTTTCCTCTCTCCCAGGTACCCAAAGTTCCATCAGCTCTGGACCCAACATGCTCCTCATTCAGCTTTCCTGGGAGCCAACATCTGCTCCCCTAACCTCTCAGGACCCTACACTACTCATAGCCTCCTAACACTTCACCTCGTATCTGATTAGTTACTCACATAGTATCCTATACCTGCACCCTATCTTCCTGCCCCCTTACCTCACACCTATCTTACATACCTACCAGCTGTTGTCAGAATATCTGTTGCTGGACCTGTAATCTACACAAGGCTATTGCTGAATAGGGGGGCATCACCTTCTCTGACTGTTCTACACTCTAAGGGATCTGTCAGAATTGCAGCCTGGTTCCACATTTCTGAGGTATCCTGTCAGAAATGCAGAGCTCTTTCACATCTTACAAAAGAAGGATTGGAGTGGCAACCTGTGTGAGATATCTACTCCTTGGAAAATCTGGCCCAGAATATGGAATGCACCCAAATTCATTTAGCACAGAAATTTGCACTATTTTAGTTGAGAGATTTTAGCATTTGGAATGGAATACTTCCTATTTTGGGCATCCAATGTCATCATCAATTCAGCATCTTATTTGTAAAATCTGGTTCCTGAAGGGTTTCTCAGAGGTTTTCTTCAATTTATAATCAGGTTTCTCTGGTGTTTCATTGCAATTTTTGAGTGTCTTTTAAAATTCAATCTCCACATTTGTATCACCCGAGTACATGTCACATTAAGGTTAAAAATATTCCCAACTGAAGGTTTTTAAATGCATGAGTAAGGTGCATAAACTATTGTTGAATGAGTTAAAGCTTTAATTTTCATAATAGAAGAAAATTATTTTACTGCACGAGTTTGAGACTTTCTTCTGGTTTATGCAAATTTCCTGCATTTTCCATTTGGACATATTTTATTTAGATTCAGAAATTGTTATGAATAACCAGACATGAGCAAAGCAGAGTAAACTCTCAACTAGTTTAAAGATGTTTATGGCTGTAGAATTAGACCACAAATCCTTCCATTGTCTCATACCATTTTCCAAGGGAAGAATTTCAGGATACATAAACCTGTACAATTTTAGTTCTAATCAATATAAGCCATTCTTTCAAGATTGAATGTAGAGTTGGAAACTTTGCTGGATTCATCTTTTGCAAGGCACAATATATCAAGTCATTGTAATATATTTTAGCTGCATTATGTACAATGAACCAATCTGGTACAGAGGTTGACCGTGTTCATCACCACAAAAGCACCTTCTATGAGCACCATATTAAGATAACTTATCTGATTGTATAAAAAGATGGCATCTCTAGAACACAGTCCCTACTGGAAACAGACTTGCTTGATCATGCATTAATGGTAGAGGTATTTCTCCTCTGATGTGCTGAAGCACCTCTGGTCAGATCTCCGAATGAATGAGAATAATGTCTTATTTTTCAAAATACGGGCAAGAAGTTCCTGTACTATGGATTACATACAAAGTGTATTGGATAGATGATCTGGAAATAATTGACAAACCAATTTTTTGTAAAATTTGCAGATAGCAATCATGCTGCAAGTTACATTTCATAAATTGACAACAGCTCCAAGATTCATTCTGAACTTGCTTGACAAAGGGTGCCCACTCTCCTGATCTGCATCTGTTCATGACTGAAGTGTACAGTCAATTCACTAATGTTTGCTTGCTAAAACATTTCTTGCAAAAGGACTAAAAAGGAACACATCATCCTCAATTAGCCCAAGGAACACACATTTGAATATTTTTCTCCCCAAGGATCTAGCTGATAAAGCTACCTGAAGAATGGAAGGCAGTATGATAAATTAAACCTGAAAATTATTTTAAATAGTTGGTTATTTGGAGGACCGGTAGCCAATATAGATTATCTTATATTGACCATTTTTTTCCAACTGAAAACAAACAAAAACTTTTCAAGCAAGATAGTTTATGTGACATAAATCTATGGAGTCAAAAATGCTGTTATCTTGTGGACACGAGATACAAAAATTAAAATGAATCTAATTGAAAGATATACTGAGCGTAAAGCTTGAGTAACAAATGAAACATCAGGGTGCCACATGCATTCTAACTTAGGTTTGAAACAAAAGACAATTGAATCGATATACATTAAAGGAGAGGAATGCCCTGAGTTTCTAAGCTAGTGAGAATATTCAAAAACATTATTTAATGTACAGGGTATTGTAACAATGTTAAGTTTATTTCATTAAGAGGTGCATGAGGCTCTTAAAAAGCAGAATAGCATTCAGTATTGCAACTAAAATCAGATAATTAATCTCTCTTTGTCATCAAGTTGGAATTTCCCTTTTTTTAGACCTACTGAGTTTTTATCCATTGCTGTATTTTGATGACATCAAACACACAAATCATTTTCTTTTATCTCTTACAAACAATTGCAACTTCTCTTTGCAATTAGAAAGAATCTCTCTTTGATCAGTCTCTGAAAATTAGAGAATTGTCAGTTTCAAGGTGGAAATGAGTGCAGGACATAAAGCAAAAAGACATATAGGCACGTGAATTAGAAGCTAGAATAGGCTACTTGGCTCTTCAAGGGTGCTCTGCCAATCAATACAATCATGGCTGGTCTGATTGTTTCAAACACTCCCCTAATCCTGATAAATTTTCATTCCCTTACTTATCAAGAATCTATCCATCTCTGTCTTAAAAAAATATTCAAACACTCTGCTTTCATCACTTTTTGAGGAAGCAAATGTCAAAGACTCACAACTCACTGTGAGAAAAAAGCTCTCGTCTTTATTTTAAATGAACGATACCTTATTTCTAAATAGTGGCCCTCGGTTCTAGATTTTCCCCCAAGAGGAAAATCCACATCCACCCTGTTATGATATTATGGCCAAAATCTTACCAGGATCTGAACAACGTAGGCAATAGTTAGATGATTGGTAGAACTGGATGAGATGTTCAGCAAGGGCAATCTGATGTCAAGACCATTTCACCACATTTTCTGTACTTTTCTCAAATGGTGTAATGAGATTCTTGCTTGGTGGTGGAGAGTTGCCACCTGATGCTCATTGTTAGTTGGTAAATGCCTAGTTAGCAGCCCAAATCACTTCATTAATATTCCAGTTGCGATTTACTAAACTTGTCAAGCAAATTAACCATCAGGAAAGCTCAGCATGGAAACCAGAGCAGGTTCAACTTGCTGGTTACTCCAAAAGATCTCCATGTTGGACACCAGGAACCAACATCTTGGGCATGTTCCATGGGTACTGCTACATTCATAAAACATTAGCACTCAATATGTGCCAGCCTCGAAGAACCCTGAAGGCACATCTCCAGCTCACTTACAAGACACTTCTGCCTTTGGTCGCAGCATCCTGGGAAGCACTGGCAACTAGTATTGGAATCAAGAACATTCTGCACTCAGGGACATGCACCTAGCTCTTGCAGAGAACCAGGCTACAACCACAGGCTTTTTGCTCATTCCCAAAGCACTCCACACCTGTGAACCTACTTGCACGCAACATCCCTGCCCTGCCTTTTTGTGCTTTGCCCCTTCAGCCAGCGATGCCTCATATTACTGCTTCTTGCTGTGCCATCTAGCACAGATGACAAGCTGGGAAGTTTGCCACGTCAGCAGGCCTCTGTTCAATCAAAGGGAAGAGCCTTTGCTGAGGGATCACTGGCATAGTAAACAGAGAACATGATCTGCTCCCACTCTAAGGACAGTCAGGATCCTCTCCTCATAAGGAGCAAGGAGCCAAATGATGAGAAGCACACTTTGGTTTTTTTGCCCCTAATTGTGGGCTGTTTTCTTCCTGGAATGAGAGAAAAGCAGGCATTATGGAAGAAAGAAATGAGTGCCACACCTATTACTGTTGGTACACGTAGGGAGGTATCTTGTTGAGTGAGTACATAGGCAGAGCAGAGGGCATGTAGGGTTAATAGTATCACATGTGATAGGTGGAAAGAGGTCAAGGTGAGGGTGATAGGTCAGACTGGGGTGGGGGTGGAGAGGTAGGGAAGAAGATTGCAGGTTAGGAAGGCGGTGCTGAATTCGATGGATTTGACTGAGACAAGGTGGGGGGAGGGGAAATGAGGAAACTGGTGAAATGAGGAAACTGGTAAATCCATCGAATTCAGCACCGCCTTCCTAACCTGCAATCTTCTTCCCGACCTCTCCGCCCCCACCCCAGTCTGACCTATCACCCTCACCTTGACCTCTTTCCACCTATCACATTTCCGACGCCCCTCCCCCAAGTCCCTCCTCCCTACCTTTTATCTTAGCCTGCTGGACAAACTTTCCTCATTCCTGAAGAAGGGCTTATGCCCGAAACGTCAATTCTCCTGTTCCCTGGATGCTGCCTGACCTGCTGCGCTTTTCCAGCAACACATTTTCAGCTCTGATCTCCAGCATCTGCAGACCTCACTTTCTCCTAATAGTATCACAGGTTGGGCTGGGTGAATGGAATGAGGGAAGATGTTGCAGGTATAGTGAGAGTGATACAGCATGAGCCATGGTAGAAGGCGGGTGTAGAGCAGAGAGAGAGTGAGTATGAGGTATTGGAGAGAAGATAATGTAAATGCTCTAGTAGAGTTAATATGGACATTGACTTTCTTCCAACAGTGCATCCAAAAGGCTGCTCTAATTTGGATGGAAACTTTGTACCAAGCTGACAGGGTCTGGTGTGTCCCACTTGTCCACTACCTTGCCCAGCAGGACCTCCACATTTCTGTCTACAAAGCAGGGTGCTGATTTCTCCTGTCTAACATATCCGGGGGAAATGACCAGGATATGTGGAGGACAGCTTTAGAATGAGAGTACTTGTGTGAATTCCCAACAAACTTTCAAAGGTGATGCTGACCCCAGGAGTGCTGATCAGCTCTGGGATCCCCAGTGTTTGGCGAGTTGTTCTGGGAAGAGCAGATGTAAGAATGTGCAGAAATCAAACGTGATGTTCATCATCGGGGCAGAATTAAGATGGCAAGTTTGGTAAGATTCGGCAAGAAAACCCATTTGGGCTTGCAGCAAAAATCAGTCCATTAAACTTTACATGGCTTGCATTTCATTACTTCACTTTTTTTTTTGCTAAATAAAATTCATCTCTGCATGTCTCAATCAAGTTACCTCTTACTTTTCTAAACTCCAGTAAATACAAACCTAGCTTCTCCAACCATTACACATAAAAAACCATGCATTCCTAAAATTAATGTAGTAACCTTCTCGAAACTTCTTCCATTTTATTTCCTTAAAATAAGGACTGTGCATCGCTCTGTGTACTGTATTCTAGATGTGATCTCACTAGCGCCCTACATAACTAAATCATAACTTCTCTATTTTTGTATTCATTTTCCCTTGCAATAAAGGACAATACTCTATTAAGTTCCTAATTATTTGCTTAAACTGCATACAAACCTTTTGGGATTCATGCATTAGGACACCCAGATGCCTCTGCATATCCCAGCTTTGCAATCTCTCACCATTTAGATAACATGTTTCTTCAGTATTCTAACTGCCAAAATGGACAATTTCAAAAATTCTCACAAATACACCATTTACAGATATTTCACTCAGTCACTTAACCTATCTATATCTCTATGTGGCCTCCTTACATTTCTTCACAAGTTACTTTAGTATCTATCTTTATGTCATCACCAAATTTAGCAATCATGCTTTTGGTCCCTTTTTCCAAACCTTTTAAGTTAATTGTTAAAATGTGAGACGCCAGTACAGAGCACTGTGATACACCATTCATTACAACTTTCCAACCAGAAAATGGCCCATTTACAAACTCTCTGTTTCCTACTAGCTAGCCAATTGTTATCCATGCCAATATGTCATCTACTACACGATCACAGAACCATTAAGACAGCCAAGGACCAAGACCGATCCAAACTAGAGACCCAGACAGACACCCAGCAACGATGGCAAGGACTGAATGACATCACGGGTTATAAAAAGAGACAGTGCAAGATAGCAGACGATGACATATCCATCGCAGATCGTCTCAATGCCTTCTAAGCTCGGTTTGAGCAGAACTTCGGCGGAGAGGTAACACCTACTCCAACAAGTCCTGATGAATCTATCCCAACAGTCATTGAATCAGAGGTCAGATCAGTTTTCCTTCGTGTGAATCCAAGGAAAGCAATGGAACCAGACAAAGTACCAGGCCGTGCACTCAGAGCATGCGCAGATCAACTGGCAGAGGTCTTCTTGGACATCTTTATCTGTCCCTGCAGTAGGCTACTGTCCCTGCCTGTTTCAAGAGGGCCAACATCATCCCTGTGCCGAAGAAGGCTCATGCAGCGTCATTGAAGTGCTTTGAAAGGCTGGTCGTGGCATTAATCAACTCCAACCTCCCCCCTACTCTTGACCCACTCCAATTTGCCTATCGGACCAACAGATCCACGCCAGATGCCATATCACTTGCCCTTCACTCCTCCCCAGAACATCTTGACATCAAGAACAGCTATGTAAGAATCTTACTCATTGACTACAGTTCAGCCTTCAACACTATTATTCCCTTGAGACTGATTACTAAACTTAGTGATCTTGGACTAAGTTTCCTGACCCACAGGTCACAATCAGTGAAGACTGGGGACAATATTTCATCCTCACTAACACTCAAACAGTGGAGCTCCCCGGGGGTGCGTACTGTCTACTCACTATATACCCATGACTGTTTTGCCAAATACCAGATGAATGCCATTTACAAGTTCGCTGATGACACCACCATAGCCAGTCAAATCTCAGATGGTGACGAAACAGACTACAGATGGGAGGTGGAAGACCTGGAAAAATGGTGCACTGAGAACAATCTAGCTCTCAATGGCAGGAAAACCAAGGAACTCATTATTGACATTCGGTGGGATGTTACTCTTGCCCTCCCTACAGATTAACAGCACAGAGGTGGAATGAGTTGAGAGTGTCAAGCTCCTGGGAGTGGTCACCAACAACAAGCTTTCTTGGACTCTTCATGTGGATACAGTGGTTACAAAGGCCCAACAGCATCTCTTCTTCCTCAGGCAGCTGAGGAAATTTGGCATGACAACGAACACCCTTGCCAACTTTTATAGGTGTGCCATCGAGAGCACTCTGTCTGGATACATCACTGCCTGGTATGGCAACTGTCTCATTCAAGATCGAAGACGGTTATAGTGAGTGGTGAACTCAGCCGAGACAATCACAAAGGCCAACCTCCCATCTATAGAATCCATCTACAAGGCCCACTGTGAAGGAAAGTCTGCCAGCATTCTTAAAGATCCATCCCACCCTTGCAATGTTTATCTACAACCTCTACCATCGGGGAGAAGGTACAGAAGCCTGAACACATGCACCAGCCGGTTTTAGAACAGTTTCTACCCTACTGTTGTTAGAATACTGAATGGACTCACAAACTCTTTACATTCATCAGTACCTGTGTTTGGTTTTTGCTATAGTTTACCTTTTATTTACTATCTATGCTACTTAAGTCTGTGATCTGCCTGTACTGCTCGCAAAACAAAGTTTTTCACCGTGCCTCAGTACACGTGACAATAAATTCAATTCAATTCAATTTTGTGCTTTTATTTTATGTAATAATCTTTGATGTGCCATTTTATCTAATGAGGAGAAACTCATTATGATATGCCATAATGATGTGCCATTTCATCATCCGCCGTCATTTCCGCCACCTCCAAACGGACCCCACCACCAAGGATATATTTCCCTCCCCTCCCCTATCAGCATTCCGTAAAGACCACTCCCTCCGTGACTCCCTCGTCAGGTCCACACCCCCCACCAACCCAACCTCCACTCCCGGCACGTTCCCCTGCAACCGCAGGAGGTGCAAGACTTGCGCCCACACCTCCCCCCTCACCTCCCTCCAAGGCCCCAAAGGAAACTTCCATATCCGCCACAGATTCACCTGCACCTCCACACACATCATCTATTGCATCCTCTGCACCCGATGTGGCCTCCTCTATATTGGGGAGACAGGCCGGCTACTTGCGGAGCGCTTCAGAGAACACCTCTGGGACACCCGGACCAACCAACCCAACCACCCTGTGGCTCAACATTTCAATTCCTCCTCCCACTCCACCAAGGATATGCAGGTCTTTGGACTCCTCCATCGCCAGACCACAACAAAACGACGGTTGGAGGAAGAGCGCCTCATCTTCCGCCTAGGAACCCTCCAACCACAAGGGATGAATTCGGATTTCACCAGTTTCCTCATTTCCCCTCCCCCCACCTTGTCTCAGTCTAATCCATCGAATTCAGCACCGCCTTCCTAAGCTGCAATCTTCTTCCCGACCTCTCCGCCCCCACCCCAGTCTGACCTATCACCCTCACCTTGACCTCTTTCCACCTATCACATTTCCGACGCCCCTCCCCCAAGTCCCTCCTCCCTACCTTTTATCTTAGCCTGCTGGACAAACTTTCCTCATTCCTGAAGAAGGGCATATGCCCGAAACGTCGATTCTCCTGTTCCCTGGATGCTGCCTGACCTGCTGCGCTTTTCCAGCAACACATTTTCAGTTCATTTTATCTAATGCCTTCTGGAAAGCTAAATACAGCATATCTGCAGGTCTCATTATCCACATCACATGTTAATTCTTCAAATATCTCCAGATCATTGCTTAAACATGATCTCCCTTTCACAAAATCATGTTGACTCTGCATAATTACCTTGAAATCTTCTAAATGCCCTGTTATAATGTCTTTAATTATTTCTTCGAACATCTTTCTTATGACAGACGTGGTCTATAGTTAAGGGATCTACACTTCTCTAGTTTCTACTTCCCTCTCCTTTTGAATAAAAAAAGTTACATTTGCTCATGCAACCTTCCCCAAATGGAAGGATTTTTGAAAAATTAACTCCAAGGCATCAACTATTTCACTAACCAATTATTTTAAGATCCAAGGTTGAAGTCAATCAGGACCCAGAGATTTGTCAGCAAACTGTTCCAAAGTTTACTCAGCACCATTTACTTGGTGATTTTAACTTTCTTGAATTCCTCCCTCCTTTCCACTTACTATTGACATCTATTCATGGCATGTTACTTGTATCTTTTATATGGAGACAAATGTAAAATACCTGTTTCATCTGCCATTTCCTTCCTTTATGTTAATAATTTCACAGATACTTTTTCCCACTCATTCAGTTAAAAAAAGAAAAATACTATAGAAAATCTTGCTATCTGTTTTAATATATCTAACTAGCTTGTGCAAGTATTTTCATTTTTCTCTCTTTATTCATTTTTGTCATTACTTAATCTTTTGAATATTCACTCCAAACTTCTGATCTACACTCATATTTTTGCAATTATACCTGTTTCCTTTAAGTTTGACACTATCTTTAACATTTTAATTAACCACAGATGTTTTCTTTCTTGTTGGAATCTGTGTATTCTGAAATATGCCCTGAAATTTTTTTCCAATTCATCTTTATTGATCTATCTCTTAGGCTAATTTTCTAGTTCACGCAATTTCCCTTATTGAAATTTTAAAAAGGCCTGGACCCATTTATCCCTCTCTCAAACTGAATGCAAAATGAAATCACATTATGATCACTGCTTCACTTGACAAGAGCATCTTGATTTTGAAGTTGTCGATTAATGTTATCATCCTGCACAATACCAAGTTTGGCAAAGTCTGTTAGCTGGATTACTCTAGAGTGTGTTGCTCTAAGAAACTATCCGCATTCATCTAGGAACTCCTCATCTAGAGCACAGCTACTTGCTTAGGTCTCCAGCAGGTGGTGAGCAAACCAAGAACAAAAAATTCCATCTTCTCCCTGAAGATACTGTTGCAGGCACTACCAGCAGTCTAAATACAACAAAATCTATTTGCTCAAAATTGGACACTCATGAAATGCAGCTTTGGCTGAAACATTTGCTACCAGCTGCAGTCAGAAGTGCTGAGTGGATGATCCATCTTGACCCCCTCCTCAGGTGCCAGCATCACAGATGCCAGACTTCAGTCAATTCAATTCACTCAGCTACTAGCACTTGATGCATAAAGGTCAATGACCTTGACAAAAACCTGGCAGTAACGCACATGACTTGTGTCCTAGAATTGGGCATGCACCTAGTCAAATTTTTCCAGTACAGCCACAATACTGATATCCAATGGACATTGTGCAACAGTGCCTGAGTATGTTCTGTCCACAAAAGTAAGTTAACTACTGCCCCATCAGTCCGTTTCCAATCATCAACAAATGAAGATATCATCAGTCATAGAGTCATGGAGATGTACAGCATGGAAACAGACCCTTCGGTCCAACCCGTCCATGCTGACCAGGTATCCCAACCCAATCTAGACCCACCTGCCAGCACCTGGCCCATATCCCTCCAAACCCTTCCTATTCATAAACCTATCCAAATGCCTCATAAATGTTGCAATTGTACCAGCCTTCATCACTTCTTCTGGCAGCTCATTCCATACACGTACCACCCTCTGCATGAAAACGTTGCCCCTTAGGTCTCTTTTATATCTTTCCCCTCTCACCCTAAACCTATGCCCTCCAGTTCTGGACTCCCCGACCCCAGGGAAAAGACTTTGTCTATTTATCCTATCCGTCGTGTTGTCAAGTGGCATTTGTACAGCATTATAAATGCATGGTCAGCTCGGTTCTTCCACAGCAACTCAGCTTTTGACCTAATTGTAACTTTGATCCAAACAAGTAAACAAAGAGCTGAATACAAGAGGCAGGATGAGAGCGACTGATCTTGACATTAAGGCAGAATCTGACTGAGTGCATTTCCAGGGGTCCAAGTAAAACTGAAGTCAATGGGAATCAGAGGGAATATTTTCCACTGGCTGGAGTCGTACTGAGTGCAACGGAAGATTGTGATTGTTGGGGGCCATTCATTTTAGCCTCAGCATATCATTTCTGGATTTCCTCAAGATAATGTTCAACCACTTTAAGCTATTTCATCAATGACTTACCTATACTGTTCCATACAAGGCTAGGAGTGGGGATGTTCAATGTTGATTGCACAAGGTTCAGTACAATTTGTGACTCCTTCAGATACTGAAGCAGTACCTGTTCACATATAGCAAGAATTGGACAACATTCAGACTTGGGATGATGAGTAACAAGTAAAAGTGTCAGGCAATTACAATGACTAAAATGAGAGATGCTAATACTTTACAATGTTTCCCTCACTGAATCCAGACCATCAACATTCTGGATCTTAATGCTGACAAGAAATCTAATTGAACTAGCAATTGAAAAACATTGGATACAAGAGCAGGATAGATGTTACGAATAATGGTGAGTAACTCACCTTCTGACTCCCAAGGATGATCCAGCCTATACTAGGCAGAAGTCAGATGTGATGGAATGTTCTCTATTAGCTTCATGTATGCAGTGCCAACAATAATCAAGAAGGTCAACAATACCTAGCGCAAGTAGCTCACTTGATTTATCACCCTATTCACCACTGGTATGGAGTCCAACAGAACATAATATATGCAAGATCTGCAGCACGAACCTGCCAGTGTCCTTAATAGCCTCTAAGTCTGTGATGTCTACCACCTAGAAGGCCTGAGCAGCAAATGCACCACCAAATGTACGAAGACACAATTTTGACTTGAAGCTATATTGCTATTCTTTCACTGCTTTGGGTCAAAACCTGGAACTTCATTTCAAATTGTACATTAAATGTTCCTCCATCAGATAGTCTCCAGTGGTTCATGCAGATGGGTTACCATCATCTTCTCAAGGGCAATTAGGGATGGGCAACAAATAATGAAGTTGTAGATAAAGATGAGACAGTGGATGTGCATGCATAGGACCGGATTTCAGAAGAACATGTGACACTGTTCCATACAAGAACCACTGCAAAAAGTTTGAATTTCCATGGCATTGGTAGAAAACCCATTAATTATGATTTGCTACAAAGACCACCTTATTTCAATTCGGTAACTGAGAACCGATGTATTCTCATGTCGGGTGATGATACTTAGGGAGAGGTAATTCAGTTTGATAGATAGCATAAGCAGTATCAGACTATCATACAGTTTTACCACATTGCAGGCTTTCCAAAGTGCAACTATTTGCTGGCTTCTGTAATAAAACCCCACAAACTGTCTGAAAAGGAAAATCTTACACTGCTAGAAGTACCAATATTGCAGTGAACTACACATTTAAAAGCCACTTTTTTGTAATTTGCCAGGAAGTTTTCATCCTATGGGATTGCACCATCCCAGACCTCAAGGAAGAATTTGAAGTGATTTATTTGAGAATGACTTTTATGGTGACAAAGTGTACCATCTGCTCCACATATTATTATCCTTCTGCAAGCTGCAAGAATTAAGAGGTGCTACAGGCATTAGGACATTCATGTGGATATGTAAGATACTTAATACTTGTTTCAGCAATCAGCAAGGGACACCTGAAAAACCCTATTCTAATTCAGACTTTTTTCCAGGCATTCTTGGTGCTCAGAACATTTGTTCCCAAAATTGGGCCTTGTGTGTGTGTTTTACAATCATATAATAGGTGCAACTAGATCACAAGTACAATTATAAACTACCATGAGCATAGTAAAATCTAGGTGCTTCACAGCTTTTGCTTATCAACAAATCTTTTGCCATTGAGCAACATTAGGACAAGATTTAATACATCTTGAAGAGCATATTAAAGGAAGAGAGTGGCTGAAAAGGTGAAGTGGAAGAAATTTCCAGGGCTATGGGCTGATTTAATTTAAATCATAGATAAAATGATGGAAATGATTTATTTTGCCACAAGAAGCCACAAAACTATCTCCCAGGATCGTATAGCTATACAACAAAAGACCCACACTTACACAGTGCCTCTCACAAACTCAGCACATTCCAAAGCACCTTACTGCAAATAAAACACTTTTGGAGTGTAATCATTGTTGTAATGAAGAAAAATAGAGAGGGTTACTGAAGTGAAAGGTGAAGGCATGGAGATGAATTTTAAAATAAATGTTTTGCAGGTCTGGGACCCTTTGTAGGTCAGGGAAAAGAATGATTATGGGTGGATAGAAATTAACCTAAGTCAAGATAAAGGTGACAGAGTTTTGAATATCTTCAAATATGGATGGTGAATAATAAGAGGTCATTCAGAAGTTTATTGGAGTAGTCAGGCAGAGAGGTAACAAAGGGAGAGGTGAGGGTTTCTACAGCAGATGATCTGAGGTAAGACTGGGGACAGATGATGTTATGAAGATGGTAGTAAGATTTTGTAGGTAGGACATCACTTTGCTGCACAGGTGCCAGTGTCTTGGATATATTGGAACGGGTCCTTAGTTGAATTTCTGGCTCTGTCAGGTAGCACAATCACAGCTGTGATGTTTCCAGGATTCATTACCATTGTGATTTCCTGTAGATGCAGCATCTTTCTAATGTCAGGTAGAGTGATACTGGTTGGTTGGATATAGGTATCCTTGATGATTACTTGTCTAGGAGAACACTGAATAGGAGTGCTCACTTTGCACTTTTGGCTAATGACGAAAACGTTTCAATCTCCTCTCTTAGACAGCTGTACTATGGATGAGTATGGGGAAATTCTTAGAACATTCTTCTTAACTGCCTACTTGCCGACAATCATTTCTCCACTGGATGTGCCAGGACAAGAGAGTATTGCTCAGCTGTTTTATGTGTTCAGCATACAGATGACTCAGCTTCACAAATTCTGCCTGCTGCTCATGGCACATACTCCTACATTCTACTTTCAATCCGATTGGATCTACCAGTTTAGTAGCGAATCAGGAATGAGAGACGTATCAAGTCTTGAGATTAAATAGTGGTGACATATAATTGTGTTGTTTTACACAACAACTGTTACACCAAGAAAACTCAATTCTGAAGTAAAAACTAAATGTCAGTAACATTACTATTGATACTTTTTCTGTAGGAAAAAATAGATTCTCCTGCTCTTGCTTGCTGTGCTTTTCCAGCACTACACTCTCAACTATTTTCTTTCTCTGTTTGACTCAGTGACTAAAAACTTCATTTTGTTCATATGTATACTAGGATTGAGTATTTATATCCAGAGATTCTGTTGGAGAAACACAAGAGCATGTCATTTGCTGGGCATGACTTCACCTGTCACAAAGACATGCCCATGATCAAAACCAATCCTCTGGCTTCATTAGAAAGTCTTCTAATCCCCAGTGGAGGGTTCACTTGGAAGATGTTTGCATGAGAATGACTGTAAATGGCCTCCAAAGCCACTGTGTTGTTAGAGGTGACTTCAGTGGCTGCGGACATTTACAAAATATATATATAAAAACGGAGAGAACTGAGGATGCTGTAACTCCGAGACAAAAGTCGAAATTGCTGGAAAAGTGCAGTTCTGAGGAAGGGTCACTCAATTCGAAATGTCAACTCCGATTTCTCTCCACAGATGCTGTCAGATGTGCTGAGCTTTTCCAGCAATTTCTATCTTTGTCTTTTAAAAAAATGTTTGGATATGCACTCCCTGTCAATACTGGATACCACTGGCAAACAGCTGTCTCCTGCACACATTATTACTATGCCCCAAATCATTAAATGTTCATCAAAATGTCTTTTCTCTCTTTAGAATAGCATTTAGTTTGCTTACTTGTGTGTGAGCAGATCTGTTGAAGGTCATTTCTGTTTCTTAGTCCCATTACCATTGTTTCAAACAGAGATCGATAAAGGACAAAATATTCTTGGCTGTAGAATTTAAAAGTTGTTACAAAATGGCTAAAAGTTACCTCAAGAGAAAAAAAAGAATAACTTACACAAATTGATTAGAATGTAATCTCTACCACTTACTCTTCAACTTAAACACAAAACTATTCAAAAGTCCACCTCAATCATGCGTATTCATTTTCAAAACAAAATTCTCCCCTGTTCAATTCTATACAAACCTGTTCTAATAAGTGTATAATTATGACAGTAATGTTCATTTAACTGTATAATTTTGTAGTCCATACTGACATTGCATGGTTAGTTAACAGATTAATTACCCCCATTCTCACCTTTACAAACAGTAATCGGTTAATTATTCATTTAAACAGGCTAGTTTAACACCTCATTATTCACTAACTGCCACAGTCTATACAGATAAATGTCATACTCGGTTCATGTTGCTGTCCTGAATGGTCTTATTACAGTAAATATGAAGCATGATTTTTCAAACCATTTTTCTTGGTCTTGCTGTATACTTTATAGGCACTTTTCTTGACCCAGTAACTGGAAATAGTGCACATATATGTAAAAAGAATTAGATGCTGAAAAGGTAGTTATTGTATTTCAATATGTAAGAATCTAAATTATTTTCTTTCTATTCATGAACACTGAAATTCCATTACCAACATTGTGGTCACAAAAATCGGCTCCTTAGGGATTTTTAAAATATTAACAAATTGTATCTACCTACTTTCAGGGGGCTCTTATTAAAAGTCAAAAAAATCTTTCAGAAAAATAAAATACAGGGCAATGGTATCTCGGGTTAAGTGTTAGATTTCTGATCATGCACTCTCTCAAGAAGATATTAGTAAGAATAAGAATACTTTAACTTGGGACTTCTCTTTTGGCTCTACTGTTTTGTTTTCAGAATAAATGCAGGGTTACATCTATCAATGCAGTGAAGAGTCTTTCATTGCCACCCAGACATATTCATTTCCTGACAGGGAAACAGACTATAATTTATGGGTGATACACACTTTGAGATTTTAAAAGTGATGTTAAAGATGCTTATCTGTGTGCAATGGTCGGTTGGTTTTGCCATTTTGTTTCCTTTAATTTGACACCAGAGCTGGTGTGATGTCATCACTCTTGATTTGTTGCAAATTCCTCTAGTGCTGAAAGCTGCTATTACAGACAATTGTCTCTTAAAAACACAGACCTACACTCATCAAACCTATTTAAGATGCTGCAACAATGAAAATTAAATAACAGCAGAAGAAAGCAAAACAAGAAAAGACAATCAACTAACCAAGTGAAATGAACAAACAAACCAGTCACACATTCTATTTCAGTAAAACTATAAAAACTGGAAGGCCAACATTTGATCATGAATTGGGTAGTAAGTGAAATCTTCACTGAATTGCCACTACTAAAGTAGTGGCATGCAGCTACATGCAGCTTTACTTAGTGGATCAAGCCAAAAAAGATCGTGAGAGGTAATCTCTTAAAATATTATTACTTATTGGCAAGGATGAATTTCTCTGAATCAATACAGCTGGTATTTCTCAGTTATAAGATCCAGAGAAGATGTGGAGAATACTTGAGGACCAGCTCAAATTGTGAGGCAACTTTTGGATTAACAGGCTTGATTTCACTTTGTACAGGCAGAAACCCAAAGAATCTGTTGATGCCTCCTGTTGCTACTTGTGACTGCAAAGGACATGAGTATGATTTCTCTGAACAACTCTCAGAGAATCAAATTAGAAATAATCTCTACTTTGATCAAAGCTTTCTGGAAAGATCTTCTGAGCAAGAGAAAGGGCCATACCATTGATATATTGCTGGACAATGCATGCTAGCATTTCAACATCAATTATATGTTTTTAGGTGCAGACAACGCTATGCGTCAAACCAGCAAGATCTGTCACAGATGTAGCTTGACACACTCAGAAACTGTCTGCCATTTCCTCACATTTGTAAACCACGTTGCATCAAAGGACACTGGACACATGCAGAAAATCTGGTTTCAAAACCCACACCTGCCTCTGGAGCACGTCTCAGGTGACCAATAAAGTGGTATGATACCACAACGCTGACAGCACATAAAATTGTCCAAACAGACACAAATATATCAACAAAGTGAACAACCAACAAACCAAAAAGCAACTTTGGAAAATGACTAAGCCTTTCATATTATCAAGCACATAATGTCAATGGTATTAGACAAGCAGAAGCCTTTGCAACCATCAACATGTAGCAGTACTCATAACAAGTGGTTGCATATCCAATTTGTGATAAGCATCAGTCTGGAGTTTTGAGGTACAAGTTAAATGGGTGCAGAAGGACATTTTAGGTCAAGAGTATAAATGATGATATTCATTCTAAAGTTAATATCTTTAAGTAACTGAATATTTAAGATAAAGCCCCATTAGTTCACTTTTTTGATTTTGTAGTAATTATTTTTGTTTTAAATTGTGAATTCTGTAGCTTAATTCTTCTCATATCTGTCTGGGATTTCAGATTCTAAAAATAAAAATATGTTCCTGGTCTCTAGTGAAGTCATTACACTACTATAGCTGAAGGCAGATTGTCACTACAGCTCCTGTAATTTTGAGCAAATCAGGTGACTAGAGCACATGCAGTCTCACACACAACACCTTCATTGCATGCCGAACTACTTCCTGCAAACACCACCAACCGTGAGCAACTTCTCCAAACCCCCAGCATAAACTCAGAGTCAACATAAAGCAATCAACAACTAACCTGGAAATTTTCATAGTGCCTTAACTAGTGCTGGTGAGCATCTTTCCCACTGTGGGATGCATCTTCAGCTGTGCGAGGTTAAAAGTGGGCATGAGCAGCAGTAGCAGCAGCAGTGCTACACACTGTATGACACCTCAATTTGCCTACGCTATATATTTTGGCACACACTCCTTATGTGTATGCTAATGCTCTCAACAAAATACTATACCACTTGTCCCAAGGTGGGAATTAACTCAAAAAGGATCCATTTTTCAACCATTACTATGACAATAGTGCCAAAACTCTGTGTTCTGTGAAGTGGGTTTGGTTGTCTGCAATAAAACAAGATGGATGGTGTTATCACCATTAGAAAGAAGTTGGTTAACGTTATTTCATGGAGGGAAATTTCCCTTATTGTTAATTTATGTTTAAGAATTTCTGTACACAACTTGTGTTCATTGTTGACATTATCTCTGTTTCATTGTTTTGATCTTATATGGATGCAGTTTAAATTTATAAAAATATCACTAATCGTTTACAATGTTTACAGAAGACAGGGAATCAGAATAGAATGAGCAATAATGAAATGCACTTTGTAATGCCTTAGGTGTCAGGTCCACTCCTGGGCTCCCCCCTCACATGGGTCTTGGTTGCACTGATGGAGAGGAGCAACAAACAGGAATGCTTCCATATTCAAAATATAGGCATGCTCAGTTTCCTGCCTACGACTTGAAATTGCTGAAGGTCTTGGTTTTAGTACTATTAATGCAAAGAGAAATGTTCACGCAGCAACTGTAAAGGGGGATAATAGGTGAAGAGAAGGTCATCTATGACTGTAATCCACAACTAAGTTGACACTACCTGTGAAGATTCACATGCAACATAACATTACAATTGAACTACTGAAATCCAGAAAACACCTGTAGAACTAGATCTATTCATGGCTTAGTGTCATCAAGAAAAATTTGAGAAAATTGGAAGGAGGGTAAGAAGTGCTAGTGAAGGAGTGAGATGAGGATCAGATGGTCTCCTGGAATAGATCTAATTCTACAGGTGTTTTCTAGATTTCAGTAGCTCAACTGTAATGTTACATTGCATGTGAATCTTCACAATTAGTGTCAACTTAGTTGTGGATCACAGTCATAGCTGACCTTCCCTTTTCCTATTATCCCCGTTTACAGCTTCTCATACACCTGTATTCTTTAGATATGAGCAGCAGGATCTTTGACTGAGATTTCCCCCACGCAAGCTCAAGAACATTGTAGTTAATTATGGTACATCAAATGTCACTGCGCACTACTAAATCAGCTCAGGTCGCAAGGTAAACCTAGAAACCCTTTGGCACTATCAAGAGAAAAACTAGCCCAGACAGCTTGTGTTTGGTAAATGTTTCTTTGCAATATCTGGAAAACCATCTGTCTTAAAGGATGCAGCTTTCCATATATTTGGTTGGTGAAATATGTGTCCATGGTTGTGTAGAGTCATATGGGCAACTTTTTGATCAACCCTTTGATGCAATAAAACTGGGTTTTCAACTTTAGTCTTGGACAAATTGTGCATAAGCCAACTGAGGTTCAAAGCCATCCATTCACAAAAATAACATCAAACTACCTGGTGAGGTCACTGAACAATTCAAAACAACATGTCCCTGGTACTTCATGTAAAATCAGGACAACATTTGTTGGTATCAGAAGCAAGGCAAAGGAACATGGTGCTGCTTCTCAATTTTGTGTACATTTCTTATGGAGTTCATCAGCCGTTGTGTACAGCTTATTTGGAAACGGTTTCTCCTTGTCTTTATCATCTTGAACACTGTACATAATCTCTGGTCTTTTATATACACACATTAGTAGGATATGAGCTGTGTGGGAACATTTCCTGAAAATAAACATTGCAACTGAACCAATACAGAGGCGATCAGGATAAAGTAGTCCTGGGTTCTCAGTGGAGTCAGCACTCATGAAAGGATAGTCGACGTTTCGGGCATGAGCCCTTCTTCAGGGCTCATGCCTGAAACGTCGGTTCTCCTGCTCCTTGGATGCTGCCTGACCTGCTGCCTGACCTGCTGCGCTTTTCTAGCAACACATTTTCAGCTCTGATCTCCAGCATCTGCAGTCCTCACTTTTTCCATTCATGAAAGGATAGCCCTCTTAAGAATTATCCACACAATGGCTCAAATACCACTGTCATCTTGGAATCGTGAATAAACAGGGCATTATGGCAACTTTGCATGTCTCAATAACTAACAGACCTACTGAGTAATAATTCAGTTAAAAACCTTCTGTTTATCAAGCCCATGATTGGAATGCTTTAGAATCCTTATGAGAAAGATGTGCAACATTCTGCAGTTAATAAAGCTCATGTACATGAATTAAGGATATTTGATTGTCTGATGATGTACACCTAGGAGAAAGTGAGGACTGCAGATGCTGGAGATCAGAACTGAAAAATGTGTTGCTGAAAAAGTGCAGCAGGTCAGGCAGCATCAAATGAGGAGAATCGATGTTTCGGGCATAAGAAGGGCTTATGCCCGAAACGTCGATTTTCCTGCTCCTTTGATGCTGCCTGAACTGCGGCGCTTTTCCAGCAACACATTTTTCAGCTCTGACAACGTACACCATTTGGTTCATACACCAAACAGTGCTACACAGGAGAAAGATAACATATTTGAAATATTTTCCAAGTTTCACAGATGTTTGTTTAGAAGGAAGCCTCTCATTAGTTTTACTGACGTCTTCATTTGATCATATTCTATTTTCACAAGGACATAATGCCATCAATTGTGAACCCTGATTTATAAGTTTGACTTTGATCTGAATGCATCAACAATTTCATTATGGCTCTGAAGTTCAATTGCAGCGTGAATATTTTCAAATGATCAACATAAAGACAGACTATTGGCTCATTTTTGTGAATAACAAAAATTGACAGATCCTCAGAAATGGAAAGTGACTGAAATCTCACAGCAATAGCCCAACCTTCTCAGTTAAAATTTTTTTTAAAGACATACTTTGAATATTGTCTTACAGTTATGAGGTTATAAGATTATATTTTGGGTCTGTAGTTTCAAATTTAGGCAAAATGAAAGGCTTTGGATGAATGGTTTATCAGAGGTCAAAGAAAGGCTCAAATCATTTTAATGAGAATTTGCAAAACATTAATGTTTGGAGACAATAAAAATAGCTTCAGGTTTGCAATGTGTAAAATCTGACTCTCCTAAAGTTCCAGAAAGGTGTTATAGGTGTCAGATTGTGAATATTTATGCTGTGAACTGTTCACTTACTTATATATCATTTGCAATGAGATATCTAATGTAGGCAAGATAAAGAAAGATTTTATCCCTTTTGAATTGTATGTGTCAATTCAGTAATGTATTTATCTCAAATTGGACAGTTAATGACAGAAAAAAGCATTAACCTAAAATTTTCAAACTATCGATATAATTGCTAACAACATCTTACAGAAATAACAAAAGCTGGAAGTTTACAACAAATGTCCTGCGAAGAAAATATCGAAACCCCTTCACCAAATTCATGGAATGAGCTGCCAGAGGAAGTGGTGGAGGCTGGTACAATTAGAACATTTAAAAGGCAATGGATGGGTATATGAATAGGAAGGGTTTAGATCATTTAATGGAACTAGATTAGGTTAGGAGCTGGGCTGAAGGATCTGTTTCTGTGCTGTAAATCTTTAGGACTCTGTGACATTTTGATTGCTGTTGAAAATGACCAACAGAGAGGTAATATTGAAGATTAGCAGAGGTATGTGAGGATTGGAGGAAGATTCTACAGACTGGAAATTTAGGGACTCTTGCTGTTATGTTGGAAGTGCAATGTATTGGGTTCCCTACAGGTCCATAGCCAGTAATCAAAAATAACAAGAAAGCATTGATTATTAAGGTGGACAGCCTCTGCATATGGAAGCATAGCAGAAGCACCAGACCTTCAAAAAGCCAAGTGGCAGCATATATCTCTGCTGGTGAAAAGAAACAGGGAATTATCAAGCTATAGTAGAGGGAAAGGACAAACATAAGACTTTATACCTGCATTTTCCATTATAAGCTAGGTGAAGTTTTGAAGGAGATAAATCTGGGTTTTGCCTCAAATTGCAATGATTCATTTCTCTACTTTCTGCATGATCCTCCAATCTCTGCTCTGGTATGCAATTGGAATTCTTGCGCCAATGAATTTGGTAAAAAGAAAATGCCAAATGAAAGGAATATGATGAAATACTCACTGCTAGCTTGGATAGCACAATGTTCTAGAGATGTAACAATTCATTTGGTTAATACTCTCAGCAGTGGATTCAATATCATCTCCTTCCAAACTGAATGTGGTAAACAGTGATTACTTTATATTTTATCACAGAACTTACTACATGACTTACAAACCTGCTTTAGTAGTGACTCATAATTCCAAAATGCCTACTATCAAAGAAGATAATGGCATCAACATTACCAGTACCCAGGTCATTTTGAAGTTACACACCACCCTGAGATAGAAAGAGGTTATGTGAGTGAATCTGCATTTTAAAACTTAATTTGTATTTTTAAGGCAGACCTTAACAGAAACAGAGGGATTGAAATGGGAACAGAAAGGTAATACATTGGAAACAAAAATCTCTGGCATAACCAACCAGTTTAAAATATATAAAAGGACACAGTACAAGTACAAGAAAACTGAAGAAGACTGAGGAAATCAGAATCCAAATGCAGAAATTGTGGATACGTTGCTGCAGCTGTCTCTGTTACAGCAAGAGAACATTAGTGAATTTACCCCATTCAAACTGAGCTGAGCAGGTTCTGCAGACATGGATTATTTGTGGTGACGACCACATACATGGAACTCAGATTGTCTACAAGTCATAGAGATGTGCAGCACAGATGCAAACCCTTCGATCCAACTTGTCCATGCCAACCAGATATCCTAAACTGATCCAGTCCCATTTGCCAGCATTTGCCCATATCCCTCTAACCCTTCCTATTCATAGACCCATCCAGATGCCTTTTAAAAGTTGTAATTGTACCCACTTTCACCACTTCCTCTGGCAGCTTGTTCCCTCTGCATGAAAAACTTGCCCCTTAGGTTCTTTTAAATCTTTCCCCTCTCACCTTAAACCTATGGTCTCTAATTTTGGACTCCCCGATCCTGGGGAAAAGATCTTAACTATTCACCCTATCCATGCCCCTCATGAGTTTATAAACCTCTACAAGATCACCCCTCAGCCTCCGAAGCTCCAGGGAAACATTTTTCAGCTGCAGCTGCAGTGGAAGCAGCGACAGCAAGGACCAGGAGACTGAATGGAAGATAAATTTAAAGTATCTAAACTTATCTGGTGTATAGGCAGAGCGTACACTGAGCAGGAACGGACACGGGACAGCTGGGTAAGTGAGGCTTTATATTTTGGTGGTTGCTTTACCCGAAACACTCCTCGGGTAGTGTCTCCCACCCATCCTTCTTCCCAACCAACAAAAGGGTTCTGTGTGCCGGTCTGGTAAGGTGACTAGATTTTATTTCTATTTTTAGCTTTCAATAGTCTCGTTGGGAATTTAGAATAGTGGGAATGGAGGTTGAGGCAGTTCAATGTTCCACCTGCAGAATGTGGGAGGTAAGTGTCATCACTAGTATCCCTGCTGACTGCATCTGTGGAAAGTGAACCCAACTCCAGCTCCTCGAAAACCGCATTAGGGAACTGGAGCTGGAGCTAGATGAACTTCGGATCATTCGGGAGCCGGAGTGGGTTATTGAGAGGAGTTACGGGGAGGTAGTCACAACTCAGGCACAAGAAGAGGATAGATGGGTTACTGTCAAGGAATGGAAAGGGAACTGGCAGGCAGTACAGGGATCCCCTGTGGCCATTCCCCTCAACAACAAGTATCCCGTTTGGATACTACTGGAGGGGATGATTTACCAGGAGTAGGCAATGGGGCACAGGTCTCTGGCATAGCGTCTGTCCCTGTTGCTCAGAAAGGAAGGGGGAAGAGGAGCAGAGCATTAGTCATTAGTGACTCCATTGTTAGGGGGACAGATAGGAGGTTCTGTGGGAACGAGAGAGACTCACGGTTGGTGTGATGTCTCTCAGGTGCCTGGATCCGTGATGTCTCTGATCGTGTTTTCAGGATCCTTGAGGGAGAGGGAAGCAGCCCCAACTTGTGGTCGGCAAAGGCACCAATGACATATGTAGGAAGAGAGATGAGGATTTAAGACAGAAATTCAGGGAGCTAGGGTGGAAGCTTAGAGCTAGAACAAACAGAGTTGTTATCTCTGGTTTGTTGCCTGTGCCAGGTGCTAGCGAGGCAAGGGAGAGCTGGGAGTTGAACATGTGGCTACAGGGATGGTGCAGGAGGGAGGGTTTTGGATTCCTGGATAATTGGGGCTCTTTCTGGGATAGGTGGAACCTCTACAAACAGGATGGTCTTCACCTGAACCAGAAGGGATACCAATATCCTGGGGGGGAAATTTGCTAATGCTCTTCGGGTGGGTTTAAACTAATTCGGCAGGGGGATTAGAACCTCAATTGCAGTTCCAGTATGCAGGAGGTTGAGAGTAGTGAGGTCAGAAATGAGGTTTCAAGGTTGCATGAGGGCACTGGCAAACAAGAAGTTGATTTAAGTAGGTCTACTTCAATGCCAGGAGCATCTGGAATAAGGTGGGTGAATTTGCAGCATGAGCTAGTATCTGGGATTTCGATGTTGTGGCCATTTCGGCGACATGGATAGAACAGGGACAGGAATGGTTGTTGCAGGTTCTGGGATTGACATGTTTCAGTAAGAACAGAGAAGATGGTAAAAGAGGGAGAGTTGTGGCATTGTTAATCAAGGAGAGTATTATGGTGGCAGAAAGGATATTTGACGACTCATTTACTGAGGTAGTATGCGCTAAGGTTAGGAACAGAAAAGTAGAGGTCACCCAGCTGGGAGTTTTCTATAGGCCTCCGAATAGTTCCAGAGATGTAGAGGAAAGGATAGCAAAGATGATTCATGATAGGAGCAAGAGTGGCAGGGTGCTTGTTATGGGGGACGTTAACTTTGCAAATATTGACTGGGAATACTTTAGTTCGAATACTTTAGGTGGGTCAGTTTTTGTTCAATGTGTACAAAAGGGTTTCCTAACACAATATGTAGACAGGCCAACAAGGGGCGATGCCACATTAGATTTGGTACTGGATAGTGAACCCGGCCAGGATTTAGATTTGGACGTAGATGAGCACTTTGGTGATAGTGACACAATTCGGTTATGTTTACTTTAGCGATGGAAATGGATAGGTATATACTGCAGGGTAAGATTTATAGCAAAGGGAAAGGCAATTATGATGCGATAAGGCAAGATTTTGGATGCATAAGATGGGAAAGGAAACTGTAGGGGATGGGCACAACTGAAATGTAGAGCTTGTTCAAGTAACAGCTACTGCGTGTCCTTGATAAGTATGTACCTATTAGGCAGGGAGGAAGTTGTCGAGCGAGGGAGCTGTGGTTTACTAAAGAAGTTGAAACGCTGATCAAGAGGAAAAAGAAGGCTTATGTTAGGATGAAACGTGAAGGCTCAGTTAGGGTGCTTGAGAGACACAGGTTAGCTAGGAAAGACCTAAAGAAAGAGCGAAGAAGAGCCAGGAGAGAATGCGAGAAGTCATTGGCAGGATCAAGGAAAACCTGAAAGCTTTCTATAGGTATATCAGGAATAAATGAATGAGTAGAGTAAGATTAGGGTCAATCAAGGACAGTCGTGGGAAGTTGTGGAGTCAGAGGAGAAAGGGGAAGCGCTAAATGAATATTTTTTGTCAGTATTTATACTGGAAAAAGACAATGTCGAGGAAAATACTGAGATACAGGCTACAATAATAGATGGGATTAAGGTGCACAAGGAGGAGGTATTAGCAATTTTGGAAAGTGTGAAAATAGATAAGTCCCCTGGGCCAGATGGGATTTATCCTTGGATTCTCTCAGAAGCCAGGTAGGAGATTGCAGACCATTTGGCTTTGATCTTTATGTCATCACTGTCTGCAGGAGTAGTGCCAGAAGACTGCAGGATAGCAAATGTTTTTTCCTTGTTCAAGAAGGGGAGTAGAGACAACCCTGGTAATTATAGACCACTAAGTCTTAATTCGGTTGTGGGTAAAGTGTTGGAAAAGGTTATAAGAGATAAGATTTATAATCATTTAGAAAGGAATAAGATGATCAGGGATAGTCAACATGGTTTTGTGAAGGTTCTTTGAGAAGGTGACCAAACAAGTGGATGAGGGTAAAGCGGTTGATGTAGTGCATATGGATTTCAGTAAAGCATTTGATAAAGTTCCCCACGGTAGGCTATTGCACAAAATACGTAGGCATGGGAATGAGGATGATTTAGTGGTTTGGATCAGAAATTGGCCAGCTGAAAGAAGACAGAAGGTGGTGGTTAATGGGAAATGTTTATCCTGGAGTTCAGTTACTAGTGGGATACCACAAGGATCTGTTTTGGGGCCACTGCTGTTTGTCATTTTTATAAATGACCTGGATGAGGGCGTAGAAGGATGGGTTAGTAAATTTGTGGATGGCACTAAGATTGGTCGAGTTGTGGATCGTGCCAAAGGATGTTGTAGGTTACAGGGGAACATCGATAAGCTGCAGAGCTGGGCTGTGTGGTGACAAATGGAGTTTAATGTGGAAAAGTGTGAGCTGATTCACTTTGGAAGGAGTAACAGGAATACAGAGTACCAGGCTAATGGTAAGATCCTTGGTAGTGTCGATGAACAGAGAGATCTCGGTTCTGGATCAGTGGTGCTGGAAGAGCACAGCAATTCAGGCAGCATCCGAGGACAGGCAAAATCGACGTTTCGGGCAAAAGCCCTTCATCAGAAATGAAGGGCTTTTGCCCGAAACGTCGATTTTGCCTGTCCTCGGATGCTGCCTGAATTGCTGTGCTCTTCCAGCACCACTGATCCAGAATCTGGTTTCCAGCATCTGCAGTCATTGTTTTTACCAGAGAGATCTCGGTGTCCATGTACATAGATCCCTGAAAATTTCCACCCTGGTTGATAGGGTTGTAAAGAAGGCATACGATGTGTTAGGTTTTATTAGTAGAGGGATTGAGTTTTGGACCCACAAGGTCATGGTTCAGCTGTACAAAATTCTGGTGTGGCTGCACTTGGAGTATTGCTTTCTGGTCACTGCATTATAGGAAGGATGTGGAAGCTTTGGAAAGGATTTAGAGGAGAGTTACTAAGATGTTGCCTGGTATGGAGGGAAGGTCTTACGAGGAAGGGCTGAGGGACTTGAGGCTGTTTTTGTTAGAAAGAACAAGGTTGAGAAGTGACTTAATTGAGACACATAAGATGATCAGAGCATTAGATCGGGTGGATAGTGAGTGTCTTTTTTCAAGGATGTTGATGGCTAGCATGAAAGACAGCTTCAAATTGAGCAGTCATTGTTATATATCAGAGGTAGTTTCTTTACTCAGTGAGTAGTACGGACGTGGAATGCACTGCCTGCAGCAAAGTAGACTCACCAACTTTAAGGGCATTTAAATGGTCATTGGATAAACATATAGATGAAAATGGAATAGTGTAGGTTAGATGGGTTTCGTATTGGTTTCACAGGTCAGCGTAACATCAAGGGCCAAAGGGCCTGTACTGCACTGTAATGCTCTATGTTCTAGCATAGCCCCAGTCTATTCAGTCTCTCTTTAAAGCTCAAACCTTCCAACCCTGGCAACATCCTTGTAAGTCTTTTCTGAATGCTTACACATTTTAACAACATCTTTCCGATAGCAGGGAGACCAAAAGGGGCCTCACCAATGTCCTGTACATCTACAATATGACTTCCCAACTCCTACACTCAATGCACTGACCAATAAAGGCAAGCATGTCAAATGCCTTCTTCATTACCTTGTCTATCTATGGCTCTACTTTCAAAGAACTATGAACGCACACACTAAGGTCTCTTTGATAACCACTGTTGCTTTGAATTAGAATTAGAGTTATGTTCATTGTCACATGTACTTAAATGCAGGGATACTTGAGAACAGTGGCAACTGTACAAAGTCGCTACCTTCAGTACAAAGATACTTAAGTACAAAATCTTAGATATGAATGTAAGTTTGCTTGCTGAGCTGCAAGGTTCATTTTCAGACGTTTCATCACCATACTAGGTAACATCTTCAGTGAATCTCTGGACGAAGAACTGCTGATGTTTCCTGCTTTCTATTTATATGTTTGGGTTTCCTTGGGTTGATGATGTCATTTCCTGTGGTGATGCAGGACTTCCACGAGGACAGGAGTCCATGCTTGAATTCCTCGAGGACAGAGTCCATGCTTGAATTCCTCAAGAACAGGCGTCCATGCTGGACTTCCTCAAGGCCAGGAGTCCCTGCTGGGCTTTCTCGAGGCAGAGAGTCTATGCTGGACTACCATGGGGTCCTCAAGGTCAAGAGTTTGAGTTTGCACTGGCTCAACTATCCACTACCGATGCCACCTCAGGAATGGAGATGAGTGAAGAAAAAAAAATGAAAAAGAAGAAAAAGAACAGGTGGAGTGGATGATCTCCGACTTAGAGCCTACTTGCTATCATGTTGATAGGAAATCAGACTATCTGTTAGTAGGACAGGAATTGAAAATCCTCAAACTTTGAAGGAAAGGTCACTCACCCCAAAACATTAACCCTGATTTCTCTCTACGGATGCTGCCAGACCAGCTGAGCTTTTCTTGCAATTTCTATTTATCTCTCAAGAGTTTGAGGGTCATGATGACTGAATGCAATAGCTTACATTTGAATGGACTGTTAAACTAATTCATATGATTGCCCTAAATTGTTTCTGCCATTTAATGTGCAATAATGTGCTTGACTCATGTTAATTCCAGATGTTAGACTATAGATAGTAGCATTCATAGAGTAAAAGTAGATAATAGTGTTTGCTTCGTTGACTTTTGCAAACTAAAAATTCTTATACTTTATATGGTGAAATCTTGGAACTTTATTCTTTTAATAGATAATTGGGATTTAAAATTTTATCAGTTTTGAAGAAAAACAAATTAATTATCTTTCCTGAGATCATAAAAATAATGAATGAATCAAAGGACTGGAATATTGACATAAGGAAGCTTCGTTACTACAAGAGATCAGTAATTTAAAAAGGAGGTCCTCTTCTCAGGAAATTATGGGTGGTCAGAAAATTTTAATTCCAGGAAAAAGTAACAAAAAGAAAAACTAACATTAGATGAAAAACACATGCTATATTAACGTCCCTGCCTGTTATCCAACAATCTGAAGATTTCAGAAGGTGATTTTCATAGCAGATGAAAATAGGTAGATTTACCAAACTACACATTATGGAACACTGTATAGGAATATGAATACCCGCAAACAGAGAGATCATATTTATGTTAAATATTCTCACATTTACCAAAATTGTCTTAATAAATTCCATGTGATGAACTGCTTTGAATTTTGTTGGCTGGCAAATGGGGGAACAATTTTGAGCACTATGGAAACAAAGCATTTAGCTTACTGGTCAATAAATCCGTGCTAATGAATGGGATCCTCTCACTTTTGAACTAATGATGAAAGTGGGACGGTTTGCAGGAGAGAAACCTATCTCTATGAAGATGAGAAATCTTGTTGGATCTTCTGGTCATCATGTAGCTGGTCAGTTGCCAGCAAAGCTTTCTACTGGAATGAGGATCCTGAATAATGGTGTTCTGGCTGCCAATAGCCAACAACTAATCATAGACCAGCCATGGCAGAGGCTGTGACTATGCCGGAACAATAGCTGCCTACTCCCAGGACTAAGGATCATAAGCAGGAAAGCCAGGTATTGTTGGGGAGGAGTGATTCTTGTGGGGTGAGGGTTGTGGAGAAATGGGGGAAGCGGAGGTTAGAAACAATTTGATGGCTCTCGGTGTCAACTTCCCTGTCCCTCAATGACACAGATTGTCGCAGATCGAAGGATCCCACCCAAAAACAAACAGCTGGATGAATTGCTTAAAGAGTCAGAGCTGGAATAATAGCAGACCAGCTGAGATCAGTCCTTAAGTGGTCATTCATTGTTAGTTATGCAGAAAGGTAAGCTTAGTCCTTTATGCCCAGAACTTCCGGTCCACCACTATCCCACCGAAATCCATTCACTTCTCACCTCCAGCTTTGCCAACTCACAGCCCAAAACATTGTGCCCATTGTTTGAAGAATAATTTCAGTCAAGCCACTGGGAGATTTCCACCAACAAAATGGTCAAATTAATGTTACCACATCTTTTAATTCAGGAAAAGTACATTGATTTAAGTAAAGGATCAAAAGCTTTAGACAACTGTGCAAGGACTTTGCCCTGAAACTGAAATAACACTGATTTATTTATGGAATTATACAGAACAGAATGCCTCTGGAACCAGTGTAGCTGTGCCAACATTTTGAAAGAATCACCACTTAGTCTCAGTCCCCATGCTCTCACCCTTTCTCTCTGAAGTACCCACCAAATTCCCTTTTGAAAATTATTACTGAACTTGCAGTGAATTCACTACACAAAAAGCAATTCTCCTCATCTCCTCCCTGATTCTTTTGTCGATCATCTTAAAAGCTGTTTCCTTTGCCTATTGACCCTCCTGCCAGTGGAAACAGTTTTTCCTATTTATTTTATTGCACGCTATCTTTCTATGAAATACTTGGTATCTTTCAACAAACAGTCTGCTCTGCCTATTGGGATGATACTAATTTTTAGCCTAGATGATCATGCTACATATGAGAGAGCCTGAAACAAAACTCAAGCAACTGCAAACTATTTTTAATAATTCCGCCTGTGTGACACAACACAGAGATCAGCCACTAGAGATGGTACAAAAAAAACTATTAAAAGATGTTAATATCTCTCTCCTCCTGCTTAGAAGTAAGTCAAACAGAAAATGAGAAAATAATCACTTTGAGGTGGTGAAATTCTTCTCCTGGCCAAAAATGAGAGAATATCTGTTTTTTCTCTGTAATTAACAACCCATTAACAAAATCACATCCTCAGAAATTGAATATTTCAGAACTGCAAATTCTCACGATTTCATTAGCACATCATTACTTATGAAGAAAGAAAATGACATTCTTCTACTTTTCATTAAAAAGGAATAGTCGCCCTATATTTCAATGGTAATCGCAGAAAAAGTGATGTCTAATATGCTCTTGAAGACCAAAAAAAAGAATAGCACGCTACTTATGTCTGTTTGCTCTTTAAAGTCAGTGATGTTTCACCATCAAAAAGCAAAGCTAATTTATGATTACATTTCTTTTTTTAAACAACTAATTAGGGCCATTGGTGACATAAGGTGGGTGATGCACCTTTCCATGATCCAGTGCCATTTGAAGATTGTCTGTGAATATTCCTATTATGCTCTGTGTGTGACCTTTTAGCAAGCTACAGAGGATACAGTTATCTTCTCTCCTGACATGCAGCATCTATCAATCAACATGTTTTTTGTAATTTATTCAAGGCACATAGCAGCTCCTGAGGCTACTGAACCGCAGAACTATCCCAGTGAATTTGATTAAGGAACGATGTGCACTGCTTAGGTGAGAAATGAAAAATGCAGAAACCCATTGATAAAGATGTTACAGATACAGTAAATGTAACTGAAAATAACCAATAATATTAAATAACCACCAAGGCTGACTGAGTGCTGCAAGTCTGCACAAATAAATACAGCCATGCTGTAATATAATAAACTATCTTAATATTATCAGTTCAGACCTCTCAAAGTTAAAGAAAATGTTTTCAGGCAATGGTGTCCCCTTCTTTTTGTTTAATCTACATTTTTTTCATTAAATCAAGAGTGCAAATTAAGTTAGAATACTTCTTTTTCAATTTCATGCTGAAGTAGCTTAAGTTACCAGCTGTAATTTTTCCTAACAAGAAGAATTTATCACACTGCTATTCACTTAGGGCCCTATTTTCTTGTGTGCTAATTTTTATGATTGAGTAGAGGAATGCAAAATCAGTCAAAAGTGATAATTCAATCATTTTCCATTATAATCATAATATTTTACAGCACAGTAGGAAAATGGCTAATTTACACCTGCTATAGTTCTCTGAATAGGAAACTTTCCATCCTTTCCCACTACATTTTCCCCAAACTATTAAATAAAATTCTTCTTTCAAATGCTTACACATTTATTTTCTTGTTCCAGACAGGCAATCCACGCTCAAATTATTCTCTATAATAGAAATTAAACTCTCCTAACCCGTTCCTTCACTTTTTTCATTGCTATTCTTAAATTTAAGTTGCCATTTGTGAGAATAGGTTTTTTGTTCCCTCCTTACTTTATCAAAACCTCAAAACATCTTGAACACCTCTATTCGATCTTGTTTTTTAACTTTTCCAATTTAGCCCCAGTGGCTAATAATACATTCCACTGGATATGTTAATAATCCAATCTCAGCCCCAGGATATCGTTGCAGTTTTCTTCACACTAGCACCCAAGGCCCAACCATTTCAGTTGCTCGTCAATGATCTCTTATCCATTACAAGATCAGAAGTGGGATGTTCACCGATGATTGCACAGCATTCAGTACCATTCATGACACATCAGACACAATCAATTCTTGTCCCTACGCAACAAGACCTGGCCAATATCCATGCTTGGACTGATCAGTGGCAGGTAAGATTCATGTCAAACATGTGGGAGAAAGTGAGGACTACAGATGCTGGAGATCACAGTCACAAAGTATGGTGGTGGAAAAGCACTGTCGGTCAGGCATATCCGAGGAGCAGGACAGTCAACGTTTTTAGCATAAGCCCTTCATCAAGAATGTCTGATGAAGAGCTTATGCTCGAAATGTCTATCTCATGCTCCTCAGATGCTGCCTGACTGGCTGTGCTTTTTTCCAGCACCATATTTTCTGAATTCATGTCACACATGTGCCAGGCAATGAACATCAGCAAAAAAAAAGGAATCTAACCATCACCCTTGGATACTCAACTGCTGAATGCTTCACTATTAATATTCTAGGGGTTATTACATGACCAGCAATTGACCAGTTATTTAACTGGAACAACGATGTAAATACTGTGGCATGAGCAGGTTAAATGCTTGGAAAATCTGTGGTGAATTATTTATCTTTGACACTCACATCTAGTGAAAGAATTTTTAAAACTTCTCTCTGTGTGCTAGAAGTTGCAAAGCCCCTTTAATAAACCTTCATTTTTTTTGGTTAATGAAGAGTGTTTCCTAACCAACATACCTTAGAGACATGATTCCGGCTCCAAAGAAGCTAATGCAAAGGTAAGCTTTGAAAATTATCTGAACTTATTTTCTCCCCCTCCCTGGCCTCAGATTTATTGCCTTTCTCCCCCACCCCCTTGGTCTCACTGAGGGATCATAGCTACTTGAAATGGGAACCATAGTGGTAAGATGTTTGGGAAGTGTTGCTGACCATCCTAAGGTCATTATTGCACTTGCTGTCAGAGATAGATAATGTCAGATTGTAGTGAAAACAAGTAAACATTCAACTAATTGATCCAGTCATAATACTCATGCACTGCCAAAATGAAAGGGAATAAATCTAACTGCTTTAATTGTGGTAATATTCTAATTTGCAGAAAGGCTAATTAGGTTTCATACCCCAAACATTTGAGGTAAAGAAAAAGAGGTGGGTAGGGATCTCACTCTCCAAAATCTGGCCCCAACTACACTGCTGGAAATATTTTCATGGTGGTAGTGTCAATTTGAAACATTAACTTGTTCTCTCTCTACCAATGCTGTTAGACCCGCTATTTCAGCACTTATATTCATTTCAAATTTTCAGAATTCCTGGTATTTTCCTTTTAAGGACACAGAGAAGTTCTGCTGCAGGAGACTCAGATGAGGATTTTGATGAGACAATGTGGAGGACAATACCTATAAACATGCCCAGTGATGTAAGCCAGGTCTGCCATAGGACAATTTGAGCACTGTCATGAAGCGAGTAGGAGCCTTGCACCAATCTGGCACTGCGCTTCACAGAATGCTCATGAACCCATCCTCTCCACTATGAAAGTAATGGCAAACTCTGTCACAGCATCTGTAGACAGCTTAGTCTGCATGGACTATCACCTGATGAAGGAGCGGCGCTCCGAAAGCTAGTGTGCTTCCAATTAAACCTGTTGGACTATAACCTGGTGTTGTGAGATTTTTAACTTTGTACACCCCAGTCCAACACCGGCATCTCCTGATCATGCTATAATAGGGGTTCAGTCTGAGATCCTTACTTGGGACTATGCAGACTAAGACTGCTGCCACCACAGCTGTGAATACTGTGCTCAAAGGGGCATGCAGAATCTCACAGCAGAACATCAATCCCTGCAGAGGTTATAGCATTTTTACTGCCACCACTGCTACTGTGCCTGTTCCTTTACTGTTGCTTCTTAATCCGCTTGTGCTGTCTGCTCCTGCTTGTGCCAAGCAGGTGTAGTTCCAACTGCAGCTCAGAACTGCTGAAAATCATCCTGTAAGGCCATCTACAATCTCCTACAGTACTTAACAAGAGATCTCCACTAGTCAATAACACAGAACCATTGTACTTCCACCCCAGTAAATTTAAGTCAAAAGCAACTTATCAGTAACTTTGCTGGTTAGTCCCTTAAATAACATCAGTAGGGTGCCTACATGAACACATGTTATGCATGGGAGTTTTTAAGAGAGGGTGCTAATTGGACCTGCATGATAGATTATGCACCAAATCAGCATCAGAAGCTGACTGATGTCATGATCTGAATACAATATGTTTTCTGTGCATGTTACAGTGTGTCAGTCAGCGAGCGCTGCACAAGTAATATTGGAATTGGCACGAATCATTGTACATGCCATATTCTGAGTTCAGCATTTCAATAGTATCAGCACCAGGGCGCTACTGAGATCAATTTCATGGCCCATATTTCTACCATATACTTGCATGCCAATACATTAATCCCACTTCTGAGTAGCTTTATCTTTACACATAACAACTACTATCTATATATAAGTGTTTGCATCTGTGCTTAATGCAACGTATGCCATAATGGTTGCTCCTCTGAGTGCATACCAAAGGCCATTTGAATTTAAGTACTACGTGAAGACTGTAGACTGGACAAGGGGACTGTTAACTAATTGTATAGACTCACTGAAGTAACATATGTTGCAAATCACTAAGATTTTGATTAATATGATACATACTAATTGGTCTGCACATTGCTCCAACCCCTTGAGGCCTAATAACTGTAACAGCCTCCTTCTCTACTAATCCAATAATTCTCTTTAAATATTCAGTTGAAGTTTCTCCCTGTTACAGTCCACCACCTGTCCTACCTTTTAACCTTCGCTCTGTGCAACCTGTGTCTTTAAACATAAAACAAGTGTGGATTCAGGTGGGATTATTTGGCTCATGTAAATTTTTTTCTATGCTACATTCTCTGCTATCAAGACAGTGTAAAATGCAGTCAATGTTGCCTGCTTTTTCTACGTTTTCCCATTATATCCTGAACAGTATGACAATTGCGGTTTTAGATGTGCCTATATAAATTGCCACTCAAGCTGATCTCTATCTCAGACCTCAGACTCACAGGATTGATAAAGTACAGGAGGCCATTCAGCCCATCGTGTCTGTGATGGCTCTCCCTAGGAACAATTTAACTCGTGCAACACCCCCATCTTCTCTCTGTAGCCCTGCATGTCCCTTTATTTCCGTTGATAATCCAGTTGCTTCTGGAATGCCTCAATTGAACTTGCTTCTACTATACTCACAGGCAGCACATTCTAGATCCTAACCATGTATTGCGTAAAGACGTTTTTCCTCATGTCACGATTATGTTTTTGCCAATTAACTTTGCTAATCCCTCTATCTCTTGATCCTTCCACTTGTTCTTCCTCATGGAGTTACATTCTAACCTCAACTTGGTGCTCATTTTCAATTTGAGGATCTTTTGGAATCTCTCCAGGAGACCACAGAGGTAAACATCAAATTGACAAAAATCTATGATTTTAATGCGAGAATCTTTCAGTCCACTCAACTTTTCAAATGGAATAAAACCAGCACCTATATTGGCACATTCCCTGGACATCTATTTTAATTCCAACCTGAATAACGTGGTGCAAGGTGCACTTAAAGATCATTACGAGTGTGGGTTTCCTGCCTGCTGTTTTGGATGTGTATGTATTAGTTTTGTTTTATCCATAGACAAGCATTGTAAAATTCTAGTTCATAAGACAGTCTTCAATCACGCAATAAAAGGCTCTCTTCCTTCTCTATAACGCATGATGTGTAGGTACCTAGCTCTGTGCAAACATTAGATCCTCATTCAAGATCCAGTTAATTAGACACTTTTCTGTTAACTAAACCGTAAATTCAATGGTCATCTGCAGTCATTAAAAATATACTACTAATGCTCAACACCTGGAGTAAAGTAAAAAAAACAATATGCTGGAAATATTCAGCAAGCCAAGAAGCATCTGTGCAGAGAGAAACAGAGTAAAGGGACTGAAGGTTCCCATTTTTGTGGCAACTGTCTTCTTCAGGGAAATTCATAGCAAATGGTCCACCATTGCCCATGTCTATTTTTCCCAGGCAAACATCCATTCTTCAGTTCATCAGTGATGCAATTGGCCTCTTCGGTGCCTAGCTCATACAGTAGGACTGCTGACAATGTGCTAATCTCTGCTGGAACTTTACAAGATTCATGCTATTGATACCATTTTTTAAAAAAGGACCTCAGAAAACGAGGAACTGCCCTTCACACTGGGATACTTGACCATTATCACTGTGGACAAAATTGAATAGGCAAAACTCGCAATCTGCTTTTTGGACAGAGATTTGGAGGTGTTGGTGAATGGGACAATAAAGAGCAGGAACATCACCTACCTTGCAGACCAGCAAAGGAGTTCCAGCCAGCCCAAACCCAAATAGTGGCCCAGGTCTGTGCCATTTCTGATCCAAAACGTAATGCTATACAGTGTGTGAAGTAGGACAATGATCTTCTGCACTCTGCAAGGGCAAATATCCTGTATTCCTGATGAAGGGCTTTTGCCCGAAACATCAATTTCCCTGCTCCTCAGATGCTGCCTGAACTGCTGTGCTTTTCCAGCACCACTCTACTCCAGAAGGGCAAATATCACCACTTGCCCTCTACTAGCTCACACTCACTCTTACTCTGTGCCCGCACAGTAACATTACCAAGACTAAGAGACGACAACTTTCATAATCATATGCTGCATCTCCACTCAACAGCTCTCAACCACTTCATCCCCTTTCTGCCCTCCCCACTCTCACAACTGAGACACCTCATCACCTCTCCTGTACCTGCACCACCACTAAACGCTTTTCCATCCACTTTCATCTCACTCAGTTCTTACTTGTTTCTCAAAACAATTGAAAATGGCACACATCAGGGTGTGTGTGCGTGTGTACGTGCACACACGTGTTTATGTACCTGCTATTTGGATCCTCACGTCCTTTGAGAAGATTCTCATGATGGTTGAAAAGGATCGAGACTGCTCACTGGGAACACTGAAAAGCTTCAATGCAAACCAATTTGGTAAGCATCATTGTGCTATGCTGCTCTACTCTTCCATTGACAAGTGTTAACTTCTTTTCAGATGTTCAAGCTTCAACCCCTAATGCACAACTAATGACCTCTCTTCTCTTATGTAGGCATCAGCAGCAGCAATGCACACATAACCACAGCATTGAAAAGATCACTGCCTGAATCCATCAGGTCTTTTTCCATCTCTCAGATTTTCACCTGTACCTTCTATCAGCTCAGAGACTTTCACTTCAGTGGGCTCCCTATTGATTAGATTCAGGACCACAATCTAGTGAGCAGGTCATTCAAAGCTGCATTCAACTCTGCAGCTGGTTCAAGGAAGAAACACCCTAGGTCTGTGACCCCCAGTAAACTGCGAGAGACCAGGTAGATGCTCAGGTACAGCTAGGTGATGATCCAGGGTGTCGTCTACGAATAAATTCATTAAAATGCATGAACAGACACAGGAGCAGCAGGCAGGGGAGTCAGAGCCACTTGGTGAACTGGATCCAAGATTGTAGGAGTCATAGAGATGTACAGCATGGAAACAGACCTTTCAGTTCAACTCTGCCATGCCGACCAGATACCCCAACCCAATCTAGTCCCACCTGCCAGCACCTGGCCCATACCCCTCCAAACCCTTCTTAATCATCTACTCATCCGGATGCCTTTTAAATGTTGCAATTGTACCAGCCTCCACCACTTCCTCTGGCAGCTCATTCCACACAGGTACCACTCTTACATGAAAAGGTTGCCTCTTTGGTCTTTTTTATATCTTTCCATTCTCACCCTAAACCTATGCCCTCTAGTTCTGGACTTCCCCACCCCAGGAAAAATACTTTGTCTATTTATCCTATCCCTGCCCCTCATGATTTTATAATCCTCTGTAAGGTCACCCCTCAGCCTCCAACACTCTAGCGAAAACAGCCCCAGCCTATTCAACCTTCCTATAGCTCAAATCCTTCAACACTGACAACATCCTTGTAAATCTTTTCTGAACCCTTTCAAGTTTGACAACATCATTCTGATAGGAAGGAGACCAGAAATGCATGCAATATTGCAAAAGTGGCCTAACCAATGTCCTGTACAGCCGCAAAATGACCTCCCAAATCCTATACAATACTCTGACCAATAAAGGAAAGCCTACCAAATGCCTTCTTCACTAACCTATCTACCTGCGACTCTACTTCCAAGGAGCTATGAACCTGCACTCCAAGGTCTCTTTGTTCAGCAACACTCACTTGGATCTTGCCATTAAGTGTATAAGTCTTGCTTTAATTTGCTTTCCTAAAATGCATTTATCTAAATTAAACTCAATCTGCCACTCCTCAGCCCACTGGCCCATCTGATCAAGATCCCGTTGTAATCTGAGGTAACCTTCTTCACTGTCCACTACACCTCCAAGTTTGGTGTCATCTGCAAACTTACTAACTATTCCTCTTATGCTCACATCCAAATCATTTATATAAATGACAAAAATTAGTGGACCCAGCACCAATCCTTGTGGCATTCTACTGGTCATAGGCCTCCAGTCTGAAAGCCATTACTTTCATCAGTGTTTCTCTGGCATTTGTATGTTTGGCTGCCTTCATGGAGAGGTTATGACTGCCATGGAAAAGACAAATTTGGCAGGACACACAGTGGCTTCCCAAAATGTATGCATTGCTGGAACCATTGGTGCTCAGCATCAACAGGCCCCGAAGAAATTGTTTCCTCTCACAATACCCCAGAGGTCCCTCCAACACCCCCCCCCCCCCCGACTTGAGATGCACAACCGTGCAGAGGTTGCAGTTGAGCAAGGTGAACCAACACACTTAGCATGTCTAGGCCCTTTAACTACAAACACCTCAGAGTCATCCTCCCAAATATTTCAGGCCAACATGGTTAATGCAGAATGGGTTTCCTCCAACCCAGCTGCAGATCCTGGCACTGAATTTATATGGGAGGGTGTAGATAAAAGAAACACACTGAGAACATATAGGTAACATGGGTGACACATAATTTCAAGAAGTCTACATATTTGTAAATATATACATATGTACTTTTAATCTTCTCATATCTGATGATTGACCATTATTTTAGCTGTAGGACCTTGTTAACTGGCTGCCATGACAGTTAAGCAGACTCTTCAAACATCCCAAGCATGATTGAGAGAGTATTGATGAAGCATTGCTCATCTCTGACAACCATCTCAGAAAGCAGCAGCTGTCAGGGATCTTTCAACCTTAAAATTCACAAGTGCAGCCAAGGAATTGCACTTTAATGAGGAGTACACAGAGACCAAAGATATTGTGAATGCACTGTAATAGGCCCTGACCTTCCATCATGTTCCACACTTACTGTTGTCTGTGTGTGTCACTACGTGATCATTCAAGAATGCACACATTGCTGCAGGGATACATTCATTGCATGTATGTTTTACAAGGGATTGCATACAAGGGATCGCATATTCAAGAATGGGTGATGTCCAGTGCTCAATTTACATCCAAACTTTGCTTTGATTGTTCTTGTGGGAAATAATGCTGAAAGAAAGCCACAACTTGTGTAAGTTAAAATACTGTAATTGAAAACATTGAGCTTTGAATATCTGAAGGCACTTTCAGCAAGGTTCATATATTCTGATGCTTCTCACTTCCCTCCACATCTTGAGGGGACTCTCATTGCTGTTTGCCCCTTTGGAGGTTGTTAATGTTCTTGGCCTTACAGAAGCTTTTGTAATTGTCTGCACTGTCTGCATGGGGTTGTAACACAACAACAACACTAGCCCTTACTGCATCTATTCGGGATGGTTGCATTGATAATATGTTGGGAATATCAAAACTGGAATAGCTTTTCTATAACAATTCCTGAGCAGGGCATCACTTTACAGGCACGTCTACTCCACTCCCATGGGTCAAGTAATAAATGTACTCCGCACGCTATGCATGTGTTGGCAGCAATCTTTCTTCCTTGCTTCACAGGTTGATTTTTGGTCAAAGATTATTCAGTCAATGCTGTTGAGGGAGAGTTACAGGCTCTGTGTGATCGTCAGAATTACACACCCCATCATTCATGTTCCAATTTGTGTTGCTGTCCCCGTCATTCCATCAGCTTCCAGGCTTCCCCTGTTCCCATCCAACCCTTTCATTTGATTCTGAAGATTCGCTCAGCTCATCACATTGCCTTGCTCATCATAGCAATCTCCTGTCCTCCCTTTGTAGCGGGATGGGGCTGACTTGTGGAAAAACCATCCCACAGCATTTTGTGCACCAGATTCCACTGTTCTATTTAGAGTTGCAATCCCGCCTCCCCTCACGGTCTTCAGCCACCAATGTCATAATATAATGCATTCCATCCCAGATGTGAACTTCTCACTTTGTCCAACATGCCACGAACTGGCCCCTGATATTATCTCTAATCTGTACAACCAAGTTCCCAGGACTGACCATGGCCCAACCCATGGACTGGCTCCTTATATTATCTCTGATCAGTACAACCAAGTTCCCAGGTCTGACCACAGCCCAACCCATGAACTGGCCTCTTATATTATCTGTGATCAGTACAGCCAAGTTCCCAGGACTGACCATGGCCCAACCCATGGACTGACTTATGAGGACAGCTCCAACTGAGTCCATATGCTCTAACAGTCCCCACTAGATGTATCTTTAATTCTCGGACTGATTGAATGATTGCAGAATGGATTGTGACCCAATCCCTGGACTGTAAGGATGCTGATTCCTGGACTCTGGTCAGATCAAGCACCTGACTGACTATGGTCAACCCATATAGTGTAATTAAATAATTCCATTGACCTACCGCTGTGTCTTTTTAGCCCACTAAATACTGGTCTACTTTGATTTTGCAACATTGTTCTTTGGCTGAAGTGCATATGCTATACTTACTATGTGAGTTTGGCATATGCTGTAGGTGTGATATTGACATAGTATGTGCCACATAGCAACTTATTTGTCCCCGTGATTGTTTAGTGTGGCCAAGCATGACAAGCTACCTGCCTGCATTAAAACACAACAGGGATGCAGAAACCCAATAGGTTCTCACTGAAGCAACAATATTATATAGGCAATGCACATGGAGATAATTTGAGCCTCACAAATACATGGGGAGGCAATGGTGTTGTGGCATTATCACTGGGCTAATAATCCAAATCTGGGGGCCTGGGTACATGTTCTGCCATGGCAGAGTGTAATGGTGACCAGGAAACCATTATCAAATGTTGGATAAACCCATCTGCCTCATTAATGTCTTTAAGTAAGGAAAACATATCTTTACCTTGTCAAGCCTACATATGATTCCAGGCCCACTGAAAGTCTTAACCGCTACTTAACAAGCAATTCAGTATCAAACACTGAAAGGTTCCAAAAGATGAAGTAAACTACACAGACCACTGGTATTGGCTAAGTTATCAGAAACAACAATGGAAAACTCAGTCTTGCTAATACTGCTGAGTATTACTGACCAACAAATGGCAGCTAGTGCCAAAACTGAGAAAGCTGTCTCACAGAGCAATTAAACAACAGCCTGACATAGTCAGACTCATGGAACAATATCTTCCGGACAATGTTCCAGAAAACACCATCATCAAGATAGAGGCAGCATATCTGGAAGGGAGATGTCCAGGGAATCCTCAACATTGACTCAGGAAGCTTTGAAATCTTATGGCATGTCAAACATAAGAGAGGAAAGCTCTTCATGATCACTGTACAGCACTCGTTCTATTCCCAACCCACCCCCATCCCAATGTCAGACTGAACATGACTTGGAGGAAGGACTGAGGATGTTGGTTAGGTGACCTTTGGAATATTGCATGCAATTCTGGTCTTCTTCCTATAGGAAGGATGTTGTGAAACTTGAAAGGGTTCAGAAATGATTTACAAGGATGTTGCCAGGGTTGGAGGGTTTGAGTCTAGGGCAAGGTTGAATAGGCTAGGACTGTTTTCCCTGGAGCGTCAGAGGCTGTGGGGTGACCTTATAGAGGTTTATAAAATCATGAGAGGCATCGATAGGGTAAATAGACAATGTATTTTCCCTGGGGTGGGGGAGTCCACACCTAGAGGGCATCGGTTTAGGGTGAGAGGGGAAAGATATAAAAGAGACCTAAGGGGCAACCTTTTCACACAGAGGGTGGTGCATGTGTGGAATGAGCTGCCAGAGGAAGTCGTGGAGGCTGGTACAATTGCAACATTTAGAAGGCATCTGGATGGGTATATGAATAGGAAAGGTTTGGAGGAATATGGGTTGAGTGCTGGGAGGTGGGACTAGATTGAGTTGGAATATCTGGTCGGCTTGGGCAAGTTGGATTGAAGGGTCTGTTTTCGTGCTGTACATCTCTATGACTCTATGTCAAGGGCACAAAATTATTCTGCGTGGGACTTTAATGTCTATCACCAAGATTGGCTTGGCAACAGCACTACTGATCAAGCTGGGTGAGTTTGAAAAGATATGGCTGCTAGACTTAGATGTGACAGGCGATGAAGTGATCAACGAGAGGAAAAACCTCATTTGACTTCATCCTTATCAATCTGCCTTTTGCAGATGCAACTGTCCATGGTGGTACTAGGAAGGGTGACCATCACATAGTTCTTGTAGAGACAAAGTTTGATGTTCACTATGTCGATACTATCCATTATGCTGTGTGACACTACTACCATGCTAAAGGGGATAGACTTTTAGCAACTCATGACCAGGCACCCATGAGGTATTGTGGGCCATCAGCAGCAGCATAAATATACTCCAATACAATCTGCAATCACATGGCCCAGCATATTTTCCACTCAACCATTATCATCAAGCCAGGGGATCAATGAAGAATGTAAGAGGACATGTCAGGAACAGCACAACTAATGCCAAAGAATGTAGTATCAACCTTGTGGAGCGACAATGACAGGATTATTTGTGTGCCAAACAGCATAAACAACAAATGACAGAGAGAGCTAAGGGATTCCACAACCAGTGGATCAGATTTAAGTTCTGTAGTCTGGCCACAACCAGTCACAAAAAAATGGACAATTAAACAATTCACTGGAGGAGGAAGCTCCACAGATATCCCTATTCTCAACACTTTGGTGCAAAAGATAAGGTAGAAGCATCTGTACCAATCATTGACCCATAAGTGGATGATCTATCTCAGCTGCTTCCTGAGATTCTGCATCAGAAATATCAGTCTTCAGTCAATTAGATTAACTCCAAATGACATCAAGGAAAGGATACTATGCAATGACAATGGGCCCTGACAACAATACGGTTGTGTTCCAGACCTTTCTGCACTGTTCCAGCACAGCTATAATACTGACTTCTACAACATAGAAAATTGCCCAGGCATGTCCTGTACATAAAAAAAAGGACAAATCCTACTTGGCCAAATACTATGCTGTCAATCTACTCAAAGTCAATAATAAACTGATTGAAGGTTTTATCAAGAGTGCTATGAAGGAGCACTTGCTTATCAATAATCTGCTCACTGATGCTCAGTTTCGGTTCTCAGCTCTGGACCACATTACAGCCTTGGTTCAAACATAGACAGAAGAGCTGAATTCGAAAGGCAAGGTGAAAGTGACTGCCCTTGACATCAAGACCATGTTTGTTCAGGTTTTGCATCCAAAGAGCCCTACCAAGAGTAAAATCAATTTGAATCGGAGGGTAACCACTCCGTTGGTTCATACCTTGCACAAAGGAAGATGATTGTGTTTATTGAAGGTCAGTAATCTCAGCTTTAGGATCTCTCTCTCGACAGAAGTTACTCAGAGTAGTGTCCTAGGTCCAACTACCTTCAGCTGCTTCATCAATGACTGTCCCTCCATCATAAGGTCAAGTGTTCACTGCTGTCTGCACAATGGTCAGCACCATTAATGACTTCTCAGATACTAAAGCAGTCAATGTTGAAATGCAATAGGACTTGGACAACATCCAGGTTTGGACTGACTAGTGTCAAGTTATACTTATGTCATACAGGTGCCAGGCAATGCCCATCTCCAACAAAAAAAGAATCTAACAATTGCTCCTTCACATTCAATGACATTACCATCACCAAATCCCCCAATATTGACATTCTATGGATACCAGAGCAGGACAGAGGTAAGGAATCCTGTGGTGTCTAACCCCAAATCATGGTCAACATTTATAAGGTGCCAGTCAAGACTGTGATGGAATACTCCTCATTTGCCTGGATGAATGCAGTTCCAATAACATTCAGGGAGCTCGGCAGCCTGTTTGACTGCCACATCTACAAACAGCTATCCTACTCTTACAATATTGAATAGAAAGAAAAGGGCAATTGTGATCCAACAGCAGCGTCCCCATCTCTGGGATAGGAGGCTCCTGTTCATGTCCCACCTGCTCCTGTGATGTGTAATAATGCATCTGAATCTACAAAATGTACTGAGTTAGACATCAAAACAGTGCAGCTTTATGCCCTGCATAAATTCACCATGGCTGCTTAGACAGTACTTTCCAAGCTACCATCTAGAAATACAACAGCATCAGAAACAATGGGAACATCATCACCTGCAGGTTGCCCTCCAAACCACTCACCATCCTGACTTGGAAAAAAATTACCATTTCTACAGCATCATTAGATCAAAATCCTGGAACTCCCTCCCTAATGGCATTGTAGGTGTACCTACACCAAATGGACTGCAGCAGCTCAAAAGATAGATCACCACCACCTACTCAAGGGAAACTAAGGATGGGCAATAAATGCTGTTGACCCAGTGATGTCCACATCCCATAATCTGAGTACTGGTAATGCAAGGTGAGAGGCGTAAGATGAATCCTGTATCGATGCACAACATATATGTGTGTTCCTGCATACAAAGTGTTCCTAAGGTTCATAGGCAAGCCCCAAAGGCCTGAAGTTATTTGAGAGTTGGCCCGAAAACAATCTTGGTGATTGGGGGGTGGGGGTGGGGGGTGTTAGTTGGCTTGGTGAGTTGCCTGGATGAAGGTTGAAAGAGGGTAATGTCCATGAACTATGCAGGTAAACAGGGAAAAGAGTGGAATGCTGTGGCTGGATGAAGACCCAAACAAGCAAGCGGTGAGCTACACTGAATCCCATGTTAGCAATTGGTGCCACCTACATTTTTGGGAAGGAGGGAGAAGGCAGATGCATAGAAATGAATTGAGGTTTGCAATTAATGAGGTGCAAATGCGTAGCAAAATCTAGTTGCCACCACTTGGCAAGGTTTAAGAGTGAGTAGAAAATCTTAAGAGGAAAATAAAAAAAAACAAAAAAACTCTTTTCAATGGTGCTAATTTTATTTTTTCATTCTCATCATTCTTTCCCAATTGTCTTATCATTATCCATGGACTAGGAAAATGTATCCAAATGTTTAAATTTGTTGACCTCTCATTAGAAATTAGAATTGCTGGAGATTTTTTAAAAAATGTACTCAGGGGATGTGGCCATTATATTTATTGGCCATCCTTAATTGCCTTACAACACTGGCTTTGTAAGCTATTTCAAATGTTAGTTCAGTGTTAATCACATTGTTGTGGGACTGGAGCTACATATATGCCAGACCAGGTAAGGAATGCTGATTTCTTTCTGCAAAGAATATTCATGAACCAGATGGGTGCTTATGACAGTTGACATTAGGTACATGGATCACCATTAGACTAACATTTAATTCCAGATTTTGTTGAATTCAAATTCCATAACCTTCCATGGTGGGGTTTGAATACACATCCCTGGAACATTAGTCTGGGTTTGTGGATTACTAACCAGTGGCATCACCACTGCTGTGCCACCTCTGCATAACAGGCTTTAAAAAAAAATGCAGGGCCAAGAGAAATGGAAATTAACGCTCTGTGGAATTCAGATGAGATTAAATAGTGAAAAGGATAATGGTGCAAGGGAAATGGAGATGATAATGGAACCAGTAACAAAACATGGATCTAGAGAAACTTGATATGGGACCCAACCTTTCCCTGCTGTTAGTAGACTACTGGATGGACATATCTAATTTCAAATCTGATGTTGATCTTGCATTTGTGCATCTTCTGCACAGTTGTAACCTTGTATGCCTTGCTCTCTCTAAGTACCCTGTGATCTGCATGCCTATGTTTATTATGATCTGTCTGTATTGCTTACAAAACTTAGGTATATGTGACAACAATAAATCAAATCAAATCCTTCCCTTGCAGCATTTCAAAGTGACCAATCCCTCCTTGATCCAATCCTCAATCACCTCTCATGGCACCTTTCCATGTAAGGATAGGAAATGATTCATCTGCTTTTTTATTAAACTCTTCCTTTCCCGCATCCAGGACACCAACCAATAATTTCAGGTGAAACAGCAGTATATGTGTACTTCTTGAAATTTAGTATACTGCATTCACTGCTGACAATGCAACATCTTGTACACTTGGGGATGTTGGGCACCAAACATAGGCTGCATGACTACATTATGGAATACTCCATTTAGACAAGAAATGTGAAACCAAGCTATTGGCCACCTGTCTTTTCCACCCTGCCTCCCTTTTATCTTTACTCTGACCTTCCTAAGCTTCAATAAAGATTAATACAACCTGATGGACCAACATTTCCATTGCTTGCTAAGGCCCTATGTAGCCTTCTAGACTTAACTTTTGTACAACTATTTCAGTCATAATCTCTGCTCCCATTTCTGTCATTTAACATTTGCTGGTGATGATTATGGCAATGTCATTTATGCCCCCCCCCCTTGACCCATCTTTTGTTTCTTTACTTCATCCATATTTTGCCCATTTCATTTTGCTTTGCATCATTATCTCTCCTAACCTCCACTCAATCGCAGGCCTTTGCTTCTGAATTTTGCTGAAAATAAATATAAGTTGATGAAATTTTTCTTTTTGCACTCATCGGGACAAATGCAAAGAATGTCAAATTTTAAACAATCACAAAATCAAAATGAAATTCCTGTTTTGCCCTAATCACTGCATGATAAATTTTACATTTTTAAAAAGACATGTACATTTCATTATTGCCTCGACATTTGGCATATTGGGCTAATAAGTTGGTGTGAAAAACTATCTGATGCAGCTGATAAGAGCTGAGATCAATGAAACCTACTAGAAATGCTGAAATTCAGATTTTCTTTAAGGAGGATGGAGGCTCGAGAACTGAATTTTAAAGTATAAGGTGAAAATTATTGAAGGGGATTACTTTAATTCTTTTTTGCAATGAACTCCTCTACTAATGAACTCAGATTGGCCAAAATGCATTGTTTAACCATATAAAAAATATTTTGTGCATTATCAAAACTTGGTATATAATCTATGGGCAGCTAATGACCAACACATATTTTATGGATGAACACTTTGATCTATTTGGATGTATTCATAGATCTGCAACAGAAATTCAAGGTCAATGGAAACATCAAATAGTAAGTGTAATAAGCATAGCCAGTACATATGATGTTGAATATGCACTTTATTTAGGCACATTGCTTCAAGGGGCCCTCTCCCAATCTGTTCTCAAGTGAAGGAAATTTTCCTCATGGCAACAAAAAAATCTTCAGTCTTGCTCTTAGTGATATGCTAGTTAAGAAAAACATTTTCCAGTGGCTTTGGACTGTACAGCAACATATATGTGCATTATATTCAAATTTGTGTTAAGTTAATTCATCCACTGCTCACATAATACTATTCTTATTAGTATTCTGTAAATCAATTTTGTACTTTTTGAACCTGCATGGTTCAATATCAAACTGTGCATAGTGTTTAGTAACTAAGGTATCAGCAGTTATTTGTATATTAAATAGCAATAAAATATCTTAATAAAAATAAACAGTTCCATACTATTTCTTCAACATTGGCTGTAGTTTGGTAATTCCAAAAATAAATACTACTTAAGGTGGAGGGTTGGGGTCAGGATATGACATGAATAAGGACACAGGATATAAAAAGCAGTTAGTTAACAGAAGACTGATTTATTTTAGTTATTTCTGAAATGGTAATGACTTAACACAGTCCTGGAATACCTTTGTAAATTGTTATAATTTAGCAATTCACAAGTGAATTATTATAGTAGATATTAAACTGGAGGAAACATGTATTCAGAACACATCATTTATAATGACAGAAAGGTCCCCCAATGCTTTACAACGGAGCTATATAGAACAGAAGATCCCAGATTGAAATCCCAGTCTGTACCAAGAAAGATGATCACAGGCAGTATGCCATTTGGGGCAGTCAGTGGGGCAATAAAATATGGTTTACTCTCAGCTACTATCTGACACTCTCTGCTGCAAATGGGATTGTGCTTATTGGGAGGGAGACGATGATTTGACCACAATTACCTGGCCACTCAATGATTACTTTCGAATATTTGTTTGAAGGATGTAATGGATATAGTCATCAACGACTCTGAAAACTATCACTGCAAGAAATAAAGGAGACAGAAATAGCAACTTAAATTTTGTTTTAAAATCATAGCAACATTTCTGTTTTGGTTTGCTTCAAACAAACTTCAAGAACATTGACAATATCAAAATGGAAGTCTTAACTACATTTCTTTAGTTTTGCCTTTCTAATTTGACTGTCCATATGTTAAATGAACATACAGCTCTATTGTAAAGTAATACACCTTAATAATATACTTACAATCTTAACTAGAAATGATAGGTTTTCGTGTTGTAAGGGAAAATACAGGAACACGGTCTGGCATTCAAATTTAATTAGCACAAATCTTGTTACATTAAGCTAATGGTTTGTGAATGTTGTTTACAGATGCCAACATCTTTTATCTCTGATCTTTCACTGCAGGAAATGATTTCAAGTAGGACAGTTTTATTAATCATGAAAAATATCCTTTTATCATTGTGAGCTTGAACATTAAAGGAAGGAGATGCTTTATCTTATTCAGTTTCCTGTACATTTTGTCACTGCGTTGGGGATTAATAGGACATAAGTGACTAGTTGTTTCTTATGTAGAGTTTTCCACCCTGAAAGCATTCAAAACCAATTTCTCTGCTAAAAACATAAACATTTCTGTTTTGAATCTGCTTACCGAATCATTAGAATCCATATGTACTCATATTTTATTGACCCCAACTTCTTTTATTGTAATCAAAAACGTATAGATTAGCTTAAAATATATAATGTGTCACTGTGGTGTGTTACGTAGTGCTTTACTTTATCACGTACATTTGAATCAAAGGGGGATGACCACAAATTCATATTCAGCAGAAATTTGAGGTACCTGACGAGAGCACTATACATTCTGATTGGACACATGCAACATCCATTAAAAAAGTGAAATAAACTATAGTAAATGCAGTAAAGATGTGAGTAATGTCTTTATCAATTTCTTTACATCTTTTAACAGCCTGACATGTAGTATATAGGCATTAAAAATGCTGGGAGTTAACTCTGAAAAATGTAAGAACTGATGTTCTGTTTTGTGTGCTGTCTTAGATTGACTGCAATAGAGTCCACTATGTCTTCATTGCAGTCAAACTTCTGTTTTTGCGTGTTTTTGTGTTGCAGTTCAAATTCCCAGAGTATCTCTATAGCCTTTGTGTTTTCAGCTTGGGAAACAGGTGAGTGAGTGAGACAACATTCTTTCGAATCTTCAGGACATCAGGCTGCATGGTTGAAGAACACACTCCATCGATGACTGTCTCACCTGCCCGTTTCATTATGCAGCACGCAGTGATGTTCACCTCAGGCTAAGTTTCCATCATTGCCTTTAGTGGAATTTCCATTCTGGCCTCCCACAGTCATGTAAAATGAACCTTGTCATAGGGCTAGATGGTGGCAGTCTGCTCCTCCACATTCTCAGTATCTTGTGAGTTACAGTCTATTTGAACCTAAGGTGGCCAGATAGATGGCAACTATGGCTTCTGCTGCCATTTTCAAGACTCCTTCTCCATGAACATGGCATCTGCAACAGTTGGGGTTGTACTTATGCTTCTTCCCAATTGTCTTGATCACTTGTAAGATCAGCTGCCATCAGTAGTTGGTTTTTAGCTCCCCATCACGACTGATCTATTGACTGGAGCTTGACTGTGGCTTAGAGATAGGAATAGTAACTGACGTGTTTGAGTCCAGCAATGTCCAGGTCCATGGAGCAGTAATGACAACAACCACTGATACATTGTCAACTATCCTGATCCATGCCTCAAAAATACTGGATATAATCCAACAGTTTTGTTAGCCTTAAACTGAGTGGGTAGGATCTTGATATTCACAGAATAGTGTAGCTTCTTGGACATTCCTATCAACAACGTGGTATCTTTTCAGTTCCAAACCATAGTAGTTACATATTTCCTACTTCACTTTCCACCATTATATATTCCACCTTAAAACATTAAAGAAGAATCGAGGTATAGTAGACTGATTTAATCCACATTAAAAATGTTTCAGTGCATACTTGTTCGGGATACAGTCATAGAGTCATAAAGCATGGAAACAGGCCCTCGCAATCCAACTTGTCCATGCCAACCAAGTTTCCCAAACAAAAATCTAGCCCTAATTGCCTGTACTTAGCCCATATCCCTCGAAACATTTCCTATTCATGTGTCTCTCCAAATGTTTTTTCCCTGCATCTACCACTTCTTCTAGCAGTTCATTCCTCAAATTGCCCCTTGCGTCTCTTTGAAATCTTTCTCCTCTCAGCTTAAAAATAGGCCCCCTAGTTTTGAATTCCCCTACCCTAGGGAAAAGATTTTGCTATTCATCTTATCTATGCCCTCATAATTTTATAAACCTCTATCAGGTCACCCCTCAGGTTCATATGCTCCAGTGAAAAAGTCCCAGCCAATCCAGCCTCTCCTTCTAACTCAAACTCAGTTCCAGCAACATCATTGTAAGTCTTTTCTGAGCTCTCTTCAATTTAAGAATATCCTTCCTATAGCAGGGCAACTATAACTGTACAGAATACTGTAAAAATTGCCTCACCAATGTTCTACAAAATTGCAACAAGATGTCCCAACTCCTATACTCAATGGTCTGAGTAACAAAGGCAAGTGCGCTAAACATTAAATCATTATGCACCCCATCCATGTTACTGTACCAGATGCAGCCTCACCATGTATTGGGTAGAAGATGACATTTTGTTATGTTTTGAATCAAGCCAGCCATCCATTGCTGCAGTTGAACTCCTTGTAGCACAGATTTATTTCCAAAGTGACTCCTCTTTTCTGTACAATTGGACTGAGATGCTTTGAATGACATTAACAGAGCTTCTTCAATAAGGAGATAGACAATCATTCTCATCCTCTTCATTGCTCGAGTGAATGAAAGCTTGTCAAACTTGTTCCATGTTTTTAACTTGGCGCTTCAGAATGGCAAACAAATGCAATTGATTACACTAGATTCCCTATAGTGTGGAAACAGGCCCTTTGGCCCAACCAGTCCACACCGACCCTCCGAAAAGTAACTCACCCAGACCCATTTCCCTCTGACTAATTCACCTGGCCTGCACGTCTTCGGACTTTGGGAGGAAACCGAAACACGCGGAGGAAACCCATGCAGACACAGGGAGAATGTGCAAACTCCACACAGACAGCAGAGGCTGGAATCGAACCTGGGACCCTGGTGCTATGAGGCAGCAGTGCTAAACACTGAGCCACCATGCCGCCCCATTTGGGGAATTCCTCACTTCTTCACAATGTACACTTTCAACTTTGCATCACGGTTTTTCCACTTGTTGTAACAATGCCATTTTGCCTCCAATTTAAAGCACTTTTAACTTTCTCCCAGAGAACAGTTTCAGAGAGAGATCTCAATATCAATTAATGGCTTGCCTGTGATTTCATGCAAATGAGGAGCATTGAGAGATGGAACAAAATGGGACAGAGCATCGGCAGTAAGGGAGAAATTCTAAATGAATAATGTAAATTTCATGGAACAGGTGGAAAATGGTTGGCAGCTTGTTTTGACTAACCAATAGGTTCATCCAACTGATAAGTCTCTCACTAAAACAGCAGCTAATGAACTTGAAAGACCCTAGACAGACAAAAAGCAAAACTAATTGTCATTTACAAAATACCTTGCAAGAGGTGTAACACATACTACATTGGACAAACAGACAGAAAACTAGCCACCAGGATACATGAACATCAACTAGCCACAAAAGGACATGACCCATTCTCACTAGTATCCATACATACAGATGAGGAAGGACACCACTTTGACTGTGACAACACATCCATCCTAGGACAAGGCAAACAAAGACACACAATAGAATTCCTGGAAGCATGGCAATCCAACCGAAACTTGGATTGACTTGGATTGACTTGGATCCCATTTACCACCCCCTGGAAAAAAAACAGGAAATGATATCACCATAGGAAATGACATCATCATAGGAAATGGCATCACCACAGGAAATGGCACCACCACAGGAAATGGCACCACCAACCCAAGGAAACCCAAACACATAAACAGAAAGCGGGCTTCACTACCAGTGCTTCATCTGGAGGCTCACTGAAGATTAGATTACATTACAGTGTGGAAACAGGCCCTTTGGCCCAACAAGTCCACACCGACCCGCCCATACCCCTACATTTACCCCTTACCTAACACTACGGGCAATTTAGCATGGCCAATTCACCTGACCTGCACATCTTTGGACTGTGGGAGGAAACCGGAGCACCCGGAGGAAACCCACGCAGACACGGGGAGAACGTGCAAACTCCACACAGTCAGTCGCCTGAGGCGGGAATTGAACCCGGGTCACCGGCGCTGTGAGGCAGCAGTGCTAACCACTGTGCCACCGTGCCACCCACTAAGATGTTACCTACTTATAAAACGTGAGCAAACCTACGTCCTGAGCTACAAATCTTCTCAAAACTCAACCTCAACCTGAGCTACAAATCTTCTCAAAACTCGCTGATAAGTCTCCATACAGCAGCATTTCAGTTTGTTTCTCAGATTTATAACTGAGCATTCATGGCAATATCTTTGAATGTTCTTCCATTTAGTTGATAATTTGAGCACACAAAACCCTGAATTCTACTAACTCAGATCCAAAAGCAGCTGTCAAGAATAGAGTGGTGCTGGAAAAGCACAGCAGGTCAGGCAGCAACAGAGGAGCAGGAAAATCAATGTGTCGGGCAGGACCCCTTCCGAAATGTTGATTTTCCTGCTCCTCAGATGCTGCCTGACCTGCTGTGCTTGTCCAGCACCACTCTAATCTTGACTCTGATTTCCAGCATCTGCAGTCCTTACTTTCATGAAAGCAGCTGGTCAGGTCATTGCAACAATGTCAGGTCAGAGAAACCTGACTTGCAATAATATCAACATTGCTGGGTCAAAATCCTCAGTAATTGCAAAAGAGTGATACTGGTGGGAAACAATTTGTATTGCTATCTTCTGAGGAAGAGAGAAACTTCCAGTCAAAAAACAGACTCAACAGAAACTCCAATTTCTAGATCATGCGAGTTGGGAGGAATGTAGGAGTAGGAGTAGACTCAAGTTTGCTCCACTGTTCCAAGTCATGGCCAATCGTTGATCTCAAAACAATGTTATCTTCTGATGTTATCCCCCTATCCCTTCAGCTCTTAATAGAGACAAGTCTATTGATCTCTGGTGATAGCAGCCAACATTCCTTCTAATTAAAACCAAAAGAACTGCAGATGTGAGTTCTGATGAAGGGTCACTGGATCCAAAACATTAATCCTGATTATTCTCCACAGACCTTGCCAGACCTGCTGAGCTTTTCCAGCAATTTCTGTTTTGATTCCATTTAAATGTGGACCTCCAAGGTTCATGCACAGCAGGGGCTTCCAAAAGCAATTATGCCAGCATGCCAATCGAAATGCACAGAACATTCAAGTTGCTACATAGTTTACAGGGAATGGCAGTTTAGGTTTGGTTTGGGTTTGGCAATTAAGTCCTCAATTTTGTGCAACCAATTCAGGTGGCATATGAAGCACATAGAACAGTACGTACAGCACAGACACTTAGGCCCTTGATGTTGTGCCAGCCTTTTATCCTATCCTAAGATCAGACTAACCTACACACCACCCTTCATTGTACTATCTTCCATGTGCCTATCCAAAAGTCACTTAAATGTCATAATGTATCTAACACTATTAACACTGCTGGCAGTGCATTCCAGATACCCACCATTCTCTCTGACATCTCCCCTAAACCTTCCTCCAATTACCTTAAAATTATGCCCCCTCATGATAGACATTTCTGCCTGGGAAAAAGTCTCTGGCTAACTACTCTATCTATGCCTCTCATCATCTTGTACATCTCTTATCAACTCACCTCTCATTCTTCTTCGCTCCAATGAGAAAAGCTCTAGCTCCCTCAACCTTTCTTCTTAATACATGCCCTCCAGTTCAGGCAACATCCTAGTAAATCTCCTCTGCACCCTCTCTAAAGCCTCCACATCTTCCCTATAATGAGGTGACCAGAACTGAACACAATATTCCAAGTGTAATCTAACCAGGGCTCTATAGAGCTGCAGCATAACCTCGCAGCTCTTGAACTCAATCCCCCTGCTAATGAAAGCCAACACACCATATGCCTTCTTAACAATTGTATCAACTTGGGTGGCAACTTTGAGGGATCTATGGACATGGACCCTCCAAAACCCTCTGTTCCTCCACACTGCCAAGAATCCTGCCTTAAACCCTGTACTCTACATTCAAATTTGACCTTCCAAAGTGAATGATTACACACTTTTCTAGGTTGAACTCCATCTGTCACTTATCAGCCCAGTTCTGCATCATATCAATGTCCTGCTGCAACATATAACACCCCTCCACACTATCCATAACTTCACCAACCCTTGTGTCATCGGCAAACTTACTAACCCACCTTTCACTTCCTCATCCAAGACATTTATAAAAAGTCACAAAGAGCAGAGGTCCCAGAGCAGATCCCTGCAGAACACCATTGGTCACCAAGTGGCATGGTGGCTCAGTGGTTAGCACTGCTGCCTCACAGTACCAGCGACCTGAGTTCGATTCCCACCTCGGGTGACTGTCTGTGTGGAGTTTCCCCGGGTGCTCCGGTTCCTTCTCCCTTCTATTGCTCAGCCAATTCCATATCCAGACAGACAGATCTCCCTGTATCCCATGCTTCCTTACTTTCTGAATGAACCTATCATGAGGAATCTTATCAAATACATTGCTAAAATCCATGTACACCACATCCACTGCTCGACCTTTATCAACATGTTTTGTCACATCCTCAAATAGTTAAATAAGGTTTGTGAGCATGACCTGTCCCTCATAAAGCCATGTTGATTATCTCTAATCAAACTATGGTCTTCCAAGTAATCATTAATCCTGTCTCTCAGAATCCTCTCCAATACTTTGCCCACCACTGGCGTAAGACTGACTGGTCTGTAATTCCAGGATTATCCCTATTCACTTTCTGGAACAAGGGAATAACATTTGCCACCCTCCAATTATCTGGCACTACTCCAATGGACAGTGAGGATGCAAAAATCTTCGCCAAAGGCGCAACAATCTCTTCCGTCACTCTGTAAAACCTATGGTATATCCTGTCTGGCCCAAGGGATTTATCTCTCCTTATGTTTGTCAAAACTTTTAGCACATCCTCCTTCTTAACATGCACCTGTTCAAGCATTTCAGTCTGTTTCACGCTGTCCTCAGCAACGTCAAAGCCCCTCTCAGTAGTGAATACTGAAGCAACGTATTCATTAGGGACCTCGCCTACATCCGCCGACTCCAGATGCACGTTCTCCCCACTATCACTGATTGGCCCTACCCTCACTCTGGTCATCCTCTTGTTTTTCACCTAAGTGTAGAATGCCTTAGGGTTTTCCTTAATCCTACCCACTAAAGCTTTTTCATGCCCCCTTCTAGCTCTCCTTAGTCCATTCTTCAGTTTCTTCCTGGCTACCTGTAACCCTCTAAAGCACTCTCTGATCCTTGCATCCTCAACCTTAAGTAAGCTTCCTTCTTCCTCTTGCTTTAGTGGGACAAATCTGTCCAGCACTATCAGCAAGTACTTCCTAACCAACCTCCATATTTCTTTCATGCATTTGCCTGAGAACATCTGTTCCTAATTTAAGCATCTCAGTTCCTGCCTGATAGCATTGTCATCCCCTGTCCCCCAATTAAATACTTTCCCATACTGTCTATTCCTATCCCGCTCCATGAGTGGAGTAAAAATCATGGAGTTGTGATCTCTATCACCGAAATGCTCTCCCACAAAGAGATCTGAAACCTGGCATGGTTCGTTGCCAGCTAGTGGTGTGACAGAAATTACAAAAGAGAAGTGTTGACAGTTTCACATATTTCAAATGAAACCATGTATAATTGAGGTCACAACAGACTGCACATCAGATGAAAAGATTTTTCTACAAACATATACATACCTGCTATGTCTCATGTCCATTTATCCTTCATCAGTTGTCAGAAAGCAAATGTCACACGTCATATAGATGCAAAGTAACATTAAAAAAATACAGTCTGTCATTGATTTGGAACTTTAAGTTTTAAGGCAAATACAACTTCCTTTAGCTCTCAGATGTTTATAGATAACTCCAATTATCTGCATTTGCCGATTTACAGCATTAATCCTCAAAGGTATACCCAAACTTGAACTAACCTATGTGAACAAGTTGGCAAATTGTGTGTTTATAGGACCTGAATTTGTCCAAGTTTTATATAACATTACAAAATACATTATGGATTTAATAGCTTTTGATATTTCCTCTATTTTGAGTGAAAAAATGATTTTTAATATTGAAATTTAAACACATATAAAATGTAGCAATGTTCATTAGAAAAATGAAGACAAAGATTTGGAAGTGATTACTAGAGAATCATAAAATATTGTAGCACAAAAGAAGGGGTACTTGACCCATCATATCTGTGCTGGCTCTTTACTCATATTCCAGCAATTTTTTTCTATTTAATTATTTCTCCTCATGTCTTTTGAAAATTACTGCTGAATCTACTTCTATCACCATTCGAGGCAATGCATTTCACATCACAGTATCTTGCTCTGTGAAGAAGTCTTACCTCATCTTTTCCTGGTTCTTTTGCCAATCACCTTCCTCTGGTTATGTCCTTTTTGGAATTGGAAACAACTTCTCCTTATGTATGTTCTCAATATCATTCATAATTCAGAACAACTCTTTCAAGTTTCTCTTAAGCTTCATTGCTTTAAACAGAATGCCCCCATCTTCACCACTCTTGTACTGCATAAAAATTATAGCTTCATGGCTAAATGTTCAGTAAGAGCCTATAGAAGGATGTCACACATATACAAGAATCTGGTTTTTATAAAGAAAAATTGCATGTTTCCATTGTCTTGAAAAAAAAGATCAAAATAACAAAAAATATGCAACTTACATTGTCATTTGTAAAGAGTTAATGCTGCTGGAAAGACAGATAATTTTATCTTGAAGTGAAATTGGAGGTGATTACACAATGTTTACATTACAGTTGTCAAGCTGTCACCAATAAAATAACTATAGTCAAAATAGAAAATGCCCTCATTGTAATTTCAATGTCAGTCCAGCCAGAAGAATTCCAATTCAGAAACAAATAGAGTGCAATACATATTATAATTAGAATCCCAGCTCAGCTCTTGCATATTCTCATTTTATCAGATTTGATTTCCAAATTTGTTACTGTTTGCCCAAATGCAGGATAATAGTGCAAGATAAATTTTCTGATCATTGTAACAGGAATAAAATCTTATGTGTAAATAAGCAACAACATTCTGGCAGTGTTTATGGAATTTAAGGTCCACTGCTTTATCCATTTCATTTTTACACTGAAATTATCTTTTGTTGAAAATCTCTTGTAACAAACTAAATGTATATGCAATTCAATCACTTTAAAAAGACAAGCTGACTTTCCAGTAACTTGATTTCAAGTGAAAAGCACCTTCTTTCCCTCCACTTTAGCTGGTGACAAATCAACCAACATTCCCAGACAGTTTGAAAAAAATTGACATTCAAAGGGTAGGTCCTTGAAATCTGTCCGTATCTGCACTTAACATTTTTATAACACTTCATCTTTGTTAGCTCTAATTCTTTTTACTTTTCACTGGCTAATGTATACCTGACTAATCACAATAAGGAATCTTCTCGTGCTCATCTGTTTCTGATTTCAGCAATAAACACATATTAGGCGTACTCTTTTCAGAAAAACACATTGAGGTTTCCCAGAATGTTCAGTCCTTTTCGGTCTTTCTCTGAAAAGAATCAAAATTTTGTGTAGAGGTGACATTTAAAAGGCAGTACTACATTGTAGATTGACACTCATGGCAAGTCTCAATGTAAAATATTAACCTCTAGAGTTCCAGATATTTTGTAATTCTTTGGACATTGTTATCAAGTTTTCACATGACTGAACCTATGACCCTGGACCCTTTCTTTTAACAATGAGAATCATGGGGTCATTGCTCCCAACAGACATCAAGTAGGAAAAATATCAGCATTGAAACAACCACACAGGTTTTCAGGATATTTTTCAATACATTGGCACTGTTGCCTCGGAGTCAGAACACTGTGGGTACAAGCCCACTTCAGAGACTTAAGCACTTAAACAAGACTGAAGTTCAAATGCTGATTTGAGAGGCTTGCTGCATCTTTGATGGTTCGATCACTTGGATTAGATGTCAAGGCAAGACTTTGACTGTCTCTCAAATGAATGTACAAGATCCCAGGACACTATTCCCAAGAGGTCCAGGGACGTCCTGGGGAATGTTTAGTCCTCAATTAACATTTCTAAATACACAAGTTATCAGGTAATTATTTCTTTGCTCTTTGTGGAAGACTGCTGTGTGCACATTTGCTGCTATGTTCACCAACAGTAAATGTGCTTGAAAGGAAAATTTCTGACATTATGAAAGGTGCTACATGAATGTAAGTTCTTTTGACATGACTTGTTTTGGTAATATGTTCGAGGTTGAAATAAAGTATCTTTTTTCTGTATCACTGAATATTCTTTTCCTATTATTTTAAGTAGGTGCTATCAATGGTGCTTATGAACTCTGCATTGCATTAGCATCCAAATAGATACCATTGAAATTCATTGCAGGTAATGGAACTGAGATGGATTGAAAATAATTGACTCACATTACTATTTCATAGCGAACTCATTCTGTGGATTTGTGGGTTGTGCCAGATTTTCATGTTAAAATATGTTAATACTAATTAAGTAAGGTCAGTTAAATCTGAAGTCACCTTGCACCATTGCTAGGTGGATTTACAGTCTATACCTGAGTTGCATCAGTTGGCAATTTATACAACTTTGATTCCAAGTTCTATGAACCATTTGCACTATAAAAGTTTACTTCAGAGTTGAGTTCACATTAAGTATTCCTTCGGGGTCTAACTGTATTTTTCGTGATTTAGGTGTTACAAAACTCTCCTTAAATAAAGCACTGACATCAGATAGATTCAAGGATTTCTAAGCACATCTTGGTTGGTGGTCTTTTTTTCTATGACCTCCTGCTGTTTAGAATTATTAACAGAGGTGAGTAATTACATGGTTCAGAAAGAATGACAGACTGCTTGGGTGGAATTAGAAAAAGGTTCTCCAAATAATGCTATTAACATTCTTTTTGTACTTTAATCTCCTTCAAAGTCATTATAAAGATAAAGATGACCTTTATTAAAGACTCAAAATCTGACATGTGCTGAGACATAATAGAAAGAATAATTTTAGAACTCTTGGATCCAATCAGTTGAGGTTTCAATAAATATTTTACATTTGCAGAGATGTATATTTGTGATCTGTTAATCAATCGAATATCCCAAATTTTAAACTTTACCAGCAAATATATACCTGCACTAGTGAGTGGTGTTCGTGCTTCAAAAGAAATCTATGAATGTCCGAAATGCTCCTCGATTACCCTGTCTTTGAAAACTGCTGGCATGCTTAGGTGTAATTCTAACAGAAAGTATGTTTTATAGATTTTAAGTAAACTTGGAATAAGCAAATAATGAAGCAGGTAGTGAGCTTTAAAATTCCTACATACCAACAGTAAGTGCAGTTCAAAATCATTTAATTAACTGGCTAGATATGAATCAGTCATCAGACTTTTAAGCCAACAAGCTAATATCTCCTGTACTTTTAGCACAGATGCAAAGACAGGTTACCTGACTGGGCAGTGGAACTGAAGCTGTTAGTGTAAGTTTTCAATCAGAAGCTATTTATTTTCCAGTGCTGGCTTTGCAAAAAACAGCATTTTTTCCAGATCAATTAATGTTTACGGAGAGATGTCACTACACATACGTTTATCGAATGTTTGCTTCTGAAGTGATTACTCATACAAAGCTATTTTTTGCTGTGAATGCATTAATTGGCCATATGTCAATGCAGCTATAAAATTGTCTTGATTTGAAAAGAAAATATAAATGAGATTAGATGTTGATGAATGTTGCTATATTTCAGGAATTATAATGAGCTGGCCAAATTTAGGATTTTAATATTGGACTATGAAGTGGAGAATAGTTGGCCTCATGATGAGTCCATTGTTCGAGATTGCAATGTTTTGCAACTCTCAAAATTTATTCAGTTTCTCACACTCAGACTCTATTGCTACCAAGGAGATTCCAAATTATTTTAAAATAATCAGCAACTAAGGGGAAATGTGAGGAATGTCATCATTGGTCAATAATGGTATAAACATTTATAAACCACAGACTGAGAGAGACAGCTCCAATTAAAGACAAAAATACAGCTCTGAACGCCCAACCATGTTTCTAGGCTCTTTTTGTAAATTTGTAATGTTGAATATATTTTGTTTCCATCACAAGAAAATACCTTTTTGAGAGACTTAAAAGAGAACACCAGGCCCAACATTACTGCTGCGGATAAGAATACACAATGTTTAACATGTTCAACCAACTTGCCTCTCTTCAGTTTTAGTGAAGGACATTAACCAACTTATTTTAAATAGGTTAAGCCACCTGTTGAAGTAGCAGAATGGAAACTGTCCCATAAGTACATTAGGCACTTGCCTATTAATGCTAGCAGCAATGTAACCTTATATTAGAAGTATGTCTGAGAACCCACAACAGGTTAATTGTTATCTAAAAGCTAAAATCACTAATTAGTTATTTGCAGTGACCCTTTTCCAGAATTGTTTTGTTTCCCTGATACTAGCAGCAGTTTTTGGGTGATCAATTCCATTAGACAGAGGGTGAGAAGCATGAACCCTCAGCCCATTAAAGATTTGATCCGTGACCTGATCAATTTGGGCGGCACGGTGGTACAGTGGTTAGCACTGCTGCCTCGCAGCGCCAGAGACCCGGGTTCAATTCCCGCCTCAGGCAACTGACTGTGTGGAGTTTGCACGTTCTCCCCGTGTCTGCGTGGGTTTCCTCCGGGTGCTCCGGTTTCCTCCCACAGTCCAAAGATGTGCAGGTTAGGTGAATTGGCCATGCCAAATTGCCCGTAGTGTTAGGTGAGGGGGTAAATGTAGGGAATGGGTGGGTTACGCTTCGGCGGGTCGGTGTGGACTTGTTGGGCCGAAGGGCCTGTTTCCACACTGTAATGTAATCTAAATCAATTTCCATTTTCAAGCCACATTTCGACAATGATGAAAGCATAGTAACAGCTTTTCATTTGAGAGGGCAAAGGAAACGGTGGGAAATGCCTCCTGAAGCATCTTCAAAGTAAAAGTAGTTTAACTTAAACAGTTGCACACTTTCAATTCATGTGTACAAATAGAGGTTCTTTCTTTTTTGAGGCAAGATGTTATGCTATTATATCATATTTGATTCCAAGCCTCATATGTTCACAGTTTCTCCCATGTACTAACCTGCTTCATTACAAATTTGGGATGGATCATTTGGGAACTACAGAAGCCCTTTTGTTTTACTCTGGGCATTAGTTGAATAGATAGTGGATGGAGCAATCAATTTACCTTCATAAACTGTTTGCCCATGCACTTTGAGTAGTGACAGACAACAAATCCAAATACTGAGCATGTTCCAGGCAGTGTTGACATCAAGTTCTGGAGAGAACGATCGTAATTCCAGCAGTGAAGATGTCAGTACAGACAGCAAAGATGGCAAACTGTGTCTGAGGAGACACCTGGAGGAACGTTCCACGTCCGCATGCACATAAATTTAGTGCCACAAGCACTGTAAGTTAATACAGCCAGGAAAAGTGAGAATGACTCCTTCCCATTAATGTCTCTTCAATGCAGCTCACTGCAGCATTCCTATCCATTGCTCCTTGCCCCTACTCCGACACAAACTTTCCAGGGCCCTACACTGTTCCATCCACATTTTTCTGGCACTAAACTAAATCTCTATCAACTCTCCTTTTCAATCTAAACACAGATTGTCCTGTTGCTTCTCTTGCATTCAAGCAGGATGTAGCTCAGGGAATTTCATTTGTTCTCTTCGCATTTACTCACTTTGCCCTTACTTAGATTCTTATGGCATCTCTGCCCAGCCTGGCCCTGCCTTTTTGTGCTTTACTGTCTTAGTCAGAACTTACAAGCTCACAGTACCTCTGCCATGCCTTGCCTTTTAGCACAGATGCAAAGACAAGTTGCCTGACATGGTTATAAGCAGTGGTCAGACAACAGGTTGGGCATGTTGCTATACTACACTGTGCTACATGAATGTCACACTGATAGCATGTGCCAGTAGCTTATATAGCAAACACAGTGAGTGTGCTTCCGCGGGAGATCCAGAGTCAATTGTCCTTGAGACCATTCATAGAGTTATAGAGGTGTACAGCACGGAAACAGAATCTTCAGTTCAACTTGCCAATGCTGATCAGATTCCCTAAATTAATCTAGTCTAATTTGCCAGCATTTGGTCCATATTCCTTTAAACCCTTCCTATTCCCATACCCATCCAGATGTCTTTTTAAATGTTGTACCAGCCTCCACCACTTCCTCTGCCAGCCTTCCAGATGATTGTGCATAGTGCCACTGCAAACTGCGGATATCCAGAGTCACTGCCATGGAGCGGAGCCATCTGCTGGAGCAGGACATGTGACCTGAAAGTGTGGGTGGCTATCAAGGTGTCAGCTGCACTCAATTTCTATGCAACTGGCTGCTTTCAAGGATTCACCGTGGATCTGTGGGATCTCAATCCTTAATCCACAAATCCAATAAGGCTGTAATTTGTGCCAGACCACACCACTTTATCTCATTTCCCCATGACATGTTCAGTGCTGAAGCCCAGAGAGTAGGCTTTGCCAATATAGCTGGCTTCCCCTAGTGGGCCTTTGGCGACGGTACTTATTTTGCATTCGGAACTAACTTCATCAATAGGAAAGGATTCCACTCCATTAATGCAAAAAGTGAACTCATTGATTTCCTAGTCTTGCCACCGAAGTGAATAATCTTCCACTTCTCATATCATATTCCATCTGCAAACTTATTGCCCACTCACTTAATCCGTCTTTAATTCTGAGTGTTCTTTTGATGTCCTCCTCATCGTTTACATTCTTACTTAACATTGTAAAGTCACCAAACTGTGTTCATTGATTTTCCATCTTAGAGGTCCATGTTAGCTATCATGACAGTGGCTATAATGCCCTATACTGTTGAGAACTCATGTGTTTGCACAATTGAAATGATGCATTTAAACAGGCATGTGGAGAGGTTTTCCATTGCAATCCTGATTTGTTATTTACAGATGGGGAACAGGCTTTGGGATTTCGGAGGTGAGTTGCTTACTGCAGAATTCCTCTGGACCTGCTCTTCTAACCACAGTATTCATATGATTGGTCCAGTTCAGTTTTGGGACAATGGTAACCCCCAGGATGGTGACAGTGGGTGATAAGTGACAGTAGTTACATTGCATGTAATTGCATGTCCCTCTTGACCTGGTGCCATGAGGCCTCAGGAATCCTGAGATAATGTTGAGGATTCGCAGGGCAACTGTCTCACAGCTGGACACCATTGTCCCAGGTGCTTTGACTATCTGATGGTTGGATAGGAAATACCCAAGCAGTTCCTTTCAGAGGTGACAGGGTAGTATTTGCCACCCACTGCCGTCAGTCAATATCTGGTCACATGTCCAATTTCATTTCTTTGTTGACGCTTTGCAGTGGTTTGATACAGCCAACTTGCTGTGAATCTTGAGTCGCATGTCAGCCAATCCAGGTAAGAAAGACAGATTTCCTTCCTTAAAGAACATTTGTGAACCAGATGATTTTTTACAACAAATGACAAATGCCACTGGGCTAGTGTTTAACTTACAGCTTTTATTGACTTTAAATTTTAACATCTACCATGGTGGAAATTGAACTCATTTACAAAAGGGAAATCGTGTTTGATAAATTGATCAGAGTTGTCAGAGAATATAACTAGTAAGGTCGGTAAAAGGTAACCAGTTTATTTATCATACTTGAATTTACAAACTGTATTTTATAAGTTGCCAGATGAAAGGTTAAATACACAAGATTAGTACTCAGCAAATTGCGAGTAATATGATGTGGTAATATCCAGGAAGGAGAGAATGGGGATAAATGGGGCATCTTCATGTTGGTGGGTTGCAACTGGTAATGTTCAACAAGGGTACTGCTGGGCCCCTCAGCTATTTACATTCTATATATATATATATATATATATATTCTATATATGTATAAATCTATTGAATGCCAGCTATGTCTCAGCTGATAGCATTCTTGCCTCTGAATCACAAAGTTTCAGCTCACGTTCCACTCCAGGACTTGAACATACTGACAGTCCCGTGCAGCACTGAGTGAATGTGGCACTGTAGAGGTGCCTTCTTTTAGGTGGGGCTTAAATCAATGATCCAGTTGCTTGCTTGGCTGGGCTTATGGCTTTGGAAAATCAGGGGTTATCCCTGGTGTCCAAATCAATACCCCCTTAAACAACATGACAAGAAATTACAAATCAGCAGCTATGATTCCTGCATTACAACAATACCTGAACTTCAAAAGTAATTAGCTGTAAAGCACTTTGAGGTATTTGGTATAGAAAGACATGTTATAAATATAAGGCTTTATTTTCTTTGTAGTAAAGACTTCAATAAACAGACTGTAAAGGTTATAATCAAAGTTTGGTGACTTTACAACGTTAGGTAGGAATGTAAGCTATGAGGAGGACATCAAAAGATTACTGAGAATTAAAGGTGGACTAAGTGAGTGGGCAATAAGTTTGCAGATGGAATATGATATGAAAAGTGGAAGATTATTCGCTTCGGTGGCAAGACTAGGAAAGCAGAACATTGTCTTTTTCAAGTTATGGAACTTCTTAATATTGATATTCAGATGAGCAGGCTGTTTCATCAAGCACAACCTCAACATTCCTGAAGAAGGGCTCATGCCCGAAACATCGATTCTCCTGTTCCTTGGATGCTGCCTGACCTGCTGTGCTTTTCCAGCAACACATTTTCAGCTCTGATCTCCAGCATCTGCAGTCCTCACTTTCTCCTCAACATAAGTAGTTGATCATTTAGCACTGAGTTAAGGAGCACTTCTTCATTCAGATGATTTGAACATTTTGAATTGTCTACCCTACACAATTTTGGATGCTTCATTGATGACTATATTTAACATTGAGATCAGTAGAATTTTGATCTCTTGGGAGATTCAAGGATACAGTGAGCACACTTCAAAATGGATTTGAGATTGAACATCTGCCAGGATTGTATTAAAGGGCACAACAGGCTGGAGGAGTTGAATGGACTACTCCTGCTCCGACTTCATATGTTCTCATCACTGTTATGTGGTTTTCATTATATGCATAGTACACCCACTTAAGTAGGTTGCACACAGGAGTTATTGGCTATACTAGCTATCCACAAGTAACCACTGTTGCCCAGTTTTGTTTGTCATGGTGGCCCAAATACAATTGGCGAGTGCCACAGAATGATGGCACCTGGCTGCTGATGGAAAATGATCAGCATGATTCTCAGGGTCTGGTCATATACCAGCTGGACATTGAGTAAGTGGAACCCCTTTCTGTTTCAGTACAAGATATAGTTGATACATGTAAAAGTAATATGCATGCAGCCAACGGTATCCTGCACCATTGGGAATGTGACATTATTTGTGAAATGCTATGCTCACTTGCTTCCTTTTGATGAGAGAGAGAAAGAAATGTAGTTAGCTGTTAAAAGATGAATAGCATAAGTGGCCTCCTTTCACAATAATAGATAGCAAAATGCAATATGTTGCAAATGTCTCCAGCTCCCCCATGGAAGGAATCAGACACAAACCTTAATGACTGCAGTCATCTTAATAGACACTGGTGTATTTCCTGTTCTGAGGTTGAGAAATGACTGCAGCAGTTGGTACATTTCAGGGGTACATTCTTACTGAAGTGCAGATGTCATACACATCGTTTCTCCCTGGGGTTCTGATGGGTGAGTTATTCCCTAAACTCTGAGTGGATAGACACTTGTCGAGATATTTTCTCCCACTCCTCTTCAACAGGCTTGCCCTTCTCTGACAGCCTTCTGTACATTTTTCAAACTATACAACATTATAAGAAGACTTCTAGGTGAGCACTGATTTTGGGGGCAACTGGCTGGCACGGTAACCTTGAAATCAGAAAAAAAATTCCTTCAGTAGCTGCCACACCACCATATTTTTCAAACTTCAAACAGTTACAGAAAGCACCAAATAAATTTGAAGTAACAGCCAGAATTACTCAACCAGCAACTACTGGTGAAAAGTTCAGATGGATCCCTTCAAGGTTGTTTAAAGCATGGAGGTTCAAAATGGCACCGCCAGCATTAAATTGGCTTTGTACTGAGATTAGCATGATAATCTACCTGATCTGCTTGCTTCTGAAAGCAACAATGCCCTCATCAAAGTGGTGACTGGTGCAACTCACTCCAAAAATATACATGCTCAACTGACACCAGTTCGATCCTCATGTGGCACTGACAAGACAAGACAATTGATATGCCAATCTCAATTTCACATATCAATCCTTTCAGGAGAAATAAACAAATTTGTGTTGTGAATTAAATTGATTCTTCACACATTAACTTTAACTGATTAGATTCCATTTCAATCTGATCTAAATTCAATCTCATCTATCTATTCGTCACAACTTTGCCTTGACACGATATGTAATAGATTAACAAAATTACACAAAAAAACATGCACACATCTTAAGGAACAAGATGAAAGGAGATTTCAATTAGGCAATTCACATAAGATTACAAATCAGACTATTTACACCAGTCTGACTTAAACTCATATATATCAGACAGCATTTTAATCCAACAGGGGAATATTATAGTTTTTGCACTACTAAACGGACAAAGTAAATTAATTTATCCAATTTAGATTATTTAATCTTGAAGTGATTTCAATCCCAGAATAAATTCAAATTTAAAACATAAAATCAATATTTCAAACTTTCCTTTTTATGCGTGCTATATTCAGTCCATATCAATGAATTCTATATTATTCAAAATGGAATAAAATCAATATCAATGCATGACCTACTGGTAGATAAAGGACCTGATGGTGTTTTATCAACATCATGGAAAGGTAAGAAATCATTAAAAATAGCATATTTATGATGAAATATTTAATTAAGAAATTAAAAAAGAAACCTTAAATCATTATTCTATTTCAAAATGACTAACAAGTATATATCATTATTATTAAATGATTAGTAATAATATTACTATCATTATTTGGGCAGCATGATGGCTCAGTGGTTAGCACTGCGGCTTCATAGTGCCAGGGACCTGGGTTCAATTTCAGCCTCAGGTGACCATCTGTGTGAGTTTGCACATTCTCCCAGTGTCTGCGTAGGTTTCGTCTGGATGTTCTGGTTTCCTCCCACGGTCCAAAGATGTGCAGTTTAGGTGAATGGCTCTTTGGAGGGTTGATGGGGACTTATTGGCCGAAGGGCCTTTTTCAACACTGTAGAAATTCTAATTATGCATATCATAAACTGCTCAGATACTCAAATGAAGCAAAAAAAACTTTTAAAGTAGGAAGAACTAAATTTAAAAGAGTTCTGAGCATTTTTGCAAATAAACATGTAAATGACTTAATGTCTAAACAGAGCAACACGTAATGAATGAAAATATCACCAAAAAACAATACTGAAACAGAGTTAATAAAATGCATGATTAGGGAGCCAGGCTAACAACACTTCTCCCTAAAACAAGGTTAACAGATTGCATTAAAATATTCATGGAAACTGAAAACACAGCTAATGTAACTCAAAAACAAATCTAAGATTGTTGAAACAGCTTTTGTGAACAAATTTAAGTAGTTCATACTGATCTATATTACTATGCTGATAGACACATTGAAATATTATACAAGGAGTAGGTCTGCTCTGCCATTCAGTATGATCATGATTGATCCTCCAATTCAATGCCATACTTCCACTGCTCACCCTATATTATTTACACATTTCTGTCCTAAGTCACAGTGACTTAGCCTTGTGTTTACCAGTTCACCACTCTGAATGACCAAGTTTGTTCTCATCTCAGTCTTAAATGATCTATTCTGTTTTCTGAGATGAACCCTTGTTCTAGATCCTAACTCAGATAAGGAATACATCAAACTTGAATCCAGTCTGCCCAACTCTGTCAGAATTTTATATGTTTTAACATACCCAATTCTCCTCATAATTCAGTCCTGTCATCCAAGGAATTAGCCTTACAAACCTTGGCTGTACTCTTTTTATGTCAAGTGATCAAAATTACACACATTACTCCACGTATGGTCTTACCAAGGCTGTATATAGTTGCAATAAGACATCCTTGCTTCCATATTCAAATTCTTTTACAACAAAGGTCAACATAAAAATGCCTTCCTAACTACTTACTTTCAGGGACTGGTGTCCAAGGACAACCAGATCACTTTGAAAGTCAATAGTGCGACTATCAACACTGACACATTAGTCTGCCATTGTGCTTTTCTTACTGAAGTGGATAAATTCACACTTAGCCACAATAGCAGTGCAAACCCAATTTTGGCTTGCTGAATCTCAATTATTCACATAATCTTTCATTGGAATGACAGAGGAGCAAAACCTCATGCAAGATATTCAGTCATTCCACCAATATCAATATACAATCTGACAGAATTAAATGGCACAACCCAAGAAAGCTTAAATTCAATATGTATTCCTTGTATTATAGCTTCCATATTTGGGAATTTATGTGACGCTGGAAAATCACAGCAAAACAGGTAGCATCTGATAAGCAGGGTAGTCAACATTTCGAGCATAAGCCCTTCATCAGAAAGGGCTCTTGCCCAAAACGTCAACTCTCCTGCTTCTCAGATGCTGCCTGACCAGCTGTGCTTTTCCAGATCCACACTTTTCGACTCTGATCTCCAGCATCTGCAGTCTTCACCTTTTCTCATACTTTGGGATTTGCCGTGCCACCCGTATATAAGATCAGGTTGTTGATTGTTTTCAAAGCCGGACACATCATTTTCTGCTTTGTTGCTGCAGGTGCAGTGATCTTGAATGCGCTTCTGCTAGGGTCTCCTTTGACCATCAAGAAGGCACATCCCAGACTCAAGCTCTCGATGGTAAGTGACTGTCAGGCATTTTGACTATGCCAACTCGGTTGTGTTGCCTCAATATGGCATGGATGTTTAGTAGACAACTTGGATGAACACTTCAGTGCTTGGTATTTTGTTCTGCCATCTCATATTTAGAAACTTTTGAAGAAGGTTTAAGTTAAAGTGATTGAACTTCTTCAAACTATGCTGGTGTATAATTCAAGTCTCGCTTGAGCAAACCAGTTTGGAAAGGATTATTGCTCTATGGTATTTCAATTTGGGAAACAGACTTGCTGCTTTTCATTCCCAGACAGAGGAAGGTTAAACGTGTTTTGGCAATTCTTTATGTATCCCATTGTCTATTCAGACAACTCAAGAAACTGAGCTATTGAGGTAAGTGAACCATGTCACTGACAACAGAATCTGGTCATGAACTGAAACCTTGGGCTCGAGATAAGGATTTTCTACACCAGGCTGGAATATTGCTTTAATTTTCTTTGTAATAATCGAAAGGCTAAAGTTGTCGCATGCATTGGAGAATAAATCCATGGTAGCACATGGCCATCTCTGAACTGGCAGACAGTGCAGTTATCAGCAAACAGAAATTCATGAAGTTTGTCTTTGGAGACCTTTGTGTTTACTTGGAGTCATTTCAGATTGGGAGTTTTTGAGGGATATCTGACTTCACCAACATGGAAGGCATCAGAGGTATGGCAGAGGACAAGCTAAAGAGAGTTGGAGCTTGCATGCAGCCTTGGTCGTATTCTTTAGTGACTGGAAATATATCAGAATGCTACCAGAACACAAGCAAGCATGACATCATGGAACCTATTGGGCGGCACGGTGGCACAGTGGTTAGCACTGCTGCCTCACAGCGCCAGAGACCCGGGTTCAATTCCTGACTCAGGCGACTGACTGTGTGGAGTTTGCACGTTCTCCCCGTGTCTGCATGGGTTTCCTCCGGGTGCTCCGGTTTCCTCCCACAATCCAAAAATGTGTGGGTCAGGTGAATTGGCCATGCTAAATTGCCCGTAGTGTTAGGTTAAAGGGGTAAATGTAGGGGTATGGGTGGGTTGCGCTTCGGCGGGTCGGTGTGGACTTGTTGGGCCGAAGGGCCTGTTTCCACACTGTAAGTAATCTAATCTAATCTAATCTATGAATCATTGTGATGAATTTCTCAGGCAGTAAAATTTCCAATTTCCTTCCAAAGGCCTTCATGGCTGACTGTACCAAAAGTCAGAAGTCACACAACACCATGTTATTATCCAACAGGTACATCTGAAATCACAAGCTTTCGGAGTGCTGCTTCTTTATAAGGTGAAGTGAAGAAAAGCACACAAGCACAAAATTTATAGGCAGAGAGATAAATAGGCAGAGAGATTAAAAGATCACAGAAATGGTGTGAGTGGAGTGTTGACAAACTTTACATTGCTAATCAGGAATAGTATCACTGCTGCAGAAAGGAAGATCGTTGAGGAGGGTTTGTCTACTGAGTCAGTATGGGTGGAAGTCAGAAACAGGAGAGGAGCAGTCACTTTCTTGGGAGTTTTCCACAAGCCGCCCCAAGAGCAACAGAGACACAGAGAAGCAGACTGGGAGACAGGTTTTGGATATGTGCAGAAGTAACAGGGTTGTCGTCATGGGTGATTTTAACTTACCTAATATTGATTGGAACCAAATTAGTTCAAATAATTTGGTGGAGCAGTTTTTGTCAGGTGTGTCCAGGAAAGGTTCCTGACGCAATATATAGATGGGCCAACTAGAGGGGAGGCCATATTGGATTTGGTGCTTGGCAACAAATCATGCCAGATGTCAGATCTCTCAGTGGGAGAGCATTTCGGTGATAGAGATCACAACTCCATGACCTTTACTATAGTCATGGAGAGGGATAGGAGCAGATGGTATGGAAAAGCATATAATTGGGGGAGGGGGAATTACAATGCCATTAGGCAGGAACTAGGGTGCCTAAATTGGAAACAGATGTTTTCAGGGAAATGTGCAACAAAAATGTGGAAGTTGTTTAGGAAGCACCTACTGGATAGCTTTTTCCACTGAGGCTTGGAAAGGATGGTAGGGTAACGCAACCTTGAATGACAAGGGATGTGGAACATTTAGTGAAGAGGAAGAGGAAGCTTACTTGAGGAGATTGAGGAGGCAAGGATCAGACAGGGCTTTAGCCAGTTACAAGGTAGCCAGGAAGGAACTGAAGAATGGACTGAGAAGGGTTAGAAGGGGGCATGAGAAAGCTTTAGTGGGTAGGATTAAGGAAAACCCCAAGGCATTCTACGCTTATGTAAGGAACAAAAGGATGTCCAGAGTGAGGGTAGGGCCGATCCAGGATAGTGGAAGGAAATTACACCTAGAGTCAGAGGAAGTAGGGGAAGTCCTTAAAAAATACTTTGCTTCAGTATTCACTACAGAGCGGGACCTTGATGTTTCTGAGGACAACATGAAACAGACAGGTATGCTGGAACTGGTTAATGTTAAGAAGGAGGATGTGCTGAAAGTTTTGGCAAACATAAGGATAGAAAAATCCCCTGGGCCAGATGGATATACCGTCGGTTTTACAAGAAGCGAGGGAAGAGATTGCTGCACCTTTGGCAAAGATCTTTGCGGCCTCGCTGTACACTGGAGTATGCCAGTTGGTTGGAGGGTGGCAAATGTTATTCTCTTATTCAAGAAAGTGAATAGGGATAATTCTGAGAATTACAGATCTATCAGTCTTATGCCAGTGGTGGGCAAAGCATTGGAGAGGATTCTGTGAGACAGGATTTATGATTACTTGAAAAACCATTGTTTGATTAGAGATAGTCAGCATGGATTTTGAGGGGCACGTTATGCCTCACAAATCTTACTGAATTCTTTGAGGATGTGGAAAAAACTTTTTGATGAAGGTAGTGCAGTGGATATGGTGTACATGGATTTTAGCAAGGCATTTGATAAGGCTTCTCATGGTAGGCCCTTTCAGAACGTAAGGAGGTATGGGATACAAGGAAACCTGGCTGTCTGGATACAGAATTGGCTGGCCCATAGAAGGCAGAGGGTGGTGGTAGATGGAAAGTATTCAGCTTAAAACTCAGTGACCAGTGGTGTTCCGCAGGGATCGGTTCTGGGACCTCTGCTCTTTGTGATTTTTATAAATGACTTGGAGGAGGAAGTGGAAGGGGGGTTCGTAAGTATGCCGATCACACAAAGGTTGGTGGAGTTGTGGATAGTGTGGAGGGCTGTTATAAGTTGCAATAAGACATTGACAGGATGCAGAAGTGGGCTGATAAGTGGCAGATGGTGTTCAACCTGGAAAAGTGTGGTCATTCACTTTGGATGGTAAAATTTGAATGCAGAGTACATGGTTAAAGGCAGGATTCTTGACAGTGTGGAGGAATAGAGGGATCTTGGGATCCATGTCCATACATTCCTCCAAGTTGCCACCCAAGTTGACAGGGTTGTTAAGAAGGCATATGGTGTGTTGGCTTTCATTAACAGGGGGGTTGAGTTTAACAACCACAAGGCTATGCTGCAACTCTATACAGCCCTGGTTAGACCACACTTGAAATGTTTTGTTCGGTTCTGGTAGCCTCATTATAGGAAAGATATGGAAGTTTTAGAGAGGGTGCAGGGGAGATTTACCAGGATTTTGCCTGGACTGGAGGGCATGAAGAAAGGTTGAGGGAGCTAAGGATTTTCTGATTGGAGTGAAGAAGGATGGGAGGTGGCTTGATATAGGTGTACAAGATGTTGAGAGGCTTAGATTGATTGGATAGCCAGAGACGTTTTCCAATGGTGGAATTGTCTATCACGAGGGTGCATAATATTAAGGTATTGGAGAAGGGTTAAGGGGAAATGTCAGAGGTAGGTTCTTTACACAGAGAGTGGTGGATGTGTGGAATGCACTGCTAGCAGTGGTAGTAACGTCAGACACGTTAGGGACATTTAAATGACTCTTGGATTAACACATGCAAGTTAGTACAATGAAGGGTATGTTGGTTAGTCTGATCTTAGAGTAGGATAAAAGGCCGGCACAACAACAAGGGCCAAAGGGCCTCTACTGTGCTGTTCAGTTCTTTATTCTAGTTCTAAACAGTGGCCAATGTAGTCTACTTCATATGCTGCAGGCATATGGTATGGTATATTGGTGAGAGCAAGCAGACAGTATGATAATGAATGAATGGACACCGAACAACAATTGCCAGACAGGAATGTTCCCTTCAGCGGTCAAGGACATTCAGCCTCCGATGTTTGGGTAAGCATCTTCCACGGCAGCCTTCAAGATTCACAACAATGCAGAATCACTGAGCAGAAATTGATGACGGCGTCAACCATCACCTTGGGTTAATGTCATCCGACATATTACCCCACCATACTGTTCCATATTTGTAAAATCTTCCTTACTGTCCTGTTTAGACACCATCACCTTGATAAATTGTTATGGTCTCTCTACCTTAATCAGTTTGTACAGGTGTGGATTACTTGTTACCTTGGTTAGACATTTGGCATGCATATCATATTGTTCCAGCCATTTGGTTTAACTCCAGCACCACCTAATTTTTTTGTAACTATCTCTCTGCCTCAACTAATCAGATTATAGGTCACGCCTTCACTTGCTATTCAGCTGCTAACACTTTATTCAGACCATCTGACACTTTTGATCACCTGCAGAAACTTATTATTCAGCCTGTCGACATTCCACTCACACCACTTCTTTGATCTTTTAATCTCTCTGCCTTTGACCTCCCTGCCTATAAATTCTGTGGTTGTGTGCTTTTCTTCACTTTACCTGATGAAAGAGCAGCACTCCAAAAGCTTGTGAATTCAAGCAAACCTGTTCGACTATAAGATGGTGTTGTGTGACTTCTGACCTTGTCCACCCAAGTCCACATCACGACTGTACTCAAGGTATTGGTCAGGTCAATAAATGTGTTGTAACGATCCACATTCTGTCCTTGCCATTGTCCCTGGAGCTGTCTAAATGTAAGCACCATATCACTGGTTTCTTGATATTTTATAAAACTATACTGACTCTGCTAGTAGATCCTCAACAAGATGTTACATGAAGCACTTTTGAAGGATTCCGGTGAAGATTTTGTTGGCAATGAGCAGAGTGAGATTGCTTTCCCCTTGAGCAGGTGGACAATGGAGGCATCTTTGTATTCCTGTGGATGACTTCTTATTGGGAAGAGTTCAATGAGCTTCTCAACCAGGCAATGACTTCCAGCCTTATACACTTCTGTGGGGATAGCAGTGGTGGCCAGAGCTTTGCTGCTCAATAGAAACTTGATTATGTTTGATGTTTCTAAAAGTGTAGAAGAGTCAACAGGAGACCATTTGATGACAGCCTGTTGACTTCTTTATTGATGGCTGAAGCCAAATTGAGGGTCTGGTTTTAATGCCCTGTCCATCTCTCTAGAATTTGGTTTATATCTTCGTGCAGTGTTGACCCATCATCATTGAGGATTCGTGGTGAACTTGTAGAGTGGGCTACATCGACAGATTCACACAGAATGTTTTGAAGCTTTTGTTTGTCTGTATTCTGATTCAGCCAAGAGTCTTTTTTGGAACTTCCATTTGGACAGTCCTGCTAACATTGCAATAAGCATTGTTCTAGGAGAGTGATAACCTTTTTCATTCAGGAATTGTAGGGTCACTGGCTAGACCAGCATCATATTTTCTTTGAGAAGGTGGTGGTGGGGCAGCTGAAAATGACTGGAACAAGGACACAACAGAAACAATTCCTGCTGTGATGGTGTGGGACTAAATAAGGCCAATGATCATTTTTTGCGCTAGATATGACTCCAACAGGGGAGATACCCATCCCGCCCACTCCCTCCCCCGATTCCCTGTGACTCCAGTTTTGCTAGGACTCTTCACTGCCACACTCTGTCAAATGTTGCCATGACATCAAAGAACAGTCATTCTTACCTCACCTCTGAGTAATGCTGTTTTGTCAATGTTTGGACGAGGCTGTAGTGAGGTCAGAAGCTGAGTGGTCCTGGCAGAACCTGAACAGAGCAGCAGTGAGCAGGTTACTGCTGAGCAAGTACCACTTGATTGCACTGTCGATGAGCTTTCCATCTTGCTGCTGATAATGCAGCACAGGCTAATGGAGTGGTAATTGGCCTGTGTATTGTTTGTCATGGTTTTTATGGACAGGGCATGCCTTGGCAATTTTCCACATTGCTTAGCAGGTACACTGCTCCAGCTGTACAGATACAGCTTGGCAAGAGCTGCAGCTATTTCTGGAGCACAAGTCTTCAGTACTATTGCCAATATGTTGTCAGTGCCTATCGCCTTTGCAACATCCGGTGCATTCAGCCATTTAGTGATAAATGGAGTGAATAAAATTAGCTGAAGACTGGCATCTGTGACTTCTGGAGGAGGTCAAGATGGATCATCTACATGGCACTTAGGACTAAAGATGATGCTCCACCCTATCTTTTGCAGTAACGTGCTAAGCTCCTCCTTTGTTGAGGATAAAATTGTTTAAGGAACGTTGGCCTCCTCTTAGTTGTTTTATTGTCCACCACCATTCAAAACTGGACTGCAGAGCTTAGATCTGATCTGTTAGTGTTGAATGACTTGGCCTTGCCTTTCACATAATGCTTCTGCTGTTTGGAATGCACATAGTTTTGTATTGTGGCTTCACTAGTCTTACAATTCCTACTTTTTGGGAATGCTTGTTGTTGCTCCTGATAATATTAATCTTCGTTCTTCATTGTACTAAGGTTGGTCCCCTGGCTTATATTTAACGAGATAGTTAATGAGAGATTGGGGGACATACCAGGCATATGGTCAGAGATTGTGGGGTTTCAATTCAATTCTGCTGCAGCTGACGGCCACAGCACCTCAGTTGCCCAGTTTTGAGTTGCTACATCTATTCAGAATCTATGCTGTGCAGTAATGTGGTATGTCGTTTCAGTGCAGCATCTGCTGCATAAAATGTAAAGATGAATATGTTTAGATCAGAATAGATTTTTGTAATGTGATACAGAAATCCATAGGTTGAGAATAGGGATCTATTCTGGATCTGAACACAACTTGTGTGCGTAAGTCGGAACACAATACTGGACAATGTGAAGCAGCTGTTCCTAAGTACAGGAAATGTTCATATTTTGGTTCTTCAAAATCACACCGCTGTATGGGATCACGTTCATAAGTACAACCATTTATTAAGTCAGCCATTTGTAAATCAGGAGACCTCCTGTAATCAAGTTGGTGTTATGTCATATTTATGGGACAATGATGTATACACATCGCAGCAACCAAACTAGGGAGGATTCGCTCCTGAGCCTTGAAGAGTGATACATACTGGCTCATCCATAACTAGGTTTTACTTTTCTGGTTTAAGTGCTGTGGAGATTGTTGATATCATTGCATCATGGTAACTGCATAATGACATCTCAATATACGTGACAACTAAATTCACTGTTATTTAATAAATCAAAAATTATATCGCAAATTGAAAACATAAAATGCCAGTGGAACAGGTAAAGGTGTGTTAGGGAAAAAGCAACAGCATTTTTCAGGAACACAGAAGTGGAAATCCATGTGACACAACTACTCTTCTTGAATTGAACTTGAGGCCATTTTCTCAACCTCTGTTCTACTAACCTATTTCCACCTGATCATGAAAGTCTTCCATTACTTCAACTGCTAAGCACAGTTTCCCCAGCTGTCTCTCAACCTTAGCACTGAGCCTTCTTTTCTCTTGGCGTCAGCATTTGTATTCAGTTTAATTCTATTCTAGTATCATTTAAACTCAACTGTCCCCAAAAGAACCTCCAATTTTCCTTTCCTCTCCAAAGTCCTTGAATGTATTGCTACTTTTTAATTTTGTACCCATCTTGCCCAGAACTGCAAGTGTTGATGCCCTCTCAGATTTCCACCCCACCACAGTAATGAAATTGTCGTTATCAAAGTCACAAATTATGTCTTGTCTTATGTTACAGTAAGAAAGATAGATTTACACATTTTTTTCTTTTCGATTTGTACTGCATTTTGGAATGGTTCACCATATTGTCTTCTTCCTGAGTGGAACTTGCCTGGTTCAACCCTTGAGTCAGAATATCTATTGTGATTGTTTCTTTTCCTGCTCCTGCACATTTGCCTCTGGAATCCTCAAAGGATCGATCCTGGGTGCTCTCCTATTTCTTACATACCTGCTGTTCTCAGTCAAATCATCCCAAGGCACAGCATTAGATTTCATAATAACTATGATGACACCCAGCTCTAACTCACCATCACCACTCTCGACTCCTCCACAGCTGTGAAATTATCAGACTGCTTGTCCAAAATCCAGTGCTGGATAAACAGGAATTTCCTGCAATTAAATATTGGAAAATGGAAGTCATTGTCTTCATACCCTACAGCTAATTCCTTTCCTTCCTTCTTGTGCTACACAATTCTATTTGAACTAGTGACTTCATCCCTCTCCCTGACAATTACCAGAGGTTGAACATGGGTGTCATATCTGACTGTGAGAAGCACTTCCAACATCAGGCACACATCATCACGAAGACCATTATTTCCACCTCTATAGCATCACTCACCTTGGCCCCAGACTCACTCACCTACTACAAACACCCACATCCATTGTCTTATACCCTGCACTCCTGGCTTTTCCAGCACACTCCTGCTAGCACCCCTCCATAAGATTAAGATCATTCAAAACCTTGCTTCTCATGTCCATGCTTGCATTAAGTCCTGTTCATCCCTGCACACACTGATCTACAACAAATCCTGGTCAAGTAACACCTTTTTAAAATTCTCAGCCTAGATCTCAAATCCCTGCAGGACCTGCTTCTCATTATCTCTATGATCTCTTCAAGCACCACAACCCTCACAGATTTTTGCTCTCATTTAATTCTGGTTTATTGAGAATGCCTGAATTGACCTGCTCCACCATTGGTGGTTGTGTCTTCTATTGTCTAGATTCTAATCTCTGGAATATCCACCATAAATGCTTCCACTTCTCTATTTTTTTCTTTTAGAAGTTCTTTAAAACTTGGAACCACTTTATATTGTGTGTTGTCAAACTTTGCTTTATGACACAGCCATGAAGTGACTTGGGACTTTTAATTATATTAGCTGAACGATATAAATACATGTTGAGGGATGTTATGGCATTGTGCTAATGTTCCTACCTCTGGGCTAGGAGGCCCAGGATGATGTCCCACCTGTTCCAAAGGTGTGTAATAACTGTCTGAACAGGGTGACTAGAAGGTACAGGTTGTGGTTGTCTCCTCTGCACCTCAATCAAACTGTCCTGCTCCCTAGACCTAGCATATAGTCCAAGTACACTGACAGTCATTGTTAGTGAGCCTAGCAACTGTGGCTTATAAGTGGATGTAACAGATTAGGGGCAGACAGAAGGATGAAGAAACCAGACAGATATAGAAGATATCTAATGAAATAATAAGAAGAAGAAAAATGCTGAAGTGCAGAGATAAATACAGATATTCCAGATACAGAAAGATGGCACACAGATTAAGATTGCAACATCAAATGGCAAAGTGAAACACGTAAAGAGCAATGAGAGAGATTAAGGGGAGAGAGTTAGAGAGGAAGATAAACTGCTGAAGCAGACAGAAAAAAAACAAAGATCAAGACTTCACAGAATCCACTGTAAGCAATGGCACATTAAATCTGATTGTTCAATTCATTTGTGATTGGCATTTTCAATGTTAGGATGTCATACCGTGTGACATGCAATAGCTGCTATTTTATAATGAGAATGTACAACCCTGTGATTGCACAATCTGGCCACCAGGATACCACTAATCATAAGATGCTTTTCAAAATTCAACAATTTTTAAATTTTTTTGTTCTACCATTTTTTTCTTTCAATTTCTATTGAGAGATTACATGAATAAGAAGTTTTAAAGATACTTACTTCTCAATAAGATATTTGTTATGTTTTGCCATTATTTTTACTGGAAGGACTTAGAAAAAGTGTTATTTTTAATAGTTTATTTTTAGAAAAAGTTAATGCATCAACAAATAATTGATTTGTTAATTGGAAACTTTACCAAAATTCTGTAATCACTTTGTGAGGTGGCCTTGGTCAATGACAAGCATTTCAGTACTGTTTTGATTTCTGACCAGGAGAATAAAGAGGAACGAAAAGATATAAAAACAACTCGTATTCATTTGGTGCCTTTAACATAATGAAATGTCCCAAAGCACTTCACAGAAAAATGACAATATGAAGTATGATTCTGAACCACATCAGGATGCATGAGGTCAGATGACAAAGAGCTTGGTTAAACAGGTATATTTTAAACAGCCTGAAAGAAAACTGAGGTGGAGAGGTGTGGGTACGCTATTCCAGGTTTTGTGGTAGTGGTAACTAAAGCAATAACGAACAATAATGTAACAATAAAAATCAGGGTTACACAAAAGGCCAGAATTAGAAAAGCACTAACGTCTCAGGGACATTGTGGTGCTGAAGAAGATTATAGAGATAGAAATGGACAAAGCCATTGAGAGAGCAGAAAACAACAATGAGCATTTTAGGATCATGATAATTCTTGATCAGGAAGCCAGTGAATGTCAGTGAGCATGGGGTGATGGGGAATAGGAATTGCTGCAAGTTAACACACTGGCAGCAGAGTTTTAGATGACCTCAAGTTTCTGAAGAGACGAGTCAGGAGTACATTAGAATAGTTGACTTTATACGTGTTACAGGAGAAGTAAACTCATGTTACAGAGATGAAAAGAAGCAGTCTTAGTGATGGCATAAGTATGAGGTTGTAAACTCCTCGCTGAAAATATGACACACGAAGATTGTGATTAGTCTGCTTCAATTCCAGACTATTGCCAGTAAGAAGATTGGAGAAGTAGCTAGGAAATAAGTCTCGCATTAGGGCCAGAGACCATCGATTCAGTCTTCCCAATATTTAATTGGAGGAAACCTCTGCTCCTTCAGTACTATAGGTTGGATAAACAGTCTAATAATTTAGTCAGAAACATGCCCAGTTTTGTGAAGAAACTATTCTAGCATCCTGCTAGAGTTTAAGGGATAGTGCACAGGCATGTTACTTGGACCTACCCTTTCATACATGAGCCACTGCAGTCTTAGCTCTGTCAGTCATGTTCCCTGTTAAAATCCGATGTTTGCTGCCCACAATTTGGAGATGGTTGCCTTTACCTCCAGTGAACGTCCCTTATGTAAAATGAGCAATTGGAAACATATAAAAGGAATAGCTGCCCTCTTTTGTAAGTTCAACCTCAGCGTAGTTGAAACACACAAGATTATTTAGTATCTGTAACAAAGTGCAATGTCTGCAGTGTAACATCTGCATGGGCAATTGTACATCAGAAGTCACTGATGTCCTCATTGAATATTAGCTTGCTATTATAAATACTATAGGGCACTAGTTGAAATATTTCAGTGTTGACATTCTGTTAGTAGAATGAGGGAATGATGCATGGACATTATACTTTTGGGAGGATTATGTCCTCATTAAGTTTCATTATTCAATAGGTTTAATTTTTTAAAGTAATTTTTCATGCATGCAATATCTATTCCCACATAACAAGATAGAAGTGTGATGAGATTCATTACTTTTTGATGCAGTCTATCTAGCCATGATATCTGTCAATTATAGTGAGCACTTTGCACTTGGTGAAGTTACAGAAGACTGATTATATCATCAAAGATTAGAATCGTTCAAATGGCAGCTTAGGTCACAAATATCACTTCTGCCATGTGCCACATGAAAGTGATGGTACATAGGAGGAGGCAGCATGATTTGGTAAAGGCTTGTACTATCTAACTAAGCTCACTGAATTTGTTGAAGAGATCATTAAAAGGATGAACAAAGGATTTTTTTTAAAAATCATTCACAGGTTGTGGGTGATGTTTGCTGGGCCAGCATAAATTGTTCATCCCCTAATTACGCCTTGAGAAGGGCGGCACGGTGGCACAGTGGTTAGCACTGCTGCCTCACAGCGCCAGAGACCCGGGTTCAATTCCCGCCTCAGGCGACTGACTGTGTGGAGTTTGCACGTTCTCCCCGTGTCTGCGTGGGTTTCCTCCGGGTGCTCCGGTTTCCTCCCACAGTTCCAAAGATGTGCAGGTCAGGTGAATTGGCCATGCTAAATTGTCCGTAGTGTTAGGTAAGGGCTAAATGTAGGGGTATGGGTGGTTTGCGCTTCGGCGGGTCGGTGTGGACTTGTTGGGCCGAAGGGCCTGTTTCTACACTGTAAAGTAATCTAATCTAATCTAAAGGTGGTGGTGAGCTGGTTCTTGAAGCCAAGATGATGTGTGGCTCGGAGAAGAGCCTGCAGATTTGCAAGCTGCTGTCAAAGGTGCCTTGATGATCTATGGTAATCTAAATGGATTTCCAGAAGGCATAGGAAAGACTACAGGCAAAAATGAGAATGCAAGAAACTGGAGGTAGTTGATTTTGGTTAGAAATCAGTTGGGAAGGAGAAAGCGATTGAGGTTAATTGGTATTGTTTTAGATTTTCAGGATATGACAAGTTCCGTTCCTCAGTGTTTATTTTAGAATCTAAAAAGGTCACATTATTTACTGATAACTTTGATGAAGGACCAACAAATAATATTTTCAAATTTTCAGACAACACTAAATTATGTCAAGCAGTACATGGTTCAGATAGTCTATGAGGCTGCGAAGGGTCATAGATCGATTAATTGGATGGGCTAAATTGTGGCAGATGGTGTATAATATGAACAAATGTGAGCTAATCTACTTTGAACCCAAGTAAAATAAATGAGTATTTTCTAAACAGTGAAAAAATAAGAACTAAGAAGGAACAAAGAAGTTTAGGAGTCTAAAAATATAAGTCATTAAACGTAGTAAACAGTGCCACTGTCTTATGAGCAAAGGTTCAACAGGTTGGGACTCTACTCACTTGGAGTTTAAAAGAGTCAAGAGGTGATCTGATTAGAAAACATAGAATTCTGAAGGGGCTTGACAGGGTAAATGCTGAGAGACGTTTCCTCTTATAAGCGAGTTTATGACCAGAGGGCATAGTCTCAGAATAAAACGGTGCCAATTTAGACTGGAGATAAGGAAAAAAAATCTTCTCTAAAGGGTTGAGAGTCTTTGGAACTCCTTGCCATAGAGAGCTTTACGGGACAGCTTCCTTGTGTATACTTAAGGCTGAAATAGATAGATTCTTGATCAGTTGGGGAGTCAAGGTTTATGAGGAAAGTAGATGTGAGGAATGTTGATCAGCCATGATCCTAATAATGGCGAAGCAGGCTCAAGAGGCTGAATAGCCTAATCTTTACATTCTTATTGTCTAGTTACAAAAAGAAGTAAAAAATGTCTCATGGAAATGTAGACTTTAATCTCAAGGGTTTCAAAGAGAAATGCTTCAGTTGTATAGAGCCATAGTCAGGTCCTATCAGAAATAACTGATGTAGTTTTGGGCAGCAGACCTCAGGCAGAATATATTTGGCCTTGGAGGGGATGCAACACACACAGAATTATAATGGGGCTTAATCAATGAAGACAAGTTGTGTTAACTTGGTTCAGATTTCCTTAAGTAGCTTAATATTTGGCAGTGATCTGATTGAGGTGTATAACATGTTAAAAGGAATTGATAGGGTAAATATGGAGGAATTACTTCCTTTGATAAGTGAACTATTGAACATAGTGAAATTAAAAAGCATCTTAATCAATAAAGCAAAGTAGAGATTTAAAATTCTTTGTGGCAAAAGCATGTAATAATGGTACAATTGAGTTTTCAAAACTGTGTAGTACAGATATTATGGAACTTGGGGCTCAGGCAGGTATATGATTTTAGGTGACTGACATTGAGACAGCAAGATTTAAATCTAATCCTCTCATCCAGAACATATTTGATTGGTAGGTCTATATTTTTGGAGTTTTGCCCCCCACAGTGCAAATCTGATGGGCGCATGGAGCCATATTTATATTGCAGAAATTTCAATTATCATAATTATTCATCAAACTCAGTTCTCTGTCTGATTCAGACTGTTGAGTGGCTACCCAATCAACGTGCTTGAGGTGAAGCAAAAATTAAGCCGGAATATATTTATTTTTAAAACTGATGTTTATGTTACTGCATCTTAAAGAAACAATTAAAGAAACAATTCTAACTAACATTGCCATGAGTTAACCATTGCCAAAAGGTGACTAGACATTGAAGCTTTTTATGTTACACTCATCAGATCTAGGGCCCAAGAAACAGACTTGAACAAAGAGACACCATTTTATGATGTATGAGAAGACAGTATTATGGGTTGTGCCATAACCATGCAATGATGAAGTTTTGTACAACCAAGCATTTATTCATTGCCAAAATTCTTAATCACTGCAAAGGCTAACATGATGAGACAGGGTTGAACCTAGCCCCAAATTTGAACAAAGCCCTGGATTTCATACCTTTGTTAGCTGCATGTAATATATTTGCTATTGCTCTTTGAACCTATGTTGCAGGTGTAAATACTTCAAATATTCAAATTCTTCACAGCCTTACATCAGAGATACAAAAAGTTTCTCTTCATGAAATTCAAGGTGGAATACAATAGGTAACAGAGCTGAGAGACAAAACCCATTTGTACAGTCAAAATAAAAAGTGTCATATATTCAACATATTTATTGAAATATTAATCATACATTAGCATTAAAATACAGTGAGATGCATCTTGGTCCTTCTGCATATTATAACCCCAGTGATGAACATGTTGACTCATAAACACCCATTCTTAATTATAAGAATGATTGAACTGAAGGACCACTGCAGAGTGCACACATTCAACTGTACATCCTGCTCCTGGATACAAAAAAACTGAACTGTATGTTTCAAATACTTTCAAGGATATTAAAAATTTACATCAAAGAAAGGTAATGCACACTGCAGATTGTCAGTAAGCATTAGCATCACTGTTCATTTTTGCAGTGTTTCAAAAGAATACAAAATGTTGTGCTGGATTTATTGAGATGGTTTATGACTTTTTAAGGTTATTTTTATTTAGTGAGTAGTTTTGCTCACTTTCACATTTTCATAGTAGGAACTGCATTAGAGAGGTCACTCTTTTTCCCATATAAACTGCAAAGTTTAGTGAGAGAACAACTTATTTGATTTTACAATTATGATCGGAGGATCCATCTCAAAGTTACTTATTGTAATCATTACGCAGTAAGGGGACATATTTCAAAAGATTTTTCATTGTTGTTCCAGAAAATTTAGCGCTGCTGGGAGAACTAAAGATAACATAACCACACATATTAGTTTAAATGATGAATGAAAATCTTGTGAGAGTATGTTCCTCATGCAAACAAAAAACAGAAATGGTGCTTTAGGTTAGTATTTAAAAACAGAAAAATCTGAGTACTTCTTTTAGATTTTTGACCTTTCTCAGGTTACCTTAGAATGGCAAAGAGAGAAAAATATGAGAAACAAATTCTCCCCCTACCTGAACTCAATATGGACTCACACTATCAGTCACTCTTTTCTGACTCCTCCACATTAAAATGTCACGAAGGAGTCGAAGATTGTTTGGTACAGTTATTGTTTTATCCTCCTTCCTCCTCTGCATCACCAATACAAAGCAAATCTAGCAGTAAGAAGGCAGTAGATGGACAGTTGTAGTGTGATGTCAGAGGATTCCTTGCAATGAGAGACATGAGACTTTGATTTGGCCATGACAAAAACTTCAGGTTGTCCAACTCTGTTGTTCATGTATGTATTTGCAGTTTCTCTATCAACCCTGTACCTGCTGACTAGATTATACCAGGCTTAGGCCCTAAACTGTGTCAGTCTTCAGAAGTCCCATAGCATTATCTTTAAAATGGTATTTTCACAGAAAGAATAATGATAAAAGAAATATCAAAGCTTTATATATGCAGATCTAGAAGAAGACCCAACAAAAAAGTTAACAATCTCACTGAAACATACAGTAGAATAGACCCCCGTACCTGCGGGGGGATACATTCCATGACCTACCGCGGAAACCTGAAACCGCAGACAGGAGCGAACCCATTCATTTCAATTGGAAATTTACCTTGCTGGCAGCCTCCTGGTCCCTTGTTCCAGAGGTTCCCTATAACATGTTCGGCCCGCAGTAAAGTGTGGGTAACTGAAACCGCTGAAAACGACAAGTCTGTGGATTCGGGGGTTGCCCTGTACTTTCAAATGAAAGTAATTTATGATTTCCTAATTAGCATGTGTAGAAAGATTTAATCTACATCAGCTTGAGAGCAATTGCACAGATCAGCACTACACCACACGTAGAATGTAGCACATTTTCTTTTGCAAATTTTGGACAGCAAAGTCATTGATTATAGAGTCATAGAGATGTACAGCGTGGAAACAGACCCTTCGGTCCAACCTGTCCGTGCCAAGCAGGTATACCAACCCAATCCAGTCCCACCTGCCAGCACTCAGCCCATATCTCTCCAAACCCTTCCTATTCATATACTCATCCAAATGCCTCTTAAATGTTGCAATTGTACCAGCCTCCACCACATCCTCTGGTCCCCACCCCACTCCGGCCTATCACCCTCACCTTGACCTCCTTCCACCTATCGCATTTCCAATGCCCCTCCCCCAAGTCCCTCCGCCCTACCTTTTATCCTAGCCTGCTGGACACACTTTCCTCATTCCTGAAGAAGGGCTTATGCCCGAAACGTCGATTCTCCTGTTCCTTGGATGCTGCCTGACCTGCTGCGCTTTTCCAGCAACACATTTTCAGCTCTGATCTCCAGCATCTGCAGTCCTCACTTTCTCCTCCCAACTCCTGTACTCAATACTCTGACCAATAAAGGAAAGCATACAAAACACCTTCTTCACTATCCTAACTACCTGCAACTCCACTTTCAAGAAGCTATGAACCTGCACTCCAAGGTCTCTTTGTTCAGCAACACTCCCTAGGACCTTACCATTAAGTGTATAAGTCCTGCTAAGAGTTGCTTTCCCAAAATGCAGCACCTCGCATTTATCTGAATTAAACTCCATCTGCCACTTCTCAGCCCATTGGCCTATCAGGTCCAGATCCTGTTGTAATCGGAGGTAACCCTCTTCGCTGTCCACTACACCGCCAATTTTGGTGTCATCTGCAAACTTACTAACTGTACCTCTTATGTTTGCATCCAAATCATTTATGTAAATGACAAAAAGTAGAGGGCCCAGCACCAATCCTTGTTGCACTCCACTGGTCACAGGCCTCCAGTCTGAAAAACAACCCTTCACCACCACCCTCTGTCTTCTACCTTTGAGCCAGTTCTGTAACCAAATGGCTAGTTCTTCTCTTTAAGGAGGTATTGAGCACGCTAGACAAAGGAGAGACACTGGAGGTGATCTATTTGGATTTCCAGAAGAACCTCTGACAAGGTGCCATACTGGAGGCTGCTAAAGAAGGTCACAGCTTGCAGTGTTAGGGGCAAGGCACTGGCATGGATAGAGGATTGGCTGACTGGCAGAAAGCAAAGATTGGAGATAAAGGGGTAATTTACAGGATGGCAGCCAGTGACTAGTGGAATTCTGCAGGGGTCACTGTTAGTACTGCAATTATTCATGCGATACATTAATGATCTGAATGAAGGAACTAAGCGCATTGTCGCTAAGTTTGCATTTGGCGCAAAGATAGTTGGAGGGACAGGTAGTGTTGAGGAAATGGGGAGTTCTGCAGAAGGACTTGAATAGGCAAACAAGTGGCAGGTGGAATATAATGTAGGAAACTGTGAGGTTATGCGCCTTGGTAGGAAGAATAGAGGTGTTCATTATTTTTTAAACAGGGAATGCCTTAAAAAATCTGAAGCACAAAGGATCTTGGTCCAAAGATGTACAGGTAACTTGGACTGGCCATGCAAAATTGCCCGTAGTGACTAGGGATGAGTAGTTAGTGTGTGTTGGCTATTACGGATGGATAATTCAGCATCAGGTTGACCAGAACTTTATTATCATGCTATCACTTATCTTACAATAATATTTAGTCACACTTAGTAATGAGATCTGTTAAGCCAAGGAAGTTCCCGTTATATGGCAAATCAAAATTTCCATTACCTCCCTAAGCTCATGCATATTCTGCTAATGTTCACAAAACTGCAATAATGGTTTTAAGTATATGGATCATGTGATTGTTGGCGGTGAAAGGAAGGGAGCACCTCTACAGAAAAATTTTTGATCCACATCATTGCATTCTGGTTCATCATTGTGAAATAAAGGAGCCTGACAGTCTGAGTGCCCCATTTTTGAACAGAGTCTGGACGTATATTAAAGCTTTCTGATAATAATTAATATCCAAGCAGGGCTATTTTAAATGTTAGTTGTGTAGCTATGGATAATTGTACAGCAATATAGGTGTATCTCTGTAATATAACAAAAATGTTCATTTTAAGGGAATTTTTTTCCACCTGTCACCTTAGTTTTCAACAGTTCATGTAACGCTTGATTTAGTCTTTTACTTTTCATGCAAAAGGTTCTCATAATGTAAGGCCCTATACTATCCTTCCTTAGCTTGTGCCTAAATCTGACATTCCTGCTGATCTACTTTGGCACACAGTCAAACAGCAGTCTTGATTTTAAAATTCTCAACCTTGTTTTCAAATCTGCTCAGTGCCTCACTCTTTGCTACATCCATCATCTTCTAACACCTCATAGCCCTCTGAGATACCTGTGATCTAATTCTGGCCACTTGTGCTTTCGCAGTCGTAACTGCTGCACTATTAGTGAATGTGCCAGTGTCTAGATCTCAAGCTCTGGAATTCCCTTCTTACACCACTCTGCCCCACTTTCTTCCTTTGAGACACTTCCTAAAACTTACTGTTTTGAGACCAAATGTAAGTTTTTGGTCACCTTGCCTTATATTTTCTAATCTGTCTCTGTGTGCCTTATTTTGTAATGCTCCTGTGAAACATCTTAGGTTAAGGTGCATTTCAAGTACTTGTGGCCATAGAAAATGTACCCATGTTGTATTAACTATTTAAAGCAAAATGTATCTTTTGATTTCAAGTATCATACATCTGCTAATTCATGTTTAATCTAAATTGATTACAATTGATGTTAAAATAAAGTTAACAAAAAGAAAATTATTTTGGTAATTTTGATTTTTGGTAAATTTGGTTATTTTGGTGCATAGCTCCCTGAAAACGTTCGTGATACTGCCAAGCTGTATCGTTTTGTGTTAAATTTCATTTGCCGTCTCTTTTATCAATTTCACCAGGCCACATCCTTCTGAGTTCTATTACTAGCTTCCATATAGTTTACAACATTTCCAAGTCTCCTGTCATCTCCAAACTTTGAAACTACCCCTTTAATCCTATTGGCTTTAGTTTCACTATGATGGGTTCCTTTCGCAAAAGTCTTCTAAAAGTCCAAATAAACGTCAATTGTTTCCATTAATTCATTAACAAACACCATGAAGCTACTCTGTTATGAACCTTGCATTAACTCAAATATTTCTTTTCTCTCTCATTATGATCTCAATATCTGTAATCATCCAGGGATCTCCAGCTTTGGGCTGTCCTTCATTTCCCCTTGTGGGAATAAATGTACACTGTACATGCGCTACCTTTTCTGCCATAGTTCTGTGCCATTGTTTTGCCTACCAGTTTTCCATACCAAGCCACCTCGGTAATATTCCTTTCTAACTCAATGAAATTAGGCATCCTCCATTTAAGCACTTTCATGCTTGACTGTTCCTAATCCTATTCTATAAGTATTCTAAAGGTTAAACTGTTAAATATTAGAATTCCCACTAGAGGCTGATAAATACAGTGGCATCTTCACAGTAATTATTTTATCATTATTGTCAGAAAGAAAGATTAGAATGTTGTGAACTTTCAATAATTCTTTATAACACCCTAATCAGTAACATAAAGACTGAAGCTGTTTAGAACAGAACAGAACAGGTCATTTATTGTCGTTTGTATTTTTGATAAAAGAAGTGAAAGGTGTATAAGTTCCATGTGACAGCATCAATATTTATAACAGAAGGCATAGATAAGTAATTTTTTTAAAAAAATAAGCCAAAGTCCACCTTAGTTGGGATATTCCTGATGCTATTTTCTGTGCAGCGTAGATAAAAGAGAAATCATCCAACAATGTATTCAACAGGTATTTTAAGGTTCCACACGGTAGGCTGATTAGTAACGTTAGATCACATGGGATTCAGGGTGAGCTTGCCAACTAGATGCAAAATTGGCTTGATGGTAGGAGACAGAGAGTGGTGGTGGAGGTTGTTTTTCGGACTGGAGGCCTGACCAGCATGTTCCAGAGGGATTGGTACTGTGTCCACTCTTCTTCATTATTTATATAAAATGAATATAGGAGGCATGGTTAGTAAGTTTGCAGATGACACCAAGATTGGTGGTACAGTGGACAGTGAAGAAGGTTATCTAAGATTACAAAACGATCTTAATCAATTGGGCTGAGGGATAGCTAGATGGAGTTTAATTTAGATAAGTGAAGTGTTGCATTTCGGTAAAACGAACATGGACAGGACTTATACAATTAATGGTCGAGCCTTGGGTAGTGCTGTAGAACAGAGAGACACATAGTTTTAGATACAGAATTCTTTGAAATTTGTGCCACAGGTAGACTTAGTGGTTAGGAAGGTGCTTAGCAAGCTTGCCTTCATTGCTAAGACCTTTAAGTATTGGAGTTGGGATGTTATGTTGAGGTTATGCAGAACATTGTTGAGGCAGTTCTGGTCATCCTGGATAAGGCAGATTGGAGGTTCAGAAAGATAAACTGTATCTACTTGTAAGGCAGATGAATTTACAGCATTGATCAGCAGGTAGGCATATGATATTGCTGCAATCACTGAGACATGGTTAAAGGAAGGACAGGACTGGCAGCTCAATGTTCCAGATTATAAAAGTTTCAGCCATGATAGTCATGCGGAAGTGAGAGAGGTTGTGTTGGGGGGGTGGTGGGAATAGCAATATTGATAAAGGAATTCATCGCTGCAGTAATGAAGGAGGATGTACAGGAAACCATTCAGGCCACTTTTCGAATACCGTGCGCAATTCTGGTCACCCTCCTATAGGAAGGATGTTGTGAAACTCAAAAGGGTTCAGAAAAGATTTACAAGGAAGTTGACATGGTTGGAGAGTTTGAGCTATAGGGAGAGGTTGAATAGGCTGGGGCTGTTTTCCCTGGAGCATCAGAGGCTGAGGGGTGACCTTATAGAGGTTTATAAAATCATGAGGGGCAGTCCAGAACTACAGGGAATAGATTAAGGATGAGAGGGGAAAGATTTAAAAGGGACTTAAGCAGCAATGTTTTCACCCAGAGGGTGATGTGTGTATGGAATGAGCTGCCAGAGGAAATGGTGGAGGCTGGTACAATTACAACATTTAAAATACATCTGAATGGGTATGTGGATAGGAAGGGTTTAGAGGGATATGGATTAAATACTGGCAAATAGGACTATTAATTTAGGGATATCAGGTCGGCATGGATGAGTTGGACTGAAGGGTCTGCTTCCATACTGTACAGCTCTCTGATTCTATGTCCTGGAAAGATCTTTAAATGATGCCAGCTGGATAGAGCTTAGAAATAAAAAAGGGGTGATTTGTTTCCTAGGATTATACTACAGTCTTCCCAATAGTCAGAGGTAGAGAGAGATGCAGGTATATAGGCAAATCACGGAAAGGTGCGGCAGAAGCTGAGATATGGTTGTAGGAGATTTCAACTTTGCTAATATTAACTAGAACTGCCTTAGTGCGAAATGATTAGACGGGGTGGAATTTTTAAACTGCATCCAGGAGAGTTTTTGTGTCAGTGTGCAACTAAAGATGGGGCAGTGGTAGATCTAATCCTAGAGAATGAGGTGGTTGAAGTTTCAGTGGGTGAGCATTTTCTAGATAACGATCATAACTCTAAATTTCAGTCATGATGGATAGTGCAGAAATTAAGTGTCTAATTTTCAACATTGTTGGATAGGATGTGGCATGCATAGAGTGGGAGCAGTTACTTGCTAGTGAGTGCACATTTGGAAAATGTAATTCTATAAAAAGTAGTGCAATGAGTATTCAGGCCAGTGTGTTCCTCGAAGAATGAATGTCATGAGCAGTCTGGATGTCAAGGAATACCGAGAGTTAGATAAAGAAAAAGATGGAAGCATTTGTTACATACAGTGCATTAAAAATGAGGGAGGTCCTTCAAAAGTATATTGAGTGTAGGGGTTGTTTTAACAAGAAATTAGGGGACAAAGAGTGACCACAAAATATCTTTGGCAGATACGGTAAAGGAAGACCCAAGGGAATTTTATAACTATATTCCAATGAAGGGGATTACCAGAAAAAGACTGGGATCTATTAGAGACCAAAGAGGCAACCTATGTGTGGAGCCAGTGAACACGGGTGAAGTCTTCAGGAATATTTGTCATTTGTATTCACAGGGGAGAAAGGCATTGTAGTTGGGGATTTCAGTTGGGATGGTGAGGTTCTAGAACAAGGAGGAGGTATTATATGTTTTAGCATCAAGGTGCATAAGTCCCCAGGCCCTAATGAGTTGGATTCCAGGCTGCTATGGAAGGCAAGGGAGGAAATTGCTGAATATTTTGCTTGCCACAAGTGAAGTGTCAGATGACTGGAGGATGCTAATGTGGTTCCTTTGTTTACGAAGGGCAGCAGGGATAGGCCAGGTAATTACAGACCAGTTAATCTAATGTCAATGGTAGGGAAATTGTTAGAAAAATTCTGAGGGACAGGATTAATCAACACTTGTAAAGGCAGGGATTAATCAGAGAGAGTCACCACAGATTTGTTAGAAGGACATCTGTTTGACTGATTTAATACAGTTTTTGAAAAAGTTACTAAATATATTAATGGTTTACATTAACTTCAGTAAGGCCTTCAACAAGGTCCTAAATGGAAAGCTGGTCCAAAAGGCAAGAGCCCATGGTATCTGAGGCAAGTTGGCAAACTGGATCAACAATTGGCCTGAAAATAGGAGGCAAAGGGGGATGATAGAGAGTTGAGGGAAAATCATAAAATCTTTTCATAAGGTCAAGGTTCTGACATTTTCATTAGAATGTATTTTTCCAACTTCCTCAGCACTGCTCATGCCACACCAGAGAGCTAAAAATTCCACCCTATGTTACTTACTGATTGATACTAATTAATTTTGGGGAGAAGGATTGTAGGGTCTATCAAAAATATGGTGGTTGTATGTTGGGGCATACACTATAAATCAACAGACAACTGGTGGAGGAGGAGGTTTGGTAATGGTGGGAAAGGGTAGCAATATATAGTTAGAGTATTCTTTAGTGTGCTATCTTTGTCCTATCTTTGTCACCCTGGAGCACACATTGCCTGGTAAGCATACCAAATTAACAGCATCAATTTTTATCAGGTGTATATTTTAAAATGCTACTGAATGCCTCTCTCAGTCTGTTTTGGAGTGAAGAGAGCTTCCAACTAAATAAGTTCTCATTTTTTTTGTCCAAATGACACGTCCTGTAGTTACTGACACTTTGATCTGAACACATCTGTGCTTTGATGAGCAGCTTCAGGCTCTTTACAAGCTTTCCCAGAAAGGCAAGACCTGTAAAAGTTCAAGACCTGTGCCTAAACTGAAAAGGGGCCAACATCCTTCAGGGAGCAGGGTGGGGAGGGGGGGGGGGGGGAGGAGAGGAAGAGTTTTCCAGTGCTATTAGTGAGGGTTTCAACTCATGTAGCAGGGGAATGAGATGTGGAGTGGAGGAACAATATTAGGTAATGTACAGAGAATGTAGAAGAAAAATCCAGTTAGTCTGGCAAGCAGAACTTATGTGGTCATGGGAACTTGTCAAAGTTGAATTCAAATGTTTTAATGCAAGGAGTCTTGTAAGGCAAATGAATTGAAGGTGCTGATAAGACATGGAGATGTGATATCACAGTGGCACGGTTGAGGGCAGGACTGGTAACTCAATACGCTGGGGAATAAAATCTTCAGGTGAGACAGGGAGGGATGCAAACAAGGAGGTGCTAAAAAGACATCCATCAATTAGTCAATTATTGAAATAAGGATGGGTGACATCTTAGAAGGCTCCTCGATGATCAGTGGAAGAAGCATAGAAGGTCACAGGCCAAGTGCTAGAAAATGCGTCTAGAGCAAATGGGTGCTTGATGACCGCCGCGGACACATTGGGCTGAAGGGCCTCTTTCCATGCTGTAAAACTTTAAGTTTCTATGACTTCATTATCATTAATTCTGCATCTTCAAAAACCTCCAAACTCATTTCTTTGATCTAAACTCTCCTACTGTTCCACTTACTATCTGCACTCAGACTTCTACTATTACCAATATCATGTCATATTGGTATTAACAAGATCAACAAACTTTTGCTTGGACATTTTTAGGGAGACTGAAGAGCCATTAAACAATTTTAGACCCAAACCATGCAATTTTAATCAGTTAGTTTAATATATTTTTGTACAGTTAATCTATTTTAAATATCTTCATTATGTTGCAAACTCTTATTTACACAATGTTTGTCAGTTGGTAGCAGTTGAAACTTTATTGCTGGAACAGCACAGCAGGTCAGGCAGCATCCAGGGAACAGGAGATTCAACGTTTCGGGCACAGGCCCTTCTTCAGGAAATTCCTGAAGAAGGGCCTGTGCCCGAAACGTCGAATCTCCTGTTCCCTGGATGCTGCCTGACCTGCTGTGCTGTTCCAGCAATAAAGTTTCAACTTTGATCTCCAGCATCTGCAGACCTCACTTTCTCCTCAGTTGGTAGCAGTTCAAGATGGCAGGCAGGAGGATTTGCAAAATATATTTGGTTCAATTTAATTACATAAATTAAACACTTTAATTTGCCTTCACTTCTCATTTAGTAGCTATTATTACTGAGTCGTAGGAATGTGATTGCAAGGGAACACACTGGAAAGAGGAAACAATGAAGAGATAAACATATTATCAGCCAATAGAATGTATTTTGCATTCATCTTCTGCAAAGGTATAGAAATGTTCAAGGTGTCAGATAAGGTTTAGTGGTAGGACTCGCATCACTGAGTCAGACAGCTACTTGTTCAAGTCTCACTCCAGGCTTTGAGCACAGAAATCATGGCTAATTGTCAAGTGCAGCATTCCCTTGCACTGTCATTTTCCTTAAACTGAGACCCTAACTGCCCTCTCAGTTAGACCTTCAAGATCCCATAGCATCATTTCAAAGAGATGTCCTGGTCAAATTTTGTCACTTAATCAATATCCCAAAAATAGATAATCTGATTATCATCGTTTCTATTTTGTGGGAACTTGTTGTGCACAAATACGCTGCCATATTTTCCTATAACAGTAACTACAATCCAAAAACACTTACTTGGCTGTAAAACATTTTGGGATGATCTATGGCCACCATACAAGTTTAAGACTTTCCTTCCTGAAGGCAAAACTTTGAAATGTTTGAACAAAGACCTTTGACAAAACAGAATAATTGCCGTTTCATGGGGAATCATAACGTGCGTCAATTCTGTGCCTTATTGTGATGTCTGCATTGTGAAATGAATGAATGTTTATACAATATTATTAATAAAGTAGTTGTTGATCATCTGTAGCATAGTTTCTGGTCATTGAAATATCACAAATCGTATTGTTGCAAAGCAAAGGATGCTGGTGTCCAATTGATTGTTTAAAATTCCATTGCTTAGGTGGGAATCAATGGTACATGTAATCTCTCTTGTAACTTTGGCACATTTTAATTGTGAAATCTACTTACATTGTGCTGTTATGTAGCAACATTTGGTGTTAATTAGCTTATTGATTGGTTTTCTTGTTTTTACTAGCTCATTGAGTCATGAGACAAAATGTCGGGGTGGTTTATTCACTCACTCCAAAGATCAGGAGATTTGTTGACAAATTCCAAGCATTAATTGTTAAAGCACTTGTTGGTCACATTGTTAATATGTGTTAGCATTTTAATATATGAAAAAATTTTGCACACTAATTTGGTTATGTTCTCTTGTTTGAAAATATCCAGAAAGTTTGCTTTATATTGCTCCTGTGAACCATCATGGCACAATGTTAAAGGCACTACATAAATATAAACTGTTACTGAAATCACAGAAGAAATTACATTTCATGAGTCATTGGCAAACAAGCTCGTCAATAAAAGAAAGCTTTATAAAATATGAATGAATACTTCTACAATTTATCAATTAAATTTAACTTAGCTCAAATGTACAGTGAAAATATAATTAAGTTTATTTAATGTTACACCTTTTTAAAACTAGTTACACATTGAGAACATGTCTGCAAGTACCTTTAAGAATGAAAAGTAAAAAATAGTTGCAGAGAACATGAATGTCTAAATGAATTGTAAACTATTATGATGTCGAGAATTAAAATTTTTAATTACTGTAACAAATATTTAAATATTTACCATTCAGCCTTCAGCTATATATTAATTTAATATCTTAATTTCCAAACTACTTAGATTCACACCTACAGTATGATACTTCAGTATAACACCTGCCCCCTAAACAACATCACAAAGGAGATCAGGCATGAAATGGTCATAAGTGTTTGTTTCCAGTAGATTTCACTTTTCTCTTGCAAGCTACAGCTTGACATTTTGTAAAATCTCTAGGGACCAAACATTGAAAAATCGAGTTACAGAAGGAGTGCACTGTAAATTCCATGAAGTCATGTAATATGTCTTAACACAGATGGGCACACAATGGTAATTCACAGTAGTTGATAATAGAACAATACCTTCTGTTTTGTCTAGGGAAGGAGCCATGCATCTGCTACATTGTCAGTCATTCTACATATCTTTTAGTGTCATCCTCATGTAGAAGAAGACTCTATATGTCAGGCCAAGTGTACAGGACTTTAGGGATTACTACAGAAATACAAAAAATGCTATGCCCCAGAAAACAAATTATTACACCCAAATACTAGCTCTAAACACCTTTAATGAAATGCTTTTTTTCTTACCGTCTTTCATTACCATGTAAATGAAATATATTGCGTTGTTTTGATCACAAATTTTTGCATGATAAATTAAGATTGTACTGCGTAAGGAATGTAATTCTCTGAATGAGAACATGTGGTTTAATGGAGTATCTTTCCTGTATCTGTGCTGCATAAAACCTCAATGATTATGGTTTCTAAATTATGCTCAAGGGCAAATTAAAATTTGCATGAGAGTTTTAGCTTGATGAGCTGGATGCTGTACAGACAACAGCATGCAGTGTAACTTTTAATTTTGCATATTTCCCTAAAGACGGAGGAGTGTATGGATTATAGGAAAATGAGAAACTTGCCAAGCTGGTATCAGCTGAACGATGTATCTTCTTAACTGACATTAATTAAAACTCCCAGTGGTCTCCTAAACACCTGACAAATACAATAAATGTTGCATAAATGTGCCGTGTGCTAACAGAAGATGTTACTACGCTATGATTAGTGCTTTAAAACCAGGATTGTAAAGAAAATCAGCAAGCCTGCAGGCAACATTACTCTGACTATCATAAAGAGAAAATCAACACTGTAACTCATGGACAATCACCAAATAAAATGAATTCTTTTAAAAACCATAATAAAAATACTTTTTTTAAAACTCCATTTTATAATGTATACTTTTAATGGCAGTTCGCCATAAAAATACCATTAAAGGGTATATATTTACAACTTACAAAAAATATAAAAGTACACAAACTGAAAGTCATCAAAACACACAGATATATGAGTTCACATATTTACAATGGTAATGGATGGAAGCAACCACACTACGAATTTAAAATGTGAACTGAACATAAAAATTCTAGACACCGCTATCTAAATTCTCAATAGACAGTGTCAGCCACTTAATTTGCAGGTACCTGCTCCCTAATGCCTCTGTTTGCAATGTTACTTATACTTTCTTCTATGCTAAACCCAGAAAAATGCCTGCCATTTCCTGTCAGATTTCTCATCTCAAATTCTCCTCAAGCAACAAAGTCAGGTTAATTGCAGTCACTTTTATATTCACAAGCAACTTACAGACTCAGCGCAGGGTAACAATTGGCTGGGAAATGAGAAAAGGTGCCCCATCCCCAGAACTGTGCATGAGATAACAAATGTGAAAGAACTGAATGCAAATACTGTACTGATAAATAAAACCTAATAGAAAACACAGCCTAAATTTAATGTTACAACTATTCGACCTCATTAGCTGAACATGTTCCTGTCATATTTTCTCTGTAAATGCTTTCATGCAAGACAGGCACAATGAATAAGCTACTCTTTGTACCTATACATGCAGCAACTGAGAATACTCTGATCATATAAAAGGTAGAACTCGAGTGTATATCAGGTTAGTAGCATGAGGATTTTTTTCTTAACTCTGAAACAAAAGCACATATTATTTTAAAATCTCGTTTGTTAATTATCTAAACGATGTGTCACATTCATTGGTGAAGCACATTATAATGAAGAAATTGAGGAAAATCTGGCACTGGAATTTTAAAGGGTCCCACTGTCTTTTATTTACTGAGGAAGAGTGATTCTGTTGTTGCTTCTGCAAGGCTTGAACTAGATAATGTGGGAAGCCAAATGGAATCTCAGGAGTGAATCTTTCAATGCTAAATTTGGGATGTAGCACTTCAACAAAATAAGTAAATGATTTATGCATTGCAAACTTGGAGAAAACCTTCGTGAGCCTCACAAATGGCATGAATTTAACATTTAATGGCTGAAAATTAGGCTACTTTGTTTCTTGCATAATTATATATTAAATTTTAGCAAAAGCACTACTCGCCACATTACCAAAAGAATGTGAATGCTTTGGAGAGGGTGCAGAGAAGTTCACCATGATGTTGCCTAGTATGGCGGGCGCTAGCTATGAAGAAAGATTGAGTAGATTAGGATTATTTTCATTGGAAAGACGGAAGTTGAGAGAGGACCTAATTGAGGTCTACAAAATCATGAGAGGTATGGACAGGGTGGAGAGCAAGATTCTTTTTCCCAGAGTGGGCGACTCACTTATGAGGGGTCACAAGTTCAAGGTAAGAGGGGAAAGGTTTAAAGGAGATCTGCGTGGAAAGTTCTTTACACAGAGGCTAGTGGGTGCCTGGAACGTGTTGCCAGTGGAGGTGGTAGAGGCAGGCATGATTTAAGATGTATCGAGACAGATACATGAATGGAAGGCAGCAGAGGGATACAGATCCTTAGAAATAGGCAACAGGTTTAGATTGAGGATCTGGATCTGCTCAGGCTTGGAGGATCGAAGGGCCTGTTCCTGTGCTATAATTTCCTTTGTTATTTGTTTGTTTTTATGCAAGAAACAAAGTAATCTAATTTTCAGCCATTAAATGTTAAATTCATGCCATGTGTGAGGCACACATAGGTTTTCTCCAAGTTTGCCAGGCATAATATTTTAGCCATTAACATGCAGTTTTGTGATGGGCAAATGTGATTATGATATCACAGTATGCTTCATGCACAGATTTTAATTGTTTTTCTCTTCAAAACCGAAACCACTTATCACACAGGTCACACAATGTTTGCAAAGTCACATGATTATGGCAAGTTAGAGTGTTCAATATCTTTGTTCAGTATCAGTGTTCGGACCACAAAGATTCATGTTATGCATTATGGATCTGGATGAAGGAACTGAGGGCATTGTCACTACGTTTACAGATCACACAAAGATATGTGGAGGGACAGGTAGTGTTGAGGAAGCAGGGAGGCTGCAGAAGGATTTGCATTGGCTAGGAGAGTGAGCAAAGAAGTGACAGATGGAATGCAATGTGGGGAAGTGTGAAATTATACACTTTAGTACATAGAATAAAGATAGACTTTTTTAATGGGGAAAGGCTTTGGAAGCACAAAGGGACTTGGGAGACCTAGTTCTGGATTCTCTTAAAGTTAACATGCAGTTGGCAGTTCAGAAAGCAAATGCAATGTTAGCATTCATTTTGAGAGGGTTAGAATACAACAGCAGAGATGTACTTCTGAGGCTGTATAAGGCTTTTGACATTCCACATATGGAATACTGTGAGTAGTGTGGGCCCAGTACCTAAGGAAGGATGTGTTGGTCTTCTAAGGCTCTAGAGGAGGTTTATAAGATTGATGCCGAGGAAGATAGGCTTGTCATATGAGGAGAAAGTGAGGTCTGCAGATGCTGGAGATCAGAGCTGAAAATGTGTTGCTGGAAAAGCGCAGCAGGTCAGGCAGCATCCAGGGATCAGGAGAATCGACGTTTCGGGCATATGAGGAGCAGTTGAGGGCTCTGGTTCTGTACTCAGAGTTGAGAAGGTTGAGGGGGAATCTGACTGAAACTTACAGAATACTGAGAGGCCTAGGCAGAGTGGACATGGAGAAGATGTTTCCACATGCAGGAGAGACTACATCCCAAGGGTACAGGCTCAAAGTGAGGGGATGAAGTTTTAAAACTGAGATGAGGAGGAATTTCTTCAGCCAAGGTGTCGTTAATCTGTGGAATTCATTGCCACAGGAGGCTGTGGAGGCCAAGTCATTGAGTATATTTAAGACACAGATAGTTAGGTTCTTGATTGGTAAAGGGATCAAAAATTATTGGGAGAAGGCAGGAAAATGGGGTTGAGAAATGTATCAGCCATAATTGAATGGTGGAGCAGATGTGATGGGCCAAAAGGCCTAATTCTGCTCCTATATTTTATGGTCATAGCAAATGAATTTTTCCAAAGTTGATTAATATTCATAATGCAATAATCTACATGATTTGCTTTTTTCAGATCCACAAGTGAAAGATTCAATTGCTTATCCAACAGAATTCGGCTGGGGAAATGTTGAACTGCCCATTTCTCACCGAAGAAATGATTGGTTACCAATTGAAAAAATCAAAATCCTCAATGCACTTTTCCACTTAAAACCAAAAGGAGGCTGTTTAATTGTGTCAACGTTCTGCTATATTTAAAATGACCACTCAAATGAAAATCCATGAAACATCCAATTCTTTTAATACGCCTGCGCTGCGGGCCAAGGAGTTCTTTTTGTGAGTCAGTATAATAACCAACTTACATCTGATCTATTTAGTGCACTCTTCTTGGGACACGCAACCCCACCAAAGCCTTACCTTACCAATGGCCTGTTGATGATATTCAGAGTTTGATCTGCGAATGTAATGTGGGCATTTGCTTTCAACAGGGTATTTGTACCCATGAAATAATATCAATGTTAGCATAAGAACTAGATGTGAGTAACATGATACTCAAAGATTCAGTAGATATTTACCATAGCTCCTGTTATGCACATGTATTACATGCACAGGCATTTCAGTGTCAGACCTAATGCATAACTATTCAGTGACAAACAGTAGTGTGCTTTCATCAGCACACCAGTCTTCAAGTGGCCACAGTTAAAATGGAAAATGAGATCTTGAAACCCTAAGTTTGCATACCATGATATAGTGATGACATCACTCACATGTCTCTTAAGTGTATATTGCAGCATAGCTATGAGAAATAACCACATAGGCCTCACACTGACAAGAGCATGCCAATTGCATGATAAAGATACCACCTTTAGATATTACAAGTAAATCATCACACTGCTTCAAATGAGCAGGGTTTGAGCAGAGCACAATAATCAATAACAACAAAACCATAATTCTTGAGTTTGTCAACACAAGACTGAAAACAAATCAAAACATTTAAGAAAAGTTCAGGATTTTTTGTATTGTGAAACTTAATATGAAAATACAACTTATATCCAAGTTTTTGTATAATCTCCTCTAAACACAGGTACTTGTTTTGGTGTTAAAGACATTCTAAATATTATGTGTTCATTACTAAATAGATTCATAAAGTTTCAAAAGGATTTATTGTGAAATTGGAATATTTTTTTATCCCCAATGCAGAAAAGAATGCCATCAATACCAATACAGACTTCCTCTTTTTCAGTAGACAGAAAGTATAAGATAGTAACAAACTCATTGAACTTATTTTCTTCGTATTTTGAAACACTTCCAATTTTATGTTGATGGCCAAATTTAATACGGCTATACTACTGAAGTGCACAATTTATCTTCCAATGGAAACAGGCTCCTCCATGACAAAATCACGCAGTTAAAATCAGTTCAATGTTCATTGTAATACAAGCAGAAGTTCTACTTCTATTGTAGATATGGGGGCCATGAAAATTATTTTTTTCTTTTTAAAGACATTGTCCACTCACATTACTTTGAAGTCTTTGCTTGAAAACATATTGAATTATTTAATGGTATAAATTAAACCATCTCAATAAAACAATGCATGTGGCAAGATTTTCACAAGCAAATTTGAATTAACATACAATTCAAAATAAGCAATTGAAGCCTGAAGTTTTGTTCCAGTATTGGCTTTTACTGATTGTGTTTGTTTTGGGGAGAGTACAAGATGTTTTATAGGATTGCTACAACAGAGCTCACAAAGAAAATAAAGTTAGGCTGCTTCGAAACTGCGAACTTCCATGGCTCCACATTGTATGTTACATTTGCAAGTTAAAATAATAGATAATTAATCTTGGTTACTATTAGTTGAGCTTTAATAAATTCAGGCATTCAAGAGGAAACTGGGTGATTATCTGGAAAGAAACAGTGTGTAAGGGTATGGGGAAAAAGCAGATTAGCATCTGGTGATGACTCTTCTTTGAAGAGCCAGGATAGACATTGTGGGCCGAGTGGTCTTCTTTTGAACTGTAACAATTCTGTGATCTGTGATAGTCAGGGGTTATATTCTTGCAGTGAACAGCACATTTCCCAAAAACGCAATGCTGCATGGCGGACTCACGAGTTAACACTTTTAGTATTAAATCACCATTAAAGCTTCTAAAATACATCTTTATCATAAATAATTCAGGAGGTACAACAGCTGTGAATAGCTTCTATTAAATATTTGGGACAAGGCACAAATTTAATAATATTTAGGTAGTTTTTTGATGCTTGAATTGTAACTTCAATTTTAATTTTAAAAAAGCAGCTTATTTTTGTTCTGTTGCATGCTATATATGAGTTAACATTAAATATAATGAAACAATGTGCAGATGGTGGAATATGCCATTTTAAAATATAGCTTGTTGCCATAATTGATTTCACACGCATACTTGTATAAAATTATATTCATGTTTGACATCACATAGGCTCTCTTCTCCATGCAAACTGTTATCCCAGCTGAACCATAATATGAATTATGACAAGAACAAAAATAATAGCTCTTCAACAAAATAATTCTGTCCATTTTTCTGAAGTATGGATCTAGTGGAGTTTTTGCAGTTTTGTCATGGAATACATATTTCATTCCACTCACTTGAAAGGTATTTGCATCTCACTTATGATATTGTTACTTATGTGTTAAATGGTCCTCCTAATGACTAGGATAAAAGAATTCAGCAATTCTAATTCATCACAGAATATATGCTAATTCCGCAATGCATTGCAATGCATTGAAACTTAAGCAATTATAGCTAAAGTCACAAAAGAAATCAAGTGCTGATAGGCTACAACTTATGAATAAGTCAATGATAAATTAAATAGGCAGGTTACTATTCTATTGTGACCAATCCCTTTTCTACAAAGAAATATATATGCTCAAGACACCCAATGTTGCAAAGCTTTGTCATTTTCTCCAAGTTCTGTTCATGCATTGTGTCTTTATGACTTAACGTATGGAACACATTTTTAGAAATGTGCACATATCAGTTTGTGTGGTTACAATACACTTTTAAAAATAATGAGTAAGGTATAGAGTTTTTGTTCATAAGAAGGCTGTAGTATTTTTAACCTAACATTTATCTTCCAAAAAAAAAGGCTACTTTTCATATTACCCACACATTGACTTCTGTAAAAGAAATAAATCAGTATAACATTTAAATTCTTTTTCATTCCTTTCAGGTTTCGAGAAATAATTTTAAATAATTCATCAGTGCTCATTTTTCAACATACTACAAAGCTGCACATACCTCCAAAAATCCAGAGTGGCAAACACTTGTGGTATTTCCACTCTGCCCAAATAGAAATTCCACCAGTATAAAGAAGTTTCAGATATCCGGAAATTAATTCTGTGTAGAGTGTATATTTATATGATAGCATTATTCTTGTTTTACTAAAGTTACTTTTCTCCTTCATACCCCAGTGGAATTTCCTTGCTAGAGTATCATCAGTCATGCCCACAATATGCTGCCAACCTAAGATAGCAGCCAAATAAAAGTACTATTACAATATAGTGGCAGTAAAAAGTGTACTCATTGAAGTTCGTCAAATAACTTCCATTAGACTATACTATTAAAAAGAAATCAGTAAAAATCTCAAGTTGCTGGACAAATTATTGATGTCACGAATGGGGAAGGTATCCTTAAACACTATGAATTACAAATGGAGCATAAATATCATCAGACATTAAATTTACAGATCTCAATTTTTTTCTGAACTTTATTCAGTTAATGGGATACCCAACCAGATGGAAGAAAAAAAAGTTTAATGAACCTGCTTCCAATATGTCAATCATTAATGTTTTAAACTGACAGGCAGCATTTTAATCCAAATACTAGTTTGTTACTGGTTCAAAGAGTAATCAGCTCTTTTCACTTGGATTGAAGATTATCAAAGTCAACCTATCAGGTCAGTTGGAAGGTGGGACTAAGGACTGTCAGAATCAACAAGATCATTTGGAGAAGTAAGGAGTCTGTCAGAAACTTGATCACAGTCAGTATTCTATCAGACTGTTCCTTATAGACACATTTGAGGCAGAAATATTTTTAAATGAATTTGAGAATCTCACACGCTTATATGTTTGTCCAAAATTTGTCCGGTTACCTTAGAATTTACGAGCAAGCTACTGAAACGTAGTTTTTTTTTTTAAAAAAACATTCCTTCAAAAGGAACTTGCTGGAGCATGGCTAGCTGGAACCTGATATGATGGTTCATGTTTTAAACTAATTTCAAAAGCCTTTTTGAAATAAATAAGAACAATGTTTGGTGTGATTACATTCACAGGGCAGATTTTGGTGAGAATAGTGAATGAACTGCGCCAACTCTTCTTTAGACCTCCTCTTCCTCCAGGACCTTAAGTGGATTTTGCACAGTTAGTTTTTTTTATCCAACCAACCAAAACACACCACACTTAACACCTGGAGCTTGTGTGAACATTTTCCCCATAATCAATCAAATTGAAAAATTATTAGTAAAGTGTGCAATCTTAACCTGGAAGAGTCAGTCAAAGTAATGGGCTGAAGTTCACCAGAAATCAACTAAATGCCAATTTTGGAGAGTTCCATGGAAAGGTTTATTTTCCATGAATTCCATTGAGGCATCTGTGCTGCTCACAGCATTACATATCGATTGAACTGCACATACACCATCTTGTGTCGCCAGCAGCAGAAGTACTCACATTCTGGAATTTGTGTGACCAATGCCATATTTAAAGCTCAGCCTCTGTGCACCAGCTCAAAAGCTGCTAGAGATGAAAAGCCCATCACAATACACATGGTGGATGGGAAATGAAAAAAGAATGGCTTTTGAGGGCAAATAGATGGCAGATGTGACAATTCATTGTAAATGACAATTCATCAACTGTCTGACTGATTGTCATTATAACTATAGCCACAGAGGCTACCCATCTTTAGCACCGTATTATGTTAGAACCCAGTTTAAGGGATGGCTACTCTTCTTTGAATGCGTAGCATAACATCTTCACATTGTTCAGGACTGACTGTTGTGCAAATCCTGACCAACTTGGATGGACAGCCTTGACTGATGAGTGACCATACTCCTGACTGACTCCTTTATTTGGATGCACTGTACCTGAAGGACTAACTATGGCCTGCTCCTGTGATCCTGACTGCCTCAAGTTTCCAACTGATCAAGTTAAATTCCCTGAACTAGTACAGGACAATGCCACTGACTCACTATGCTGGTATTCTCTGACCGGTGACAGTCACCCTTGACCTGACTGAGCACTGCCCTTTTAGACTTGGAGCTATGATCATTTGGTTAATGCACAAGGTGTTTGCTGCATAAACTGTTCACACATGCTACGGGTCGATATTGCTTGCATCTTGAAAGCCTGTTGTGCACCCAGAGAAGCACTGTCCATCTTGAGTGGCCTTGAATGGTTCTTGACAGTTCCCTGAGACATGGGAAAATCGGCACCCCATTTTTTGGGCAGGATCCTGAAGGTCCTATGAGACAGAATGGTGGATGGGGAGGATTTCCTTTTCTGTCAGGGCAAAGAGTGGAGGACATAACACCAGGCCATGCCAGCCTAGTCTTACATCAGTGCAGTCTCATCCGGCTGGAGGATTGCCCATTCAGAGATCTTCTCTTCTCCTTTAGCAAAGTACCACCATCTTCACTGATACCTCCCACTTGCTCTATCTCAGCTAATGTATTCATCTGCCAATCAGGCCTAAGCTCTATGATTCTCACAAATGCCTATAACATCTTCCCTAACTCACTTTCATCCACCCCACACACTATCCCTACATGGCCTCTGCAGTGTCGACTCAGTCGCCCATTCACCTCCCCATTTGTACCAACAGCAATAGCTATTCCACTCTCTTTCATCTCCCATTATACCCTCTTCTCTCTCATTCCAGGAGGAAAGTAGAACACAAAAGAGCAAAAACAGTCAACGCAGTTGGCAGGCTGCCCAATATTCAGCTCCTCACCACCACTGTGGATAGCATCCCCACTTTGATAGCCCTGAACAATTGACAGACTGTTTTCAAGCCATTTGCCTGGTATCAGAAGCTGCCCAGGACTTATTGTGGTGGGATTCCAAACAGCAAAAGGTGTTCCTCTTGACATGACTCAGGCTTGGTGACAACCAAGTTTCCAGTGTCTTGTTCATGATGAAACTCCATTTAAAACTATGCACTGAGTGGGAAGACAATTTATAAAAAAAATGTGAGGAAATGAGAGATTTGGTGCTGATAATTAAGAGTGCTTTGAATAGGAAACCCAGCCAAGAACATAGACGTTGGTTTATCATTTGTATCTAGAAAATATACCTTTATTTACTTGTCTTTTTAATTTTTTAAATTAGAAAATAAACTTCTTTTATATATCAGGTCAGATAATATAGTCTAGGAATTACTCTCAGCAGTTGTACTAGATGTGCACTTAAGGTCTTTGTATGACATTTCCCTGTCATTTTTTTCATGTAGATGTAAACCTGCTTATTTTAAAATGGGATAATGGCTCTTTTAAGTGCACATGAACATTGCATGTGAGAGATGGCATGAGATTTAGCAGGCAATTACATTAACTTTTATTTTTACCATTAATGTCACACTACACTTGGACTAAAAGTTAATCAAACATCAATCTGATAATAGCACATGGTAACAATGTCACATCTGGAACTTCATGAACTGGCTAATGGTTTAACCCACTGACTTACAAATGTACAAATTAGGAAAAGTAGGCCAGTCAGTACATCAAGCCTTCCCACCATTCAGTAAGATGAAGGCTCTTCTGTTTGTGTTCCACACTCCCGAAAACCTGTGATTCCCTTGCTTAACAAGGATCTGCCTACCTCCAAGTTAAAAGTATTTACTCTCTCCATTTCCTTCTGAAAGGGAGTCTCAAAGTCACACAGCCTTCAAAGAGAAAAAAACAACTAATTTCTGTCTGAAAAACTGACCCAAAGTTTTAAAAGTTGCCTTTAGTTCAGGACTTACCCATAAAAGGAAACATATTTTATGTATCCACCTCATCAAGACCATTAAGGAAGTTATACACTTCAATGAAGTCAACACCTGACTCTTCCAATCAAGTGGAAATAATACTCCGCCTGCCCTATCTTTCCGAAAGGCAACCCACTCATTCCAGGTAACAATCTAGTAAGTCTTCTCAGGACCACTTCTAACTCATTTACATCCTTCTTCAAATACGATGATGAAAACTATCCATGATATTCCAAATGTGGTTTCACCAACCCCCTATATAATTGAAGCACAACATCCTCATTTTCATGTTCAATTCCTCTTGTAATAGAGGATAGCATTCCATTGGCTTTCTTAGTTACTTGCTGGATTTGCAAGCTAATATTTTGCAAATCATGCACTAGAACACCCAGATTTCTCTACAACTTGGAATTCTACAATCATTCATTCTTTTAGCAATGTTCTGACATTTTTTATTCTTCAGGCCAAACTAAACAACTGCACATTTTTCCACATTGTATTCTATTTACCAGATTTCCATCCACTCACTCAATCTATTGTGATGTAAGGTGTTTTATTTACCTGAATGTCAATATCATTTATTTTAGAGTTTGAATTTTGAATTAGTGGCATGTGGATTTTGGTTCAAATGTATCAGGGAGTTTAGTGATAACAACAGTATTTCTGGAGCCATGTTATTTTCAAAACCAGTGTGCGAAAGATAGCCCCTGGAGTGACAATGAGAATTGTTTTCATTGGAAGTGTTTTATGAGTGGATAAACATTGAGGAGCACTGACAAAGATCAGGACTTTTATTTACAAAAGCTTAGAATGCTTTTGTTTTTCAGTTTGCAGAAATCCTGGTCGAGGCGAGTTGAGACCTATGAAATAGTTTCTTCCACAGAGAAGAGTTAGTTATGAAAATTTCACAAAATAGGCTGTCTCATAGCATTTATTTTAGCTTGAAATTCCCAACCCAGAAGTGTTAGTTAGAACACTGAAGAGGTTATTCAAATCTGAGAAAGTATAAAGCCAATTGATAAGGAGGAGGCTACAAAACTCACAAGACTGGAAATTAAACTATTAAGTTAAACCCATAGATGTAATAGAGAAAGGAATTCTCTCTGATGTTTGAGTACTGTACATGATGACTTTAGGATAGATAAAATTGTATTTTACTGTATTCCCAAATATTTCAAATTGTTATATATGTAAATAGCTTGGTTTATTTATTTTATCTTTTGAGTAATAGAGTTCTATTTTATTGTTGAAACAAAACTTGCAGCATTACATGCTTGTGCTTCAGTGAAAGACAACCTCACTAAATAAAGATAAACAAAATATCATCTGTAAAGCCAGACTTCAGCCTGGGATCAGACTTGTCCAGTTATAACATCAGTTGCAATCACTGTTTATATCCATCTGTAAACTCCTTGTAGACCCTTCATGATGTACTTTCCTACCTCTCTTGGTGTCATCTGCAAGTTTAATTACCCTCCTCATCAAAGTAATTGATATAAATTGTAAAGAACTGAGGCTTCATCCTGTTTCCCACTTGTCACATCCTGCCAATCAAGAAAAGACCCATTTATGCATACCCTTTGTTTTCTCCAGGCAACCAAATTTCAATACAAATTAATATGTTACAAACTATGTCATTAGCTCTTACTTTACGCAACTGTTTTTGTTTACAGAGCAACTCTTTAAATGCCTTCTAGAAATCCAAATATGGTACATCTTCAGGTTCCCCTTTATCCACAGCACTTGCTAACCTCAAAGAACTCCAATAAATTTGTTAACCATGATTTCTCTTTCAAAGATCCATACTGACTCTTTCTGATTACCTTGAGATTTTCTAAGTGTCCAGCTATAACCTCTTTAATGATTGATTTTAATGCCTTCTCCAATACAAATAGCAAGCTAACTGGCCTCCAGGGTAGATTTTCCCCTCTTTGGTATAGCATAAAAAATAACAAGAAAGTTCAGAAAATATAGGGAGAATGAAGAAAATTAGAACCTGAACATCAAGAAATATTTTGCATTTTTCTCCCCAAGTCTAAAATGGCAAATTCAGGATCTTGCCATTGTTAACTCATTGTAAGATATGTTTACACTGTTTTCTTTCTGTAACATGCATATAAGTGAAGTTTTAGAAGAGCGTTAGTGTTAATGAGTTGAATTATAGATCAATAGTTCACAGTTGTTGAGCTGTGTTTGGTATTTACTTCTCTGAAGTAAATTGCAGTTCTCATTCAATATAGAAATCTGGTGTGGAACTTCCGTTAGCCGGATTTACCTTACAGATAATTTGCAAAATTTGATAAAATGTTTAACTTTGATGATGACTCCAGAAATAGTGGGGCTTGATGTCCAGCACATTACTCTTGTGAGATGTGACACCACCCCATCTCCACAAGTGGTCGTGCTCTCCTCCAGCTAATTTGAGAATCGTCTCTCCTCATATGAGGCAAAGAACGTGATGCCTGCCTCCCCAAACCTCTCCCTGGGTCGTGGACATCCCTACCTTTTAATGGACCAAGTTTTTCACCAATGAGACAAAGGGTGAGATTGAGTATGATGGAAGTGGATGAAAGAGCGTGGTGATGCACGCTCAAGTGTCCCCAGTGAGTGAACAGAAGTACAGAGGGCAGGAAAGGTTAGTGGAGCATGAGGTGGGTGAGAGTCATTGAATGGATATGATACACATAATAGACTTGTAGCCCATGTGCTGTCTTAAGTTAAAGTGGTGGACCAGAGTATGAAGTAGCAGAGGTGGTGGTCCTTATCCTTATCCTTGAGGAGTGCAGAAGATCATTGGCTTTTCTCCTGCAATGCTGGATGTCTCTTGTGAAGTGAGACATAACATTGACCCATTCTATCTAGGTCCAGGCTGATATCGTGTATTGGAATCATTTCCTGTGGTGATTGCCAGAATAAAAGATGGCCCTTCTCTCCAACACTTTATTAACCTTTACCTCCAGGTTCCTGTCTGCAAAGCAAAGTTGTGAGCTTTCCTTTCCTTTGTGCCATAAGCATTTGATTTGATTTATTACTGTCACATGTACCTAAACACAGTGAAAAAAGGTTTGTTTTGTGAGCACTATAGGCAGATCATAGAGACCTTAGGGTGTTTAGACAGAGTAATGCATACAAGATTAGAGCTTCACAGGAGGTGCACAAAAGTAAGATCAACATTTGATTTGAAATTAGAGAGGTCCAGTTAGCAGTCTAATAACAGCAGGGAAGAAGCTGCTCTTGAACCTGTTGTTACATGTGTTTAAGCTTCTGTATCTTCTGCCAGTTGGAAGAGAGCATTACTGAGATGAGAGGGGTCTTTGATGATGTTGGCAGCTTTTCCGTGGCAATGAGAAATGTACATGGAGTCTGTGGATCGGAGATTGGCTTGCACGATGGCTGTGTGCATAACTTTCTTATCAAACACCATGTACTGCAGAAGGTACTGGCACAATCAAATACTCCATTATTCTTATGCATAATCTCGAGTCCAATTGCACAATTAACCAGCGAAAGTGTGGAGGACTGGATGAGAAAGATCAGTCCAAGATATAGCAAATTGGGTGCCTTAATCTTCTCCTCCTCCTCCTAGATTACAGTGTGGAAACAGGCCCTTCGGCCCAACAAGTCCACACCGACCCGCCGAAGCGAAACCCACCCATACCCCTACATTTAGCCCTTACCTAACACTACGGGCAATTTAGTATGGCCAATTCACCTGACCCTGCACATCTTTGGACTGTGGGAGGAAACCGGAGCACCCGGAGGAAACCCACGCAGACACGGGGAGAACGTGCAAACTCCACACAGTCAGTCGCCTGAGGCGGGAATTGAACCCGGGTCTCTGGCGCTGTGAGGCAGCAGTGCTGACCACTGTGCCACCGTGCCGCCCAGAAATAATCTTACTAAATAAAACATTTTAAATAAAATGTTAAAACACCATCTATTGCTTGCTTTTTATGACACATCCCTTATTATATTTGCTGTTTTTCAATCTGATGGATCCTTTCCTAAATCAAGGGAGATTTAGAAAATTAAAATCAATCCATCTTCTATCTAACTAGCCACATATTTTAAGACTCTAGGATGTAGACCGTCAAGAGCCAGAGATTACCAAACTGCCACTCCATCAGAAAGTCATAGAGATGTACAGCACGGAAACAGACACTTTGGTCCAACTCGTCCATACCGACCAGATATTTCAACCCAATCTAGTCTCACGTGCCAGCACCTGGCATATATCCCTCCAAACCCTTCCTATTCATATACCCGTCCAGATGCCTTTTAAATGTTGCAATTGTACCAGCCTCCACCACTTCCTCTGGCAGCTTATTCCATACACGTACCACACTCTGTGTGGAAAAAGTTGGTGATTGTACTTTCTCTACATTCCTCTCTCCATTCTACATCATGAATAATAACTATTACTGGCATGTTTTTACATATAAGGAAAAACAAAGCAAAATATTTGCCCATTTCCTTTTTTATCTACTATTAATATCCTATTCTCATTCTCTTGAGGACAAATGCTCATCTTGCTTATTCCTATTTTCTTTCAATTCCTGGAGAAACGTTTGCTATCTGTTTTTACATTCCCACCTAGCTTCCTCTCAAATTCTAATCTCTTTCTGCTGATTAATATTTTAATAATTATCTGCCATTCTTCCTAATCATCTGAGCTGCCAGTTGTATTTGTGTAATTATATCCCTTTTTGGTTGGATCTTGGGTTCTCTCATTGGAAGTGTTCTTTATGGTAGGAAAATTAAAAGCCTGCCACTGCTTTTCAATTGATCTATCCCTTAGATCAATTATCCCTGCTCAGTTTTGACGTCCCCATAGTTGCACTTACTTAAGTTTAAAGTACTGGTTTAAGGCCCACTTTTAATTCATTCAAAATTTAATTATATTATGGACGCTGCTAGCTGGGGCGGCTTTACTCTGATGCCATTAATAAATCCTGTCTTATTATACAATACCTAGTCTCGAATAACCTTATCGCTGGTTGACTCCAGAATATGCTGCTCCAGGAACTCCTCTTCCAAGCCACCATTACCAATGTAATTTTTCCCATTTCCATGTAGATTAAAATCACCTATGATTGTTGCCATAATTGTATCATATCTTTCTTCTTGTATACTTCATCCAAGATTATGTCTACTGTTTAGGGGCCCTGTAGGCTACTCCTCCCACCGGATGATAACACAGCCTTCTCATGCTGTTGGCTCCACAGGATGTGTCCATATATTCCATGCACCCCACCACTTCAAACCACTATGATACTATCCCATACTACCAGTACATTCCTTTTACATTTTCCTTAGTGACAGGCTTTCTGAACCATGGTGCCCTGGTCAGTCTGTGCCTCCTCCCTATTGACCTTGATTTCATCCACACAGGACAGTACCTTAAATATGTTACATAATTGCAAGGGCTGAGACTCCTTCTCTGCAATAGTCTCTGACCCTTTACTTACCAATAAAAGAATAAAAGGTAGTCAAGTAAATCAGGTAATTAGCCTCAAACAAAACATATATTTGCAAAAAGGATGGAAGGAAGGGGAAGAAAGAATGGGTTAATTCAGAGTAACAAAAAAAGTGACAGAGAGGAAATGTTATCAAAACTTTAGCAGGGCAAGCAACGGGAGAAGGGGCACTGTAAATCAATTGCGTTGTATATTTCTACATTGGTTCTTGTGAAATGAATGAATGAATGGCACAGTGAGTTCATAAAATATCCAGGAAGCACAGAACCTATGGTACCAGCTATCATTATAAAGAACAATGGAACACATAGTCGGCATGTCATTGTACTTTTCTCACCGCAATATAGGAAATATATTTCAATATGCAGGGACTGAAGTTTATCTGGTTCAACTTCTAGTTGTCATAAACTGAGAGTACTTTCAATTTAAATCACCAATATAATGTTATGAAATTATTGCTACTAATTATCATTTATCAATTATTCCCCAACAGACCCCAGGCATGTGACAATCCCAACAGTGAAGAACTTTGAGAAATGTAGGCAAATGCTCACATTTTCTTGAGCAGGCTACATTCACCATGCTAGAATACCCTGGGAAATAATAAATAAAAAAACTGAGCATTACTCTTCAAAGGGCTGTGCTCCTTCTTTGATGTTTCTTAGGCTGACTCTCCAGAAATGTGGGCATCATTGGCAACACCCTAACTGCCTTTCAGAAGATGGTGCAGAAACAGGTTATGCACTATTATAATCCAGCAATGCTGTTTGGGAGTATGTTCAGTGATTTTGACCAAGTGATGCTCACTGAAACCCCCACTATCAACATCCTTAGTGTTACCATTGCCCAGAAACTGGAATGGACTAGCCATATAAAGACTGCGGCTACAATGCCAGGTTAGAGGCTAGGAATTTTGCAGTGCATAACTCACCTCCCAAATTCCCAAAATCACTCTATCACCTATAAGGCACAAGTCAGGAGTACAACAGAATACTCTCCACTTGCCACCATCCAGAACAAAGCAGCCCACTTGATTGGTAAACATCTACAAACGGTTGGAGATAGTCAACAAGGTTTTGCGAAGGGTAGTTCGTGCTCTTATTGAGTTCTTCGAGAAGGTGACAAATCAGGTGGATGAAGGTAAAGCAGTTGATGTGGTGTATCTGGACTTGAGTAAAGCATTTGATAAGGTGCCACGCGGTAGGCTATTGCACAAAATATGGAGTTTCAGGATTGAAGGTAAATTAGCGAATTGGATCAGAAATTGGCTAGCTGAAAGAAGACAGAGGGTGGTGGTTGATGGGAAATGTTCATCTGGAGCTCAGTTACCAGTGGTGTGCCACAAGGATCTGTTTTGGGACTACTGCTGTTTGTCATTTTTATAAAGATCTGGATGCTGGCGCAGAAGGCTGGGATAGTAAATTTGCGGATGACAGTAAGGTAGGCAGAGTTGTCATAGTGCCGAAGGATGTTGTGGGTTACAGAGGGATGTAGATAAGACACAGAGCTGGGTGGAGAAGTGGCAAATGGAGTTTAATGTGAAGGTGTGAGGTAGTTCACTTCAGAAGAAATAACAGGAATGCAGAGTACTGGGCTAATGGTAAAATTCTTGGCACAGTAGATGAACAGAAAGATCTTGGTGTCTGGGTACATAAATCCCTGAAAGTTGCCAGGTTGATAGGGTTGTTAAGAAGATATATGGTGTTTTGGCGTTTATTAGTGGGGGAATTGCATTTCAGAGCCACAAGGTCATGCGTCATCTGTACAAGACACTGGTAAGGCTGCATCTGGAGTATTGTGTAGAGTTCTGGTTACTGCATTATGGAAAGGATGTGGGAGCTTTGAAAAGGGTTCAGAGGAGATTTACTAGGATGTTGCCTGGTATGGAAGGAAGGTCTTACGAGGGAACTGAGGCTGTTTTCGTTGGAGAGAAGAAGGTTGAGGGGTGACTTAATTGAGACATATAAGACAATCAGAGGGTTAGATAGGGTGGACAGTGAGACTCTTTTTCCTTGAATGGTGAAGGTTAACACGAGGAAACATAGCTTTAAATTGAGGGGTGATAGATTTAGGATAGATATCGGGGTAGTTTCTTCACTCAGAGTAGTAGGGGTGTGGAATGGCTTGCCTGTAACAGTAGTACGCTCACCGACATTAAGGGCATTTAAATGGGCATTGGACATACATATGTATAATAATGGAACAGTGTCAGTTATATGGACATCAGATTAATTTCACAGGTTGGCGCAATGTCGAGGGCCGAAGGTATCCTGTACTGCACTGTGATGTTCTATGTTCTAAACATCTACTCCTTCTGCTACTGACGAGCAGTAGTAGCATTGTACACTATCTAAAAGATAAGGTCAAAAATCACACGACTCCAATTTATAGTCCAACAGGTTCATTTGAAAATACAAGTTTTCGGAGTCTCGCTCCTTCAGAACACCCGAAGAAGGAGCAAGGCTCCAAAAGCTTGTGTTTTCAAATAAACCTGTTGGACTATAACCTGGTCTCATGTGATTTTTGACCTTCTCCAACCCAGTTCAACACCAGCACCTCCACACCACATCTAAAAGATACACTGTAGAAATTTACCAAGGTTCCTTTAGAAGCACCTTTGGAACTGAGAACCACTTCAATCTAGAACACAAGGGCAGCAGATATATGGGAACACCAGCATCTGCAAGTTCCCCACCAAACCACACAGCATTACTTGGAAATATATCGCCATTCCTTCATTGTCACTGAGTCAAAAGTTCAGAATTCCCTCCATAATGGCGCTGTGAGTGTATATACAGCACATGGATTGGAGCAGTTCAAGAAGGCTGCTCACTACCCCATTCTCAAGTGCAACAAGGGATGGGTAATAAATGCTGGCCCACCCAGCAATGCCCAAATCCCATGAATGATTTTTAATTTTTTTTTCATAGCACCTCTTGATGCTAAATTTGGTGTCAAGATCAGAATTAGGGAAATTCCATGGTATGAGGTTTCTTATTTTTTCCAATGTATCTCTGCTGCTGCTGTTATTTTCCCCCAGGTCTTCCTGTTGTCCAGTTTGGGGCTGCCAAATCTATTCTGAATCAATTTCATTTAGGACAATGAAAGTGCCACATAACACAATGGAAGGTGTCCTCAATGTAAAGACAGGACTCTGTCCTCGAAAGAACTGCAGATCCAATTATTTATGATGACAGTTATATCTTTCAGAACTGAGTAGTGCTACGAAGACAATCTTGGTGACGTACATTGAGGTTCCCCAGCCATGGTACATTCTGTCTCCAATTTAAATTAATGCTTCTTCCTAATGGTGTTCAACATCAAGAAGAAGTGATTCATAAATTGTTGCAGGGAAGCGGATGATAATCAATAAGAAGTTTCCTTCCTTATGTTTGACTTGATATTGTGAGATTTTGCGGTATCTTGAGGACTCCAAGGACGACTCCATTTCCCTACACACACCACTGTGGCACCACATCTGGAAAGTAGTTCTGATGATGTCAGTTACAGTCAGGAATGGTGATGGAGGACTCTGGGGAATTGGCTGGAAGTGATTCAGAGATTATAACAACAGAAAGGCTGTTGTTTGTCAATGGAACAGTTCTCCAAGTTTTGGCACAAATCTGCAGATGTTAGCGAGGCAGCACATGTGTTTGTCATATCCAATACCAGCTGGATGCTGAATGATCCTATCAATTTTATTTCTACTTGATTTTTCTGTTGTGGTTGAACAACTGACTGCAGTGACAGTATTAAGACATTTTAGAGTGCAGTTGAAAGTCCAATTGCAGCACAACCCGAGTCACATTTAAGTCAGAACAGCTGCCAGGCTGCCCTTTGAACCAGTGTCTCTGAAGGATTGGCATGAACCTTACAAGTCCAGGAAAATGACCACCAGGTTAAGCATTCCTTTATACGTGTGAAGTGGAGTGATTTCCAAACGCTGCGGCAAATGGGGTGGTAAACAAGGCAGTAGAATCTAATGAGACCTAGCAGTTAAAAGACCCCTACCTGTGTTTCTTCTCCTTGTTAAATAACATGCCAATTACACTACTTACTGTCAAATTTTCCACATCCATAACAGATCCTTGGGCAAAATCGTGGAAATAGCTATGTGTCACCCAAGAAACTAAATCACAGAAAGACGTTCAGCAGGAGAATGAAGAGAGAAGGTGAAGCATCTTTGAAACACTCACACCCCCAACTTCATTTTGCTTTGTGATATTGACTGTTCAGCAGATAATCTTATGTTCATGCTCAATACATTATTCAAATACAAATTCTACAGGCTCTTGAGATATCGTCTTTGAACACAAAATTTAATATTTATTAGAATGCATTGTAACTGTATAACCTATTTACCTTTACATTATCTATTGTTCTCCAAAATCTTTAGTATTTTAAAGGCCTCGATTATGGACCTCTGATAAATCATCGGCTTTTTCTTGCACAGTAAGATTTGTTGGTCAAGTTTTTAATCTAATTATTGTTGGCAGCAATTGAAAAAATATGCGTGAGTGACCAGAATTAGATTTCCTTTTTGAGGAAACCTACTGTTTATCTCCATATTTCCCACACTGTGCCATTTTTCTTCAATTTTCTTTTGTGGGTCGGACATACCTGAAGTGCAAAATGTACACTTCTCCTCCTTTAAAGTTGGCTCCTCTTTTTAAAGGGGCGATCAGGGGCGGCAGAGTGGATCAGTGGTTAGCACTACTGCCTCACAGTGCCAGGGTCCCAGGTTCAATTCTAGCCTTGGGTGACTGTCTGTGTGGAGTTTGCACATTCTCCCTGTGTCAGTGTGGGTTTACTCCGGTTTCCTCCCGCAGGCCAGATGAATTAGCCATTCTAAATAGCCCATAGTGTTAGGTGCTTTAGTCAGAGGGAAATGGGTCTGGGTGGGTTTTTTCTTCAGAGGGTCAGTGTGGCTGTTTCCATACTGTAGAGAATCTAATCTATTTCTTCCATGGATGATTTTTGTCTGGTGATGAAGAGTTTTTGAAGTCCATTCAATACACACCAGATTTGAGAGCCCATGAAACAAGAGGAAAACCAATAGAGGAGTATGGAACTTCCTCAAGCAAAGTATCAAATGCATTCACAAATTCAAATGTCACTATGAAACACTATATTGTAATGTGTTTAATGCATGGAACTTTTTTCCAGGGATCTAGCATTTAAACATAAATTGACCCTTACATTGAACAGAGCTTTTTGAATGAAAAGAAAACACTATCCCAGTGAAAAAAAAAGGTGTTATCAATCTATGCTGTCATCTTTACTGTCTAAATGGCTCTGGCTGATTAAAAAACTGGCTTTGAAACTTGGAAAGAAAGTGCATGTTTGCTTACACTCTAGTTTTGATTTGAAAAATTGACGGATGCTGTGCTTCAAAATTGAAATTAGCACGTTCTGTTCTTTTCTTCTCAAAATAAAGTCGATCTGGATAATGTTTGCTGTTATACTGGTGTTACTTTTACATAACAATACCCAGGGCCAAAATTTGCTCGTGCTGTGCATTTCTCCTTTATTCGTTCATGACATACAAAGTTCCTGGCCAGTCAAGCTTTCCTTACATATCCTTAATTGCCTGGAGAAGGTGGTGGGGAGCTTTCTTCCTGAACTGCTGCAGTCCATGTAGCATAAGTAGACCCACAGCACCGTTACAGTTTGCTCTGCTTGTTACAAGTCCACATATGTCATTGCATTGTTAAACCCCATGTCAGTGTACTGTCCGTACAACTCCACATCAGTGGAGCACAAATTTTCAACAGCCTTTGTAATGGCATTTCTGACAGAACACATGTTGATTTTAGGACCTGTTCTAACTTTGGACTTTCACTCTGCGATATAAACTGTGGGATTTATATGTATGAGTTTTAATGTTACCGCAAGCTTGGATTTCTGGGACTGAATGAGTAACTGGTGGGTTTTTCTGCTGTCTGAAGTTAAACCACCACCAGTCATCTTTCTCTAATGAAAGTGCAGCCCTATAATTTGGTAAGATCACGGAAAATTTACCTTTAAGTAATAGATATGATGTTGAGGTGCCGGTGTTGGACTGGGGTGGACAAAGTTAAAATTCACACAACAGGTTATAGTTTAACAGGTTTATTTGAAGTACAAGCTTTTGGAGCGCTGCATAAATCTATTGGTCTATAACCTGATGTTGTGCGATTTTTAACTAAAATAATAGGGCCTTATGGGTTTGATAGAGTATCTAGGAATCTGTTTTTTTAAAGTTTGGGCATGCATCCTTGTGAGTAACTTATAGTTTCACTTTTAATTATGGATTGTGTTTTTAGCCCTGTGAAGAGCTTGGAATAGGATGGCTATAAGTAGCAATGCCTCTCAGAAGAAAAGGAAGCAGTGAGTTACATTAGATTAGATTAGATTAGTTACAGTGTGGAAACAGGCCCTTCGGCCCAACAAGTCCACACCGACCCGCTGAAGCGCAACCCACCCAGACCCCTTTCTCCTACATTTACCCCTTCACCTAACACTACGGGCAATTTAGCATGGCCAATTTACCTAACCTGCACATTTTTGGATTGTGGGAGGAAACCCACGCAGACACAGGGAGAATGTGCAAACTCCACACAGTCAGTAGCCTGAGGCAGGAATTGAACCCAGGTCTCTGGTGCTATGAGTCTGCAGTGCTAACCACTGTACCACCGTGCTGCCCTTCTTGGACTGAAGAGCGAGTGTTGCTTCCAGTCTGGGTAAAAACCTAGAGCTGTATTTTTAAGCAAAGTGAACCTCAAGTGTATGATACCTCCAGAAAAAAGCCCTCACACTTAAAAATCAAACTCTCAAGTGACCTTCTTCATTTTTTTATAATAAACTTCTGTTTTATTGTTAAAGCAAATTCTGCAGCATTACAGACTTATAGTGCAATGAGAAGACATTTCTTTAAAACAAAAACAAATGAAAATACCATCTCTCAAGCCAGATTCCTGATTGGGTTCTGACTTATCCATTAATAACATCTGCTGAGATCGTAACAGTTCCCTAGAGCAATGAAGTTACCTCACAGAAAGGGAAGTGGACCAACTTCCATAACTTACAGGATACTTCAAAGCCTCTCAAAAGACTCAATGAAACCATAGTTGAATTAATTTGTATGCTGATCCTTAATAGCATCATTCCTGAAACTTAGAAAATGATGGTCGCTCTTAGTCAGTCTCTGACCATATCCATATTGCAGTTCCATTCGTACTTTAACTTGACAATACAAAGTTCTTTACTGAGTTAAACATCTTGCACATCTGACCTGCAGGCTCCCTCAGCAACTGCTCAACACGTAACCTATTAACTCTCTTTGAAGTGCTCCTCCAAAACAAAGATGGAAACTCTCTTTTGCTTCTTTGTTCAAAATTACCTACGAGACTCTCATTGTGATATTGGGCAGTATATTGGCTCAGTGGTTAGCACTGCTGACCCACAACACCACGGACTGAGTTTGATGCCAGATTCAGGTGACTGTGTGGAATTTGCACATTCTCCCCATGTCTGTGTGGGTTTCCTCTGGGGGCTCTGGTGTCCTCCTACAATCTAAAGATGTGCAGGTTAGACAGACTGACCATGCTAAATTGCCCATAGGTGTCCATGGATGTGTAGGTTGGGTGAATTAGTCCAGGGAAATGCAAGGTTACAGGGATGGGGTTGGGTATGGGGGAGATGCTCTTTGGAGGGGTGAAGTGGACTCAACGGGCCGAATGGCCTGTTTCCACACTGTAGGGATTCTATGATTATGCTCATCTTTCAAAAAAATGACAAAAGAATAATTTCAAGGCACAGAAATGTAAGTTCCCCTTTAATGCTATTATGTGCTATTGCAATGAGTAACCCATCCATTCTTTCCTCTACAAATCTACATCAACGTTCCTCTACAAATCTAAATCAATGTTAGAGCACTGAAAAAAAGTCATAAAATGCCAGGAAGCTTTCTTCTCTGCGTCCCTGTCACAGCTGGGCTTTCATGCTGCACCAATAGTGATAAATCACCCCAATATTTTCTTCATAAAATATCAAATAAATTTGCACAAAATTATTTCAAAGAATACAGAACTAAACATCAATTCAAATTCAGATCTTAATTTGCATATATCCTTGATATCCTGCGTGTTGAAAGCATTTTTTATTCTAACAATAGCTGGAATGTACGGAGTTAACCAATTTCTATAGAACTAATATTGTTATTTTTCTGCAAAATAAGATATAGCCTTGACTGAACTTGTATTGAAATCCCAGATAACTTGTAGCAAATGTTAATAAGAACGCTGAGAGAATATTTTGAGTTGCTGAAGTGATGATTCCTGAGACTCTAAACTTTGATTCTACACATAGAGTAATCAAACTGTCGAAGTCTTCGTAAAATTACAATGGCTGATTTTCATTTATATTCGCCCGTTGTCCATTTGTTTTGCATGTCAGATGGTAAAGTTAAAGTTTAGGTGCTTCTGGGTATATCAAAGTAATTAACTCCCTATTTTGAAGTCAAATATTCATCATTTTATACAACATCTGATTTGATGCATAACATTTTAGAAATCTTACATTTTTGAGAACATTTCCGGGCAATTTTTTTTGGTTATACTCTATGCACATTTATATTAGTAACTACCAATATAAAGTTGTCAAGGCAGAATTACATTCTCTAGCCTCCAAAACAAAAATCTATGGTTTTGTTCATTGATAGTTACTAACTATATTTGTTTTTAACACATACAAGATGGCGAACTCCTCACCAATTGTATGCATCCTGACAGAGATGCTGTAAAATCAAATGGCAAACCTGACAGAAATATGAACAGAATTCAACTTGGGAAGCATATTCTGTTGAGGTATATATGGACAAAATTTTCAAAATTTTTTAAATTAAATTCGACTCCATAAAAAAAATGCATAAATTGAAGGAAAGCCAAAAGGAAAACTGACAGAAGAACTTATGCTTAGTAGAAATTCTCTCTCTAGATTTATGATTGAGGAATCTTCACATTATTTTAGTCAGTCTTTTTGCTGTTCTACAATCTGGATTGTCCTTTTATATCCAAGTATAAAATTAGTGATGAAGAATTTTATTTTGCATTTTTGAGACAACAAAGTAAAATTGCAAATTGATTTTATTCAATTTATCTATTTCTTGATTGCTTGTGATTTCTTGATTAATGAAGCATACTTGAAAATAATTTTATCAGTCAAAATATGTCACCAAAAAGACATCTTTGCTTGTAACCTCTGTTACTTGTACACTCCAGAATACATCAAAATGGTACCTAAACTAGTACAGCAAGCAAAGACAATACAATACTATTGTCAAATACAGAGAAATATTTTTGTGGTCTTTCACAGACATTTTGTCACATTCACATGTCTAAAACTAAACTTCAGTAAGATGTGACACCGTAGTGCCAAAGAGTGAGAATATGAGTTCCCATGTAGTTACTACTTAATTTTTCAGAACCATTGCCTGAATTTTACTGGCAGGTTTACCTCTCCCTATCCTTTTCAGGAGTCATTCACAAATAGGTGAACTGCGGGACTATGACGGCAATTTTACCAACTAAGGCCAATTAAGTGTTATCTTATTACCATCCCAGTCTGTCTCATGAAGCTATGAACACAGAGGACTGGCAACCCAGCAATACACTGGTAGAAATAGGTGCTGTTAAGGCTGGTGAAGGGAGGACCTCAATGTTGAGGCATCTTCAAAGGACTGGAGAGAATATATTTTGAAAATTTGCACTAAGGGTGGAATCATGTGCTCTCATCCATGTTAAGTGTGATGGTAGTGATAATAGTGGTGTGGATCCCACCATCTTCCCACTTGCACCATGATTCAGTCCATGAAAAGAGGGACCATTGATGTTTTTCCCATCCTGCCACCAATTGAGGCTCTTAAGTAAGCAATTAATGTCCTCTTCATTCTACCCCTGCTGGTGGTATTAACATGAGATCAATTCCTAGCATGGCTACAGGGGAATTTAAGTACAGTTAATCAAATATTGGAATAAAGAACTTGAGTCAATTAAATTAATTGTCATAAAAATCCTTTATGGAAGGAAATCTCTTGTTCTTACCCAGTCAGGCCATATGTGAGTCTGGACCACAGTGATGTGATTGACTTTTAACAGTCCTCTGAAATCATCAAGCAACTATACAAAACACTAGTGCGGTTGCACTTGGAATACTGTATACAGTTCTAGTCACCCCATTACAGAAATGATGTGGAAGCATTGGAAAAGGTGCAGAGGAGATTTACCTGGTGTGGAGAGAAGGTCTTATGAGGAAAAGCTGAGAGACTTGTGTCTGTTCTCATTGGAAAGAAGAAGGCTACGAGGGGATTTGTTAGAGACATAGAAGATGATCAGGGGGTTTGATAGGGTAGTCCGTGAAATTATTTTTCCGAGGATGATGACGTCAGCTTGTACAAGGGAGCATAACTACAAATTGAGGGGAGATAGATTTAAGGCAGATGTCAGAGGCAGGTTCTTTACTCAGAGTGTAGTAAGGGCATGGAATGCCCTGCCTGCTAATGTAGTTAACTTGGCCACAATAGGGAGATTTAAATAATCCTTGGATAAGCACATGGATGACGATGGGATAGTGTAGGGGGATGAACTTTGAATAGTTCACAGGTTGGCGCAACATTGAGGACTGAAGGGCCTGTTCTGCACTGTTCTGTTCTATGTTCTAAGTCACTCAGTCGTATTTTAGAAACCGGCATACTACAATTTTTTTCAGCTGCAGTTAAGGTGGGAAATGTTGGCCTGCTGGTAACATCAGCATCCATTGTAAGAGATAAATGATTGCCTCTTTTTTTTGTATGCTAAACTACCATTCAATAAATCCTATTTGGTTTCACAGGGGGACAAGGGGTGAAGTGGAGAGCAGATATCCTACAGTAAATGCATGCTAGGATTCCATAATACTTCAAATATTTCTGGAATCAAAATATTATCTGAAATCTTATTTCAGCTTATTTTTAACTGTAGTTTTGAAGATTACAACACAAATCCATGAAGTCCCATTTCATTGTTATGACATGGAAACAGTTAGCAAAGAAATCAATGGAATGCAAATTGTGAGGGGGTAATTGAATTCTTGCAACTTTATCCTCTATAAACTACATCTATCTTCCTGAACAGATATCTCTTGATCTCATTGGCTTCAGCTTTGCCAAGCCTCCTTGGTGGCAAATTCATTTGAATATTAGCTTCATGTCAAGAACAGTTGTTCTCAACTTGTCTATGCATTCAATTCTTCCATTCCTGTCAGAATCAATTCTGCAGTGATGCCTGATATTGAATGGTTCTGTGGGAATCCAAACAAAAAGTGTTGTGACTGGTTATGAGACCATTATATTACATTCTCCAAGCTGTTTCTTCATTGTCTGCTGACATCAGCCAATTCAGGTGTAGGTGCAGTTCCCTTCATTGCAGGTGTGCTGCAGTCCCCAATAGGGACTCCGCAAAAGTCAGTTGTTTCATCTACTTGTCAACATGTGCCAAACGTCTGAAGCATTACGTTAGGATCTTGTCCACGCTATCTAAATTTATACCTTACTGAATAATGTAATTTTCACAAAATAAATGTCATATTCATATGTACCATCACATAAAATTCTAATTATTGGTTTACTTTTCCTTTGAAAATTTGCTCCAAATATAAACATGCTTAACCACTAACATAATACATAGCATTTACTGCCTCTGTCTATGCAGAAACAAAACCACATTGGAATATTTTGCACTTTTATACATTTTTTAAACAATTGTTACCAAATATATTCTGAACATAATGGTAGAAAAGATGTCAAACTAAACATAGTAGAATAGAATTTATAATCTGACTTTGTTGCAAACCATCACAGGTCAGATCCAGTTACTTTAGCTCACTTAACAGGCACAAATCACATCACACAGATTTTGATACTGTTTATATTGAAAGGGATATATTCTTCGTGAAGGTGTAATCAACAACATTTTCATTGCTTACAGATGATATAATGATGAGAATTCCTTTGGAATCTTACACGGAAGGAGGTGGAAATCCACATGGGCTCATTTTCAGGTCCATTACTGTGATTATCATTGTTCCCTTGTCCCTAGAAATTGTCTTTGGGGTGATGCAAAGATAAAAAGGGAACCAACACAAATGTTTAGAAAGACACAAGCAGGTCACACAAATAATGAAGTAGTTGTTCAGGGTCCAACTATGGGGCCAGCCTTAGGTGTTCCAATTGGGGTGTACACGATTAGCGTACTGTAGATTATACAATTAAAAACTGATTATAATCAAATTCTGTCCCACAGACATGAATCACCTATCATAGTCAAAGAGTCATAGAGATGTACAGCACGGAAACAGACCCTTCTGTCCAACTCGTCCATGCCAACCAGACATCCCAACCTAATCTAGTCCCATTTACCAGCACTTGGCCCATATCATTCCAAACCCTTCCTATTCATATACCTATCCAGATGTCTTTTAATATTGCAATTGTACCAGTAATTCTTCTGGCAGCTCATTCCTTACACGCACCACCCTCTGTGAAAATGTTGCCCCTTAGGCCCCTTTTTTCCCCTCAGGGAAAAGACTTGTCTCTTTACTCTATCCATGCCCCTCATGATTTTATAAACCTCTATAAGGTCACGCCTCAGCCTCTGATGCTCCAGGGAAAACAGCCCAGCCTATTCAGCCTCTCCCTATAGCTCAAATCCCTCAACCCTGGCAACATCCTTGTAAATCTTTTCTGAACCCTTTCAAGTTTCACAACATTGTTGGAGAATGAACCTCACTGTTGACATAGAGATAGAATATTCCTCAAATGTTATTCTTTTCTCATGAATACACGTGTTCTGGTTCCCATGAACCTAAGAAAAGGGACCCCTTCTCCTGATTCACTCCATTTTCTCCCTTTATCTGGCTCTCAACCTTGCTGAAAGCACAGGGTAATAAAAGGAGGAGTGGTAGAAAAAAGGAACAGTAAAGAAGTGTAGTTGGATGATGGTATGGGCCTGGGCAGTTAACACAGTGCTAGATTATTAATTTTCTGCTTAATGTTTCTTAAAATTAAACTGTTTGTTTTTACCAATTTCCCATATTGCCCGAAAACTAGATTTCAGACGAATGATACAGTAATTAAGACTGGAGGATGAAAAACAGGTGACTGTGCATGAATGCTTTGTTGACTGTAGGATTGCTTTGAGCTGGGAAGTGAAACCAGATAGGTTCGCTGCTTCACTTTGATGTGTACCAAAATTGGACTACACTGGACATCAAGGTACATCACTGTCTTAGCCCTTCGTACATCAAGTCCCTGATCCTATCCAGCCTTCGCTGCTCCTCTTTTTTTTTTGAGGAGATGAAGTGTTCAGTACGTTCCTCCTTCTGGCTTCAGTCCCTGCTGTTTGACTATGCTGTGTAAAGGGCAACACACCTTCTTCATTGTGGATAACAGGATTTGGGTATACTGAAGAGCATCCCCAGATCTGTACAAGCACTGCAATCATATTGTTAGCATCCAGATCATTGTCTCAATCATAGCTTTCATGGAGTCATACAGCATGGAAACATACACTTCGGTCCAACCAGTCTGCACCGAACATAATCCCAAACTTCAGATGACTTTAACTTAATCCCTCCTGAGCATCATTGGCTGTTACAGGATCAAAGTATCATCACTAATGTGTCCTAAAAATCTTGTACAAACATGGAAGATGACATTTATGGGGTGGCAGATAAACTGAACATACATAGATTAGAACCCTCCAGGCTGTTCTGCGGGCGCATTGCTATATATGTACTGTCAATGACTCCCTAAACCCATAGATATCAGTTAGAGCCACAGAGTTATTCTGATTCCTGAAGAAGGGCTTATGCCTGAAACGTCGATTCTCCTGCTCCTTGGATGCTGCCTGACCTGCGTGCGCCTTTTCCAGCAACACATTTTTCAGCTCTGATCTCCAGCATTTGCAGTCCTCACTTTCTCCTAGAGTTATTCTGATAACTGGCATTATCTGGTGAAAACTGCACATAATTTCAAATCCTGATATACATGATTGTGATCATCTGGTTGATTCATTCATAGTCTGTAAATTGTGAAATTCAGCAAATATCACCTGCAGATCACTGGAAGGAGGCAGAGGTGAACAGATTAAGGACAATGACAACTTTCCAAATCACTGTCAACTCTTATCCACCTGGTCCACTTCTTCCAGGAGGTTGCAAATGTCAGTGACCACCTCACACGATACCCTGAGAGTCTCCAAAATCTCAAATGCTTAGTGTCGTTCATGAAGTTGACTAAATCGAGTGTCAAAGATTTCATCTCCTGCAAGTTGCATTTCACTGTTCCTCACCCCTCTCTTGTGCAGCCATAGAAGTCAGTCATTGTTCCTGTAGCTTATCTCAGTCCCCATCAGAGGTCCAAAGTAAAGTTGAGTCCATGCTGCATTGGTGCATAATACATACTAAACATGGATCAGATGCACAAACCTCCAAGACAGTAGAAATTCTCTCAAAGAAAATGGAAACCACTTCCAAAGTAGCAAAAGCACATTCTTAGACTAAGTCCTGTAAGAAGTATCCTGTCACTTAGACAGGAAAAGGGGTGAACATTTCAAAGACTTTTTTGCCTGCCAATTGTTCAGTCCTACAATACCTAGCAACCTGTAGCTTTTCTATCACTAATCATTTTCAGGAAGCACAGAAAGCCATCACAATTAAATTCCAAAAGGCCCAGTTTAAACAGCTTTCAATTAATTGGGAATCAGCCTCTTCCCAGGGAATATCCTACGTGTAACCAAATGTGCTGAAGTTAATTCCAAATGTTTGTGGATTGCTGGTAGCAAAGTTAGCACTTCCAAACTTCTCCCAAACACACCCCTCTCTTCAGGCTAAAATTTCCCCACATTCTCCCTAACTCACCATCCTTATTTATGACCTACATCATGGATATGTTTTCCCTGCAACAAGAATGAGTAAAAGATTTCATGAGAGTCTTTTGGTAGTTCACAGCTGGAGCATTGATGAAAAGAAACATATTTTGTTGAAGTTTATTGTCTTTATTCATCAGAAAAATTCACAAGAAATACTAATACAAGCAGAAGACAATATTTATAGTGTATGAGAAGTGAATACATGTTGGTTGGCAAGTGGACGCTAATGTTGACTTCAGAATGCATTTCTTAGGGCACTACTTTGACCAGAGTCAATTTGTCTAGTTCAAAACTTAAACAAAGCTTGGTAGTTAACTGCCAGTCAGTATCTCACTGGTATTTCTTGTGAGTTGACCTGATAAGTGCAAGATGATTTAGAGCTGTGCTTGCCAGTAATTGTTGTTAATCCAGCTTGTAGAAATTGTGTTAACGTTTGATATTAGGTACCATCAACAACCCTAATGAGATTGTGAAGAGTGTGTGTATGAGAGAGAGAGAGAGAGAGAGAGAGAGAGAGAGAGAGAGAGAGAATAAGTATGTGAGTCAGAAAGAAAAAAAAGAGCGTCAGTACATGTATGTGTGTGTGTGTTTATGTGTGTACACACACTTGTGTGTGCATGTGGTGTCAGCCTGCTGGTGTTAAGGGTATCCATGAAGTAAAAAAAAAAGTCAGACAGCATATTTGCACCTTTGATTATTCTGATCATCAAAATGTTGAGTGACATTGATGTGCAATTCTGAAGATAAAACAAGTGCCTGATCCACTTCCTTCCAAATGCTATGATCTTTTTTTTAAAAGGTTTCTTGTTACAGATATCCAGGTCACTGTCCATTTTTGCATTATTTAATCTTTAGCTGCAAATGCCAATGACCTCACCCAAAACAATTCTGACGTAAATGACCATGCTACTATCAGCAGGTGCAACTAGGGCATATACATACAGGTAGTTATTCTATAATGCAATAGTTGCGTTCTTGTGCAACCTCGCATTTTACAAACAGCGCTTTAAGTGTTGGCAATGTAATCACATTACAGCCAACAATTCTTTTAAAAGTTCACGTTTTAGAAACAGTGTCCCCAATTCATCAATTACATTATAGCAGATTTGCGTTAACGAAACACGTGTTATAGCAGAATGACCTTTAGCTGGTTAAAACACTTTATAATTCACAGTGTATAAAACCAGAGCAAGAACATGACACAGATTGTGTTTCTGGTGTAAACAATGAGATTTGTCTTAAAAATAAATGATTCTATGGTGTAGATTCAATCATAATTTTATAAAAGACTCTGGCCCACCACAAATCTTCGGTTTGGAGATAGTTAACTGATGACAGAGACAAAGTCCACAGTCTGAATCTGACAAAGAAAAGTTGGTTTCCTTTGCTGCTTGACAAACTGGGCTACAATATTCCATCATCTGACACATATAGGATCACTGTACTATCCAAACTGCAATCAATGATAAGGAGGACTCATGATTTAAATTACAATGCTACTTTTTCCAGCTATCTGCTTGTTTTTATCTCATGATTATCCAGCGAAATTGCAATTTCAAGCAGGTGAGATTTTATAACTAAAATGAAGTTGCTATCCTATACAGCATAGATGGATAGGCAACATTATGGTCAATCTTTCTTGATAGAGCTATTACTTGGATCTTGTCAGCACTGAAGGGACATATCATTTATTTTGCCACTCACTAATTGTGTCTATGTCCACCTGCAGTATCAGATGTTACTTGATTTCAGATGAGAACTAAACTACTCTCGAGGGAGGTAGCATCAGGAAAGAGAACACCTACTTTTGCTGATATCCATCAGTACTTTAATAATAATATAAAACAAAAAACAATCAAGCATAATTCTTAGCAAAATCACAACATGGATATTTCACAACAATAAGAAATACCCATTTATAATGGCACAATGTTAGTTTCCTCAAAGTTGTGCAGCCATTTCAGCAACTCATCAGACATACTGAAAGAAGTCCATTATTGAAATGTGTCTGCCACATCACATCCTATCATCCTACAATGACTACTGCTCTCACTTTCCGTTGGCTGACAAGAAAGTACTGGGATTGTAAGCATGCAGTTAAAATGTTATGAAAGTTTTACATTCCTTGGTAGCAACTTTGAAGTTTTCTGCCCAAAGGAAACAGGGCATGATGTGGTGGGAGGTGGGGAGGGGCTCCCTGCCTTTTCCTGTTGACAATGCAGCCATTTTTAGCTTTCTCTGGGTGGTTGGCATGCCCTTGAGTCAGTTGATTGGCAAATGAAATACATAGGTATAAATCATTTCAAACAACACCGCAGGGTATGCACCATGCATACTGTATTCAGTATCAGCCGTTGGTGCAGCCTGAGGGGTATGCAGCTTCCTTATTACAGGAATGAGAGAAAAATATATGCTACTCTGGACTCCACAAAAACAAAGTTTGCCATTAGTTTCTTTCTTTTCGGCACTGTTACATTCTGAGGCACATCCAAGGAAATGGCCACTCGCCTGTACTGCTTAGAGGGAACAGTGCTCATGTTGTCTATGATCAAGACAGAAATGGATCAATTGTTGGTTGAGACAATGACTGCATCACACAAGAGGTACCAATATTATGTCAGTGTCAACATGCCTCCAAGATCAATATGGATCACCTGGAGGGGTTAGAAAGGAATTTTTCATACTGTATCCACATATTTGGTCTTGGATTTTTCATTTAGCTTTTCACTTTCCCAGGTGACTACATGACAACTGGAGGAATAACTAGCTCTTGAAATGAGTCAAAAGTAAAGACAACTCAATGGGAAAGGCTTGGTATGGTCTTTGTGTCTGGCACTTTTGCATATTTATATATTTCTTTTGAGGAAATCATTTTGATGACTTCCCTTTTAGCTTTGGTAAAATATTTGTTCAATTTCATATAAATGCCATTTAACTTTCAGCTATAAAATGTTAATTGCTGCAAAATATGCATACTGAGATAAAATTTTACCCACACCTTTGAAAAATTGGGTCCTCGGTAATCAGTGTGTGATGAGACAGGGAAATGTGTACTATTTATGAATCATTGTGATTTTCAGATTTAGTTATTTAACATCTGTACTGCAGTGACTCCCAAACACTTATAAAATTTCACAAATACACAATTATATTATTTGCATCTAACGAGGATCAGAAAAACAGAAATGAGATCAAACACGTTAGCAGGCTGAGGTAAAGCAGATACAGGTTTCTTCTTAAGTCTGAACAATGAAAAACAGAGTGGTCTTGTCAAAATGTTGAATACGTCTCAAGTGGTGGGTGTAGGTGCCATGTGAAGGGCATTAAAAAGGAGATACTTTTCCTTTTTAACCTAGCTGTCTAAACTGATAACTAAGGTCTTTTATATTATTTTCTCAAGGTCGTGATCACTGTTCACATAAGAACACAAATACTCTAGTTCAAAGTGATTCCAGACTGCTCTGTAAATATTTTACAACAACTAATTCAGGTAACACGCATGTGCAAGCTCATCAAAACTGACTGTGTTTCATGTTATAGCTGTGCATCTCCCTAACCTCCAGGAAAGCTACATAAATCTGCTGACAAAGTGGCATTTTGAAACAGTTAAGAGATGAAACAAGGAAAGTGCATTAAGTAAAGGTTTCGTTGTTTTCCTTGAAATAGAGATTTTCCCATTACTTACTGACAGTTTTCTTTCAGGCATTAAGGCTAATGCCTTCACATCATATGCCAAATTATCTTCAAGTGACACAAATGTATTTCTTTCCCTTTTCAATCGTACTAACCTTTCAAATGAGTGGATACTCTTCTCTTTCACTCTTTTAGATTGTAACCAAATAGGAATGATATTTGATTTGAATTTAAGGGTGTCTAATTCTCTGGAATCGTTGTAATTAGATAAATAGATGAAAGAGCTTGAATTTGGCTACTGCGTCTATCAGGTTTCTGAATTAAGCAGTTTTCTTCTTCAAAATCAACTAGTTCATCAAATTGCAGAAGTCAAAAAAGGTCATCCAGCCATCTAACTCACCCAATTATTGTGTCACCTTTTCATCCAAAATTTACACATAACATTTTCAGCCTTTCTTGATTTTATGCCAAGGTAGTCATCTACACCTGTCAAATCAATTACTTATCCATATTCAATAGGAAGCTATTGTTTCCGTGCATTAACGAATTGACATATTTATTAGTTAGTTTTAAGTATATGCCTTCATCGTAACTGTGAACCATACCCCCTAGATCTCTGCTCACAGAATCACACGGTGTAGAAAATTTAATAACTTTCCCCCTTAATCCATTCAAGGATGTGTAATGCTATTGTCTCTTCTATAAACAAAAGCCTTTCAATGTCCTATGCCTTTTTATGAGTACAATGACCAAAAATGGAACAATAAACAGGTATTTCAAAATGAAATGTGAAGGCCAGAACCTGAATTCACATGATCAATATTAATGATTTCTCATTTTTAAACAAATTACAAACAAAAACTTTTTTGCAACACATTCTTGGAATCCAGAGAAACAACTGAGAAAACCTTTACGCTTCAGCTAGAAAGCTTAAGAGATATAAATGTCATGAAATGAGATTAAATGTTCCTATGTAGATTATATTGAGACCTTTATAACTATAATTGATTATCACTATAGATAAATTATATGGAAAGAAGTAACAGTTAAAATTTCTACAACATTCTACTCAGTATAATCAAATCCAATTTAATCTAATCCCTTACATGCCAGTTACAACTAAGTTTCAAATTTTAGGCAATTAAAACCCGATAAATACTCTGAACAATATGCCAAAATACATAATGTTTTCATCTAGATCTCTATGTAATCATAGTGAATAAAATTAGAAGATTGGGTAGGTTAACCATGCATGTGTTTACCAAATCAAGACCGTACAAAATGCTAGGACTACCTAAGTAACATTTTCCCTTTGTGAACCTAACATGACTATGATTTCATTAGTTTTATATATGCTCCACAAATCATCATCTGGTCCAAACAATCACTTTCTGTAACTTAAGGAGAACAACATTTCCCTGTAATCTAAGGCCAATAATTTGCTACATTTTCACTCTTGCATAACCCACAGAGACATGTGCAACATCTATTGTTCATTCTGGATCTAAAATCAACTATATTGCAAATGAAAATACATTGTACATGTTGCTTTATGCTGCTTTAATTGTAATGTTGTCCTGCATTTTCCCTTAAATTAAAATTTTAGAAAAACGTAATGAAATAATAAAATATAATAACACAGTATCACTGTGTGCATAAACCTTAAGCCTAGAATAGTTTTGTTTCTGCAATCATTCACTTTAAATGATATCTTACAGTAGTTTTCAGATATGGATTAAAGCAAAGATTTTTGCTTTCACAGAACATGCTGGGATTGATTTTAACCCTGTCAATTGCTGGAATCTGAGCAGGTTCCATGTTCCCTAACAATCCCCATAATTTCAAATTTTAACTTGCAGGGCCCTGTTAGTGGTTAAAGTGTCCATTTAAACCAGATGACGATTCCTTGACTTTATGAAAACTGGGATCCTGTTATATCATTAACATCTCAATTAGGGCCATAAGCATGGATCCCATAATAGCTTTTCTCTAAGGCTGAAACAACGCCAGAAGCTGAAGACAAAAAGGATCCTGACCGATCAAGTCTAAGAACGTCCTTTGTGGGTCCAATCAGAACAGAGGTTTTCCTTTGAGAACCATGAGGAAAGTTGTGGCCTCCCCCTCAGACATCTCACTCTCTCTCTCTCTCTCTCTCATTCTCTCCTTCCTAAGTGACTGTTTCAAAACTCCATTCCGATTATTTAATTGCAAACCAGCCAAACTGACACAACTGCTTTGCAGCCCCTCCTGCCCCGTGTATGTGGAAAGTAGACCACGATATTCAAAAAGGCCTCCAAGAGTTAAAATATTCTAGGCCTGAAACTTAGGCTAGCAAGAGTATTTCACTCTCATCCATTTCCTCCTATATGGAATCCAGGGTTAAAAATAAACCTGACTCATTCATTTAAAACTATCTGCAACAGAATGATCTCTCGTCTGATGTCTCATCTTCACTTCATAACAAACATGTTCAGTTTATGTTACAAGTAGGTGAGAAATCAAATAATGTGGCCCTCTGGTGGAAAATAACATATTGCATCTGAAGTGTCCAAGACATAAACTGAAGATTTATAAATAATAAAGCTGATTAACATTACTTTATTTAAAATTAAGCATGCTGTTATTTATCAACAAAATATAATTATTAAATTATAATATTAAAATGCAATGCGACTGCACACATAAGAATGTCTACATAAGGGAGAATAATGAATGTGAAATTTGTTTTCAACACTAAGGATTAAAATCTTAAAAGCGATCAAAATGTATTTTCTAATCTTAAGAGAAAGCTTTTTCAAAAGACAGTAAGTAAAATGTGGTGAAAATGAAATAAGACTGTCTTAAGGAAAACAAAACTTACCTGCTGTTGTTGCAGATGCAGCAGTTCTACTGTGCTTACTTCACCACTGGTGTCACCACTTGATCTTCCATCTCTGCTGCCAGCATCTAATTGGCTGCTTAGAGTGCTCATTCCATTTTGATTCATTGAACTGTTGCTTATTGTCTCGGTCGCGGATTCTTGCATCATGACTTAATACCTAAAAGTGATTAAGAAGCATCAATTAACACACTCGTTACACCTTTACACTTCCATTATCAAGATGGTCCCATTCTGCCAATTATAGAGGCAGTCCCAGAACAGAAGGGGAAAGCATGGTACAGTCTTCCAACAAATAAACGTCTTAAAGAATCGCCTAGCTGTTTTTTTAAGTATATGCAAGACATTACATTTCTAAATTTACAGTGAGCATACATTTATCATATTTTTCTGAATTGCGAGATACATCAAATAGAGGGACATTGTAATGTTAAATAGAATATAAGCAACTTACATGTTTTAGTCTTGCATTTAAAAACACCTCAAACTGAAAGCACAAATTCATGTATTTCATGTATTATCTTGTATTATCCAGCTTCGACAACCGTGAATGACTGTAGCTTATTTAAAATATTCAGTATCTTGATTCTGTCAGTATTTTACAGCATTCTTTATGAAAGACTGTTGTTTAATGATGCACAGCTAATCATACTAAATTAAAATTTTGTAAGTGAATTACAAATCATGCAGTATCAGCCTGTGATAAATAGTGCAATGGGCTTCCTTTTTTGGGTGACTAAATAAAATTTTGCCTCAAAGGCATTTGGAGAAAAAAAGCTCTTGCTGAAAACATCACAGATATTGCTTAGTTTTAAATCTACTGGCTGATATTCATTTATTTTTGTGACATTTAAAACATTTAATACTGTCCTTCGTCGGAAGTAATTAAGCCCATGCATGAGCAGCAATCAAACTGTTCACTTGAAGATGACTTAAAACTCAATTTTAACATAGGCAAATAAATGAAAGATATAAAATTAATTTTCCAGGCATGTATTAGATATGAAAGCTGGAAATAAAATCTATCAAGAATATCACTAATGATTGTGCTAAAAACAGCATAAATTATGCATATTACCTTATTTCCTGTAATAAATGTTTTATCATTTTCACTGCATAACTGTACTGTACTTTGAGGATAGCAGAGAGGTGTCCTGCCAAGATCAGTCGAAATCATTACAGTAAATAAATACCCACAGTGACCTCAGAAACTTCATCCCGAAGATCCAGTACTTGCACTCCATTGACTCTTGGGGTCACTTATTTTCCCCAAAGACCTTAAAACTTCAGTTATCACGTAGCACACCAAACACCAAAAGAAGCTTCACTGGGCTTTTTTTTTTCTAAAAAAGTGAACTGTCCTCTGAAGCACTCACAGGCATTCTAAACTGCATTTCACTTCTGCTTATTAGAGCAAACCGAGTTCACACCCAAAATACATAAACGAAAGTGTGTTCTGCTAATTCTGATTACTAGGCCAATAAAAAGAGAATCAAACGATATTACTTGCATTATCACATACAATATTTCTGCCAGACAGTTACAAATAAAATCCACAAATCATATTTATAAACAGAATTGAAAGAAAATACACAATAAGAGGTGGACATCCCTGAACACAACAGAAGCTTCATTTTCCATTACTTGCCAGGTGTCGTTGAGAATGTACAGGATACAAATAAAACAAATATGCAAGTAGTTACACAAAAGGTGACAGCCGCTCTAGCTACAGTAAACAACTGCTGAACCAGATGTGTTTATGAACCAACAGTCCAGGTTATACTTCTTATTGAACATTAACTAAAAAGATAATAGGAATGGAAAATGTGACACATGATGTTGACGGCTCTTACAAGAAAAAGAATAAAGCAAGCACATTTTCAGAAGCACGTCACTAATGATCACTCACATCCATTGCACATTGTGCAGGCAAAGTGTTTTTAAAACATTTAGAATAGATAGAAAAGCTGGAATAGTTTCGCTGTGGGTTAGCCATGAGACAGAATTATTTTTAAAAATCAACCAAAAAAATCATTGGAAAAAAAACTTCATCGCCAATTTCCTCTACAAGTCTCTGCCACTTCAAGAAGGTACAGGAAAACCACAACACCGCTGACCGAATAAAGAGCAATGCTTTCTGGTTGGGAAAAATATATGAGAATCAACAAATATCATGTCACATCGGAATCCACATCAAAGTGACATTATTGGATGATTTGACACAAATATATTCAAGTGTCCACAAGTTTGTTTAGAAATAGAAACTAAGGTTAGTTGTGGTGGGATGATTTTTTTTAAGAGTATTAATGGTCTGGGAGAGAGGGAGTTCCCTTTAAACACAGCAGCAATTTACACAAATTTTCTAAATATTTGTTGAGGGAGTTCTCTGCTGTTCAAAGCACTTTACTTTTTAACTCCCTCACATCCTAATAGCTGATGGACTAATGTTTTGCAATTACATAAAACAAGGAGTTCCAAATATTCATTTTGAAACAGCAATGAACTCCTAAATAATATGGAAAATCAGATAACCATTAAAAAGATTGTCTGAGAGATATTAATTCATGTTTTTAGAACAATTACATTCATATTGTAGATGAGATTTTTTGCACTTTTAAATTAGGATTTATCTGGCTTAAATGATAATTTAACAGAGACGTTAGGCTGAATCTTGCTTTTTTTGGCAAAGTATATGCTCTGAAACATATGTAGGAGGGGTTTTCACAGTGAGGCCTAACAAGGCCTTATCCTATCCTACCAAACCCAACCTCATGAACCACCTACCCTGCCCTTACGGCATCCCTCTCACTTAGACTAACTCCATTCTACCATGTGCCATTCTCAGATTAATTTGCCATTGCCAGGACATGCTGGCATCCCTGGGGGCAACACTGTCTTCAAAAGGTCGTTGCCCATTCATAGACTGACTGCCAAGCTGGAACTGCACTGCACCATCCCTGACATTTGCCCTGGACATGTCAGAAAATGGGAAATTGGTTCCCTGTTTTTTGGCAAGAATGTGGAGGTCTGACTGCACTGGCTGGTGCACAGGCAAGATGCTCTCTTTCCCATTATCTGCATAAAAGGCCACAACACTGGACCACACCAGCCTGGTCTGAGGTTGCCAACCAGGCCAGTGAAGCCTCAGCCATCTGGAGGAATGTATTGCAATGTAGAAAGAAGGTCGATATCCTTCTCCATATCGCCAGCATAAGTGCCATCATCTTCTTTCTGATACCTCTGTGAGGAAGCAAGGTACAAAAAGGCTTGGCAGGTGGGCAAAGAATGCTCTGAGCATCTAGACAGAGTGAGTGAGTGGTAGGGAGCAAATGAACAACCCAGAAATACAGTTTGGTCCAGTCAATAGACTGGGTACATGTCCATGAATGCAAGTGTCCTTGCTGCACAACATTGCAATGATATCTGCTGGTGCCACTGTAATGTAAGTGGATCAAAGATGTGCCTTGACAGTCTTAGAGGTTGTCACATGTCAAATGCCAATACCTGGAGACATGGGCTTATGTAGCTGGTGCCCTTGGAGCATGCCTTTACGTGCTGACACTGGATGTCCAATATGGAGGTCCTTTGGAGAAAGCTGGGAGCTGAAGTCAGCAGATACCTGGTCTGACTTCAATGTTGAGAATTCCCAATGTCTAGCTTGCTGGTTAATAAGCATCTTTAAAAGGTAACTCACCACTGCATAGTGAGAATCAACCTCACCTCTTAGCAAATGCATAAGAGATAACAAGTTGCTCCCTACATTAAAACAGATTTCACTGTACATTTATGGGATTCTGTCACAAATATCACCATAGACCACATGACACTTACCCGCTTATAAAATTCTGCCTGTTTAGACATTATATTAGTATTATTTCTGTTGTTTTTTAGCTATCAAACATGATGTCAAGCAGACATCAGCTATTCTCCATTGTAATACACTCATCCTCATAGATTTACACTTTTTTTCTCACTACAGTTAGAATTCCAGGGTTTAATGCTGCTCATAGTATTTTCTTTTGTTTTTCCATTGCTTACACTTTTTTTCCCAACTTGAAAAACAAGAAAATTTGCTCTTGTGAACTAGATAAACTTAGGCTCAACAAATTGTTGAGCATTAAATGCTGGTTGAGGTATTCAAATACATTGCATGGAAACTTGAATGATCTCAGCATCCAGCCAATATAAACCTCATTGTTCATTGGCTGGGCACTTCAGCAGGGGCCCAGTATCATTAAGTGGCTAAGTGATATAAAGTTAGACTGTATTGTTGAAAGATAGCCTGCACCACAATGTAGTTGCTGCAGGTGCTGTGGGAGTCAAGCTTAGCAAAATTCTGAGCTGAAAACCTGGCACACAAGTGGAAAGGGAAGGCCACAAGGTTTTTGGATGCGGCTTTGGAGATCTTGGTGGAAAGATTTGAATGGATGAGAGATCTGTTTTTTTCAGGGGAGTACAGGGGAGGGAGCTGTCCTCCAATCACAAAATACAATTGTAACAGATAATTACGGAAGGTCAGTGCCAGGCATCAAGTCCCTAAGACTTGAATTTGATACTACTAGAAGTTCACTGCTCTCAATTAAGTAGTCAAGGTCAGTGAGTGCACTTACAAATGCTATATCTTTACCAACTGCACCAGATCCTCAACCATAACTTAAATCACCATGTCCCAACACAAAGTAATACAATATCTACCAGTAAGCCTCAAATCCAATATTCACCTGCTGTGTCTGACCCTTTCACACTTAGTTCTGCTGAAAAGAGCAGTCCTCTCATGACAATGATATTGTGCAGCATCCTGCAAGGCTCTTGAAACCTTCACAGATATTCAAACCCGTACTGCAATGCTCTCCCAGGTTAGGTCATGCAATGGAAGTGCTGATCGTTCATTTTATGGATACTAGTATCTGTCCATGGGTCACGCAAATGAGTTGAGAGTCTTATGGCCACCAGATCTGCCTTGTTTTTCATTAGTCAAACTGTAATTTCCCAAGTTGACTCAAAAGCCGCTGGCAAAGTCAGAGCGAAAGCTTCATGATTACTTCCCCGATACTAGCTTCCAACTTCGTGATTCACTACCTGTAATCACACACCAGTAGGACGTAGAGGGAATGGAAAACTGTATGGTTCTCATATGGGCAAATGCACTGTTGGAATCCCACAATTCCTCGTAAAACAGACTATTCACTCTGTCTGCTTGTCTCTGATGAATGAAAATAAAACATAGTAAGCTCTTTGAGAACAAAAAGCCTTAGTGACCTTGCTGATGTAATGATGGATGGCAAATTGTAAGACACTACACATATATCAGCTCTTGTCAAAAAGCAAGTAATGGTTAAACGTTCATGGTCATGATCATGGCAATACCATCTGCACCCTTCTTAAAAGTTAGAGTTTGTAACTGTGGTTATAGCAGGTGACTAATTTCAGTAAGAGCCTCATGAATGACATACAGCCATCTCATAGATTTTTTTTCACTGAAGTCTGGTGGAGAATTATGATCTGAACACTTTTAGGTGGATATGGCCTCCTGCTGAGAATCCTATTCTTCCTTCATATTTTTCCAGCAGTTCCCCAAACTAAATGTGTCGTCTGTTCACTCTCCAAATTATACTGTCTCCAAAGTGAATGCAAGTTATATTTGGAGGAACTGGTTTGTCCATATGTCTTGAAGTCAATGCAATGTTTGTGAGCATCTACCATATTATTTCCTGCAGCATTTTACAACTTGAACTGAGAACAGGAAGCAGAAAATACTTGTAAAAATGCTGCAATTAGACAATAGACAATAGATGCAGGAGTAGGCCAATCTGCCCTTTGAGCCTGCACCACCATTCAATATGATCATGGCTGATCATCCTTAATCAGTATCCTGTTCCTGCCTTATCTCCATAACCCTTGATTCCACCATCCTTGAGAGCTCTATCAAACTCTTTCTTAAATGAATCCAGAGACTGGGCCTCCACTGCCCTCTGGGGCAGAGCATTCCACACAGCCACCACTCTCTGGGTGAAGACGTTTCTCCTCATCTTTGTCCTAAATGGTTTACCCCGTAATTTTAAGCTGTGTCCTCTGGTTCAGCACTCACCCATCAGCGGAAACATGTTTCCTGCCTCCAGAGTGTCCAATCCTTTAATAATCTTATATGTCTCAATCAGATCCCCTCTCAGTCTTCGAAACTCAAGGGTATACAAGCCCAGTCGTTCCAGTCTTTCAGCGTAAGGTAGTCCCGCCATTCCAGGAATTGACCTCGTGAACCTACGCTGCACTCCCTCAGTAGCCAGAATGTCTTTCCTCAAATTTGGAGACCAGAACTGCACACAATACTCCAGGTGTGGTCTCACCAGGGCCCTGTACAGCTGCAGAAGAACCTCTTTGCTTCTCTACTCAATCCCTCTTGTTATGAAGGCCAGCATGCTATTAGCCTTCTTCACTATCTGCTGTACCTGCATGTTTACCTTCATTGACTGGTGTACAAGAACACCCAGATCTCTTTGTACTGCCCCTTTACCTAAATTGATTCCATTTAGGTAGTAATCTGTCTTCCTGTTCTTGCCACCAAAATGGATAACAATACATTTATCCACATTAAACTGCATCTGCCATGCATCTGACCACTCATCTAACCTGTCCAGGTCACCCTATAATCTCCTAACATCCTCCTCACATTTCACCCTGCCACCCAGCTTAGTATCATCAGCAAATTTGCTAATGTTATTACTAATACCATCTTCTATATCATTAACATATATTGTAAAAAGCTGCGGTCCCAGCACTGATCCCTGCGGTATCCCACTGGTCAGTGCCTGCCATTCTGAAATGGAGCCGTTTATCACTACTCTTTGTTTCCTGTCAACCAACCAACTTTCAATCCAAGTTAGTACTTTGCCCCCAATACCATGCGCCCTAATTTTGCTCACTAACCTCCTATGTGGGACTTTATCAAAAGTTTTCTAAAAGTCCAGGTACTCTACATATACTGGATCTCCCTCGTCCATCTTCAGAGTTACATCCTCAAAAATTGTCAGAAGAAATCAAACATCAATGAACCTGTAGTTGACAATCAACTAAATAATAGGGCTATGTGTGTGTCCTTCTCCAACTGAATATGTGGTCAGCTGTGTGACATACTAGCACACACCAACTATAGCCCTGAACTCCAAAATGGCACCTCTCGTACCAAATCCACTTTACATGCTGATTAATGTTGAGATTTATCGGTATTCAAATATGTTTTACAGACATTTACTGTCTGCTTATGCTAATCCTACACTCTAATATGAAATCTGGTGCTCTTCTCCCTACAAGTCAACACCGGCATTGTGAATACAGTACCACTTTTGGAGGGTGCACTCATAAAACGCAAAAAAAAAATCAGTAAAAATAAGCTAAATTTCTCTCTCATCATCTTAATCCAATTATCTCTCCAAGCATTTTTGACAATGAATATCAAAGTTTGGTCAATCAGTATCTTGGCACATATAAAATAATGTAAGTTGACTTACATTATCCCAAATCCAGTGGTCTAGTGAATTAAAATAGCCAGACAGCTCTGATCTGATGACCGGATTCCAAAGTAACTTACAAAAGGTTCTAACCATCTACTAAATATTGCAATAATCACAAGGCGAGTATTAAAACTGGATAATTAGGATAAAGTCGCATTTGCCTCCAACTTAAACCAACACTAGAAAACTCCAACAAAGATACTGTTTTGGGGATGTAGTACAGAAAAGTAGGGATATATTATGAGGGATAAAGAAGGCAATGGGGAGACAGGGAAGCAATATGAACTTGTTCAAAAAAAAATTCAAAGAACTGACACAAAGACAATGCACTGAATGTTCTTTTTGAGTTCTGAATATTTCTATGGGTCTAAGTCATTAGCATCCCCATTGCCATCTGTTGGAAGGTATAATGTTACACAGGAGGAAAGAATTCTATTAGAATACTGGCCAATGCTGTAAACAGCCACAAAACTAGTGCATTAAAAACAAATTTGAATATGGAAAATTGCGGTTGATTTTTCTCCTTGCCACCTTGGAGGTAATCTGTTGGAGTGGATCATCTACCATTTATAAAACAGGAACAATTTTCCAATTAAGTGAAAGCAGAAGCTTTATTTTCTGAGTCCCTGAATGTGGGTAATGGCAAGTCAGTTGGGAAATTATGACAATTTGAAAAAAATTGAATTTTCAATATTGAGAAAGTAAGTTGAAGTTTTCACCCAAAGTGAATAGTGAGATGAAAATCTCACTAGTGAGGAATGAGAGGCCTACATGCATGCATTTACATCTCACTGGCACCTCATCTCACCTCATTTATATGTCATTTCATATTCTCACACACAGCAGAGTGAAAGTAGCCAGCAACAATCCCCCAATGTGAAAGTCAGGGCAGGTCCCTGGCAGCTCCAGCTCACCACTTGCTCCTCCAGTCTCCATCTTGAGCAGGAGACCCCAACATCTCAGAGTACACTCCATGGGCAATGATTGGCTGCATGCCACATCCGCAGAGATTCGCAATGGACATGCACCAGCCTCAGCACATCGTCAGGGCCCATCTACGACCCACTTAGAATACAGGTTCTCCACTGCAATTCTGCACTTAGGACCACACCAGCACCTTTCACTATAATGCTGCTGCCAGGGCACTTTATATGCTAGGACAAGCACTCACCTCATGGATTAGAGCACAGCGTCCCCAGGGTTCTTCACTTGCTCTTCTCATGCTCACTCACTTCGCGCTTACTTGAATGCTCACAGCATTTCCCCCTTGCCTTTTTGCACCTCAGAACTTACAGGATCATTGTACTTGTATCTTCCCTTGCCTTTTAGTGCAGACACAAAGCCAGACAGCTTGTCAAGGTTGCCAGCAGTGATCTGTCAAGGACAGGGGTGGATATCTTGCTGTACAGCACAATGCTAAAGCAAAGGCACACACCTCCAGCATTTACCTGCAGCTTATATGACAAACACATTGCATGTGCTTTAGTAAAATTAGATTAGATTCCCTATAGCATGGAAACAGGTTCCTTCAGCCCAACAAGTCCAGACTGATCCTCTGAAGATTAACCCACCCAGACTCATTCCCCTACATTTACCCTTGACTAATGCACCTAACACTATGGGCAATTTAGCATGGCCAATTCATCTAACCTGCACATCTTTTGGAATGTGGAAGGAAACCAGAGCACCCTGAGGAAACCCACACAGACACAGGGAGAACGTGCAGACTCCACACAGACAATAGCCCAAGGCCAGAATCAAACCAGGGTCTCTGGCACTGTGAGGCAGCAGTGCCAACCACTGAGCCACCATGCCACCACCTCTCAAATGACATGTCTCAGTGCCTAAGGGATGTAGTGCTGAGTGAAGTTAAAAGGGATTGTTGTCAGTTAGTCATGAACAGCATCTAAATGCAGTCCAGGGGTTTGGACATAGTCAGCCACTTGGGTGGCCAGGGTTAGTGGCTTCGTATCATTAGTATGGCAAGTGGGCCACGGAGCAGCATGCAGAGGGGGGCAATAAATGTGAAGGGAGGCAACTGAACAGATAAGGGTGGGAGATGAGAGTGCAATAGTGCATTGGAGAGCATGGGTTACAGCTGAGTCACCACCCTTGCTTTGATGGGAAGGCAATGCAGTATGATGGTTGGTATGGCTAAACTGTGAATGGACTGACTTAGTGAAGTGTGACTGGTGTTGCCTTCCACCCTCACCCGAATCACAAGTGTATAATGGAAATGGAAAATGGCTGTGACCATAGTTGCAGTGGGTGGAGTAAGTAAGTATTTTATCTTTATCTGAACTCGCAGCTTATACTTGTGACTGATTTGAGGTCCTTCAAGGTGCAATTACAATGAGTAGACATTTAGACAGTATAGACTGAAGTTGTCTGCAATCATATTACCCTGCAAGTGAACCACATGTAGTGTTAAATTGTGCAGGATACAAATCCTGGTCAAAAGCAATCTTGACCATGTCATCAGTCATCACAAACTGATCTCGTCCCCTCTGTGAAGCAGAAACAATTACAGGTGGTTTTAGAAGTTGCATCTATGGACCCGTAATTCATAAAGGCAATCCAAGCACCCCAAGGGTACATACACAAAGGCGATTCCCTCTCACTTTGACGAAGTATTTGGTAATAAGCATTAATAATACAAAATGCTATATTTCTTAGGTGATGTTGGAGGTGTAGATGAGGGAACAAGATGTCATTTATCCACCACACTTACAATTTTGTACTTTATTTGCATGATTTGAACTGCATACATTGGAAGATGATCCAGTATATCAGGCATTTCCTTCTCAGAGTCCTCCATGAACCATTGCACGGAGGAATGTGCTGAATCACCATTTGTAATTGATGTGAATGCTGACAGTTCACATCACTAAAAACCTATTCTGTTTCTGATATGCACCACACAGGCTCATTGGAACCGTGACCAGTAGATCCAGATGCAACAGGGGTTATTATCGTTGCGACTGAACTGTTATCAAGGTCCAGATAAATTAAGGAGGACTGGATGCAGTAGTAAGCACAGGGCCAGCAGGATCTCAAGTTGCTGCAGATGAAACTCTGCATGAAGGCACAGACTGAAGGTCCACTGAGGACCAGAGGAGGTACAGGAGGCCTAGAGTTTATTGTCCTCAATATCATTTGCTTTAGATGAATAACACATGCCAAATACTGCGAATGTTCCAGATCATTGTCAAAGAACTATGCCAAACATCATACTGTGAGCAACCTGAAGGGGTGGCCATCCGATCCCCAGTGACTGATAAGATGACAGTTGTGCTAAATTTTATTCAACTGGCCACTTCCACGGATCTACTGATGACTTGTGTGACATCTTTCAATCCTTCAATCCTGAAACCAAAAGTGCGTCAAAGGTGTTACAAATGTGATTTGTGCCAGAACAAACCACTTCATCTTGTTTCCCATGTCAAGGTCAGTGCTGCAGCCTGGGCAGTAGGCTTTGCCAACATGCTTCCTGGATTGCTGTGTTCTTCCAGCCTCCTGCTTCTCTACCTTGGATTCCAGTATCTGCAGTTTTTTTTGTCTCTACCCCAGGTGCCTGCCATAATAAACTGTAAACTCCACCAACTGAAAGGGTTTCATTCCATCAACGTACAAGTCATCTGTGATCATTGGTACCATATCTTAGAAGTCTGAGACAGATACTTGATGCCTATATCCTTGAGAACTCCCATGTTCCTGATGTGTTTCAAGGACTGGATGCCTCACAAGGATATTTATAGGGAGACAAGGGCTCCCCTTTGCAACTATGGCTGATGACTCCATTACCTAACCCGGACAGAGGCCGGGTGTAGATACAATGGAGCCCATTTCTCTACAAGGGAGCAGATGATAAACCTGAAGGCGAGGTGCTGATAAATATATCAATCTGGAATTAGGCCTTATAGTACACTCCACACAGAGTGTGCCACATGACCCTAATATGCTGTGCTCTCCAAAACTGAAGCTGACAAAGAGGTGACATGATAGACAGTGAACAGCTGTGAGAGTGGGTGCAGTCTTCTGAGGAGAAAATGAGGACATTGAAAAGGAGGAACATCACTTTCAGCATGATAAAGCTAGGCAGGCTTTACCTGGTTCCAATAGATACTGGGTGCAGTAATCATTCATTGATTGTAAATTTGCTGTTGCTTAAAAAAGAAAGCAGACCATTTGTTCCAAGAATCAAATGTAGCTCTTCTTATTTGGTGTTTCCTTCGCTTTCACTGTTGATCAATAAAAAATAATATTTTCAACGGTCTGAAGGCTTTCCTACATACAATGCTCCCACATTAAACAATGACAAGATGTTATGCTATGCTGGGCATTAGGGAAAGAGTAACTCTCCTTCAGATAGGGTTCTACCATATTATTGTGATAAGGATGGATAGCTTGTATTGCTCGATTCATGTAGTTGCAGTTACAATGACAGTTGATCAGACAGGTGACAATGTAAAATAACAACGCATTTATGAACACGAGCGTGTATTTGCAATGAAATGCCACCTGTGTATGATCAGAAGCTTTTCTTTATCATTTCCCTCTCAGTACTTGTACTGTGAAGGGCCATGTGTTGCTGGTAGTATTTGACCCAGTGAGTAGCTGGAGTTTAAGTATGAACTCAGTGGCAAAAATCCTAGATAATCCCAGCCATAGCAAACAGTTTTATGGCTGGTGAGTGCACGATGGCACCGTGTTGCAGAGGCGTGTTGCATACAGAATGAGGCGAGCAGTGTAAAATTGCACGAGAAACCTTGCTAGATCTCATGGTGGGGGATGGTAGAACCCGCTATAAAAGCTCCCCAAAATTGATAATTGGCCCGATTTTGGGAAACCTCACCCCCTAGTTATCAGACAGGTAACATTATATTCTTGTGTATATGCAGTACTCCCTGTTACCTTTCCTGCATTTTAAGAAAAATGTCGTATTTTGACATGATAAAAATAGTTAACATATGTACAGAGAAACTGACATTGCAACATAGATGTCTCTGTGTGCATACGTATATCACACTGACACAGGTGCTGTAAGGGATGAATATAAAAGAAAATTGGTAGGTAAAGCTGAGGCACAGCTAGTGCCTGTTATATGTTGTTGTCTAAGACCAATTTCACAATTTTAATGTAAAAAATTTTATTTATTTAAAAATCTGTTTGTATCAATAGCTTTTTAGGCGAGGTCAACGTGTCTTGCTATCCAGCCCTTTGTCCCCCTAAACTGGCAACATCCCTATCTTGCTCCTCTTAATTTTAATTCATGCAAATCCGTTCCCCTGCTCTTGTTACAATTAGATTCTGTCACAGGCTTCTCCAAAACAGGACCAAGAAAATGTGATTGATTAAACTAATTTAGCAGTAGGAGTGCAGTAGACAAGGAAAATGTTTGTCTTAATTGCAGGCAAAATGATGGTGCTTATTATTACTGAGGGGAAACTTGCTCTCTCCTTTCAACAAAAAAAAAAGTATTTACTACTGAATCATTTTTAAAACTAAATATACAAAATGATCTAGATAAATGTTAATTCAACTTCAGAAGTTGAAAATTAGCAAAATTGTAAGCTATACAGAAACTCTAATCACATCTCTACTTCTTAACAATATTTTACTTACAGTCCTACCTTATTCAACAAAATTATTGAATGATATGATCTGAAGTGTCCCTTGGTTCTGTTCCGTAACAATAACTCATTGCGATGTGAGATAAGTTTCCTGGCATTCAAATTCACAGTTGCCAATCCTACCCATTTTGCTGACAACATTGCAATGATAAATCTATCAACAATTATTTAATCTGTTCAACATGTGTGTATGCACACAAAACATGGTATAACTGACACTTTGGTTGTTTCCATTATTCATTACGTATGTAGTCAGTCTCTCCATTAAAAATCTTTCATGAGAGTTGTTTGTCACTTTTACCACTGACTTAATGTAGAGACGAGTTCATAATGCATTTGAAGTGACATGTCATTTGATTATCAATTTATAAATTTAAAAAAGTTTGTCGAAGGTTTCTCTTTTGAAGATTATATTGTGAGCAACTATCTGTAGTTGAAATGAGTTTTCAATTTACCACAATACCTCTGATCTTCTGCTGATATTTCCATGCATGTCCTCCCAGCATGATTATGAAAACACCTTTGGATTTTCCACTAATTTTTCCAAAGCAGCAATTTAGTATGCTAATTTTCCAAAGTTAAAAACATTTAGATGGATGCAGATAACCTTTATAAATCATACTCCATGGATCACAGCAGTATATAATCAGGAGCAAATGAACAATAGAAGCTTAAAAACTTGGAGAGTGAAATAATCAAATTTTATTTCATGTACTTTGGCTCAGACAGGAAAGAATATTCATTTTTGAGTGAAAAACATATTTTCTTAACCTTTAGTCTTTTGGTACAAGATGTAGGCCAGGCCATATTTTAAAACCAGGTTTTCCAACACAAAGACAACTCTTCTCAAATTAAAGCAAAAATGCATTATCTGACAATCATGCATATGCTGCTATATACTTTACAATTTCCCTTCAAAAGATAACTACTATATTCTACATTTGAAAGTCTCTATCACTGTAATTAATCTTCGAGCTTTCAGACCATCTACCAAAGTGACAGGAGTACTATATGTACAAGATTGAATTTTCCCCTTCCTAAACAACTTGAATTCGAAGGTTACTTAGTGTTACAATATTTACTTGCAAAATTGTGTTGTTACCAAGGGTATAATGGATGGTGGCAATGCAGGTTTACGCAAGAATGAGTGAAGCATGAGGCGTTAGCCATGTGTTTGACATGTTTCAAATTGCTATAATCCAGCATTAAACACACCCAGCAATTCATGCTATTTCTTGCAGCCACAATCGTGAATTAAACATGTCTTACCGCATGTTATACTTTTGTACAAATTGTACTCCCAATAATACTCATAGAACTTCATGACTTCATGCTTTGCATATGATACTTAACAGCTTTATAACCTTGTTTTATGTATGTATTCCATTTAAAAATCATTATTTATTATTTACTGATGTGCAGCTGCCATTACGTGATACATTCATTAAATTAATGTTTAGATCTGTGGTCAAGATAATAAAAGCAACACTGATCTGGTCAACAAGCTTTTAGAGACTGTTTATAGAACATTGCAAAATATTTGTTGAGTAGTGAAGTGTATTAGCTTTGTTAGTCTAATGTAGCTCTTGTTTGTCACCATTTGCATTGTTTGAGCCATTATTCTTTGTTCCTTTTAGACATAGGAGTTTATTTTTAACATTGCCTTTATTTAATTATTTGTAGAAAATAATTAAAATCATTATCACAAAAAACACAACAGATTTAACTTATCAGGTACAGTTTTAAGGGTGTTATTCCAAAAGTAGTTATTAATGTAGGATGACTATTCCATAATTAGCAAAACTTATAATTTAAAATTATAAACTACAGTTTAATAGTGCCAATGAAATTAATTTGTCACTGGTTAGCAATAAACAGATGTGAAAAAATTGTGGGGCCCTTTAGATTATACACCAACATTATTTAATTGTGCTCACTGCAAAAGGTGGCCATACTCAGCTCAAACCTCTTATCAACTGAAATTCAATATTCTGCATAAATAGCACACAGCTAGTAATCTACGCAAATGATGAGAAGTAATTTATCCCCTTACAGAAATCGTTCTGCTATCACGCATGTTTCGTTAATGTGAATTCACTATAACACGATTGACAAATTGGGGACACTGTTTCTAAAGCGCAAACTTTTCAAGTGTATATTGGTTATAAAATTATTCTGGCCCCATTAGTTGAAATGGTGCTGCTATTATGAAATTTTCTTATAACATGGAGTTGCACGAGAACAGAACTATCACATTAGCACATCGTGAGCCAAAAGGCCTGTTTTGTGCTGTACTCTTCTATTATAGGAGAACCAACTTGACCACTGGATTATCCCAGAAAGAGTGTGATATTAACTGCATATATTCATGATCCTTGTAATAGGTAGTAAAGCTCCAAGCATGCTTGAGAGGCAGATCCTCATGAGGTTACAGGGATCTTATGCAAATACTGGTCAGAGACCAGTGGCCCATCTGTGCTCAGCAGCACCACCGGGGAGGCAGTGGTCACTTTTGGAATGACATCGACCCAAGGCCTTGGATCCCTAAAGGACCCAGGCACAGGTGACATGATGGAAAGGGTTTCATGGTGGTGGGGTCAAATAAGTAGTAATTATGGGGATCACTTACAATGGGCAAATCTTCCTGATGCCAGATCCATCAATCAAGCATCAAGTATCTTTGAATGAGGCAGGGCCTTTTGGAGTTCATAAGCAATCCCTATCATGCTTCTGAAATAGTCAAGTCCCTCACTACTGAGGTAATAGCATTAATTGCCCACGAAAGGGCCTTAAATGGCAATGCCTGTGCTGAAATAAATCAGGAAGGGAAATTAATCCACTCCAAACCAAACAACTCCCACGTCACCTGGCCTATATATCCACAGTCATTCCTGATGAAGGGTTTCCACCTGAAATGTCAATTCTCCTGCTCCTCGCATGTTGCCTGACCTGCTTTGCTTTTCCAGCACCACTCTTGACTATACATCCACACACCGTGCTTCTTGTAAAGACTCTATTCCATTCTCCCAGTTCCTCTGTTTGCATCACATCTGTTCTCATGATGGTAACTTTGGCAAGGGAGTCTCTGAAATGGCTACCTTCTTCCTCAACCAATGAGTACCCAACACCATTGTTGACAGGGCTTTCAGCTGAGTCCGACCCATCCCCAGCACCTCAGCCATCACCACTTTTCTTCCCTCCCACAACAGAGATAAGGTTCCCCTTGTCCTCACCTACAATCCCACTAGCATCCAAATCCAGAGGATCATTAAGTGCCATTCCCCCAACCTCCAACATGATGTCACACCAGTCACGTATTCCCCTCTTCTCCCTTGTCAGCCTTCCGCAGGAACTGTCCCCTAAAGATCACTTTGGTGTAGTCCTCCTTGACTCACAACCACTCCTCACAGCCCCACAGCAACTGCAGAAGATGTAACACCAGCCTATTTACCTCCTCCCTCCTCAGTATCCAAGAGCCCACACACACCTTCCAGGTGAAGCAGCGCTTGACCTGCACATCACTCAATCTAATCTACTGTATTCGCTGCTCACAATGTGATCTCCTCTACATTGGGGAAATGAAACGTAGACTGGGTGCTGGCTTCACACAAGACCAACATCTGTCCGCAAAAGAGTAACATTGGTCCAACCCATCCATGCCGACCAGATTTCCCAAACCAATGTAGTCCCACCTGCCAGCACCTGGCCCATATCCCTCCAAACCCTTTCTATTCATATACCCATCCAAATGCTTCTTAAATGTTGCAGTTGTACCAGCCTCCACCACATCCTCTGGCAGCTCATTCCATATACGTACCACCCTCTGCGTGAAAACGTTGCCCCTAAGGTCTCTTTTATTCCTTTCCCCTATCACCCTAAACCTGTGTCCTCTAGGTCTGGACTCCCCGACCCCAGGGAAAATACTTTGTCGATTTAAACTGTCCATGACCCTCATAATTTTGTAAACCTCTATAAGGTCACCCCTCAGCCTCCGATGCTCCAGAGAAAACAGCCCCAGCCTGTTCAGCCTCTCCCTATAGCTCAAATCCTCCAACCCTGGCAACATCCTTGTAAATCTTTTCTGAACCCTTTCAGGTTTCACACCATCTTTCCGATAGGAAGGAAACTAGAATTGCATGCAATATTCCAACAGTGGCCTAACCAATGTCCTGTACAGCCGCAACATGACCTCCCAACTCCTGTAGTCAATACTCTGAACAATAAAGGAAAGCATACCAAACGCCTTCTTCACTATCCTATCTACCTGCGACTACACTTTCAAGAAGATATGAACCTGCACTCCAAGGTCTCTTTGTTCAGCAACACTCCCTAGGATCTTACCATTAAGTGTATAAGTCCTGCTAAGATTTGCTTTCCAAAATGAGCACCTCGCATTTATCTGAATTCAACTCCATCTGCCACTTCTCAGTCCATTGGCCCATCTGGTCCAGATCCTGTTGTAATCTGAGGTAACCCTCTTCGCTGTCCACTCCACCTCAAATTTTGGTGTCATCTGCAAACTTACTAACTGTACCTCTTATGCTCGCATCCAAATCATTTATGTAAATGACAAAAGGTAGAGGACCCAGCACCGATCCTTGTGGTACTCCACTGGTCACAGGCCTCCAGTCTGAAAAACAACCCTTCACCACCATCCTCTGTCTTCTACTTTTGAGCCAGTTCTGTGTCCAAATGGCTATTTCCTCCTGTATTCCATGAGATCTAACCTTGCTAATCAGTCTCCCATGGGGAACCTTGTCAAGCGCCTTACTGAAGTCCATATAGATCACATCTACTGCTCTGCCCTCATCAATCCTCTTTGTTACTTCTTCAAAAAACTCAATCAAGTTTGTGAGACATGATTATCAAATTGAATAGTTTTAGGGTATGAGGCATCTTTTCCCATGTCCTTACCCCAATCCCCACACACCAGGCCTTGCTCATAGAATCTCTACAGTGTGAAAACAGGCCCTTTGACCCAACAAGGCCACACCAACCCTCCGAAGAGTAACCCACCTGGACACATTCCCACAACCTATATTTACCCCTGACTAATGTATCTAACCTACACATTCCTGATCACTATTGGCAATTTAGCATGGCCAATTCACCTGACCTGCACATCTTTTCACTGTCGGAGGAAACTGGAGCTCCCGGAAGAAACCCACACAGACACAGGGAGAATGTTCAAACTCTACACAGTCATCCGCAGTTAGAATTGATCCCGGGTCCCTGGTGCTGTGAGGAAGCAGTGCTAACCACAGAGCCACTGTGCCGCCCCAAACGAGTGTTATCACATGGTTTGCTATTACACACCACCCATTGTTAGCCACAAATGGTCCTACCTTAGCAGCCATTCGTTCTCCCAAGCTGGCCATTAATCATTCCTTTGTCTGTTCAACTGATAGAGCCAAAAGAGAGAGACTATCTCCACCTATCTTCCCCCACTCTATCCTCTGCATAAAAAACAACTTCCCCCTAGCTACCATCAGTTCAGAGGAAGAGTCACTATACCCGAAAGATTAACTCTGATTTCTCTTCAGAGATGCCGCCAGATGTGCGGAGAATTTCCAACAATTTCTGCTTTTGTTTCTGAAATTAATCAAAGTGGATTCAGGAAGAGTGTGAGGTTCCCACTACCACCCTCCTCTCTGACTAAATACTTCCCCCATCACCAAACCAACCATAACGGAGGACACAAGATTCAACCCGTTAATTCAGAAGAGCTCATCATTCATTATAAAACAGAATTGTATAAGAAAGCAAAATAGTTCAAATAAAGAGAAACAGTGTTAATTTCACTGTTTCATAACAATAAAAGGTCCAAATATTTAGCACTTCTGAACATTTATCTGAGATGATCATTATATAAGAATTATTTCTTGGTAAGTCCTTCTGCGCTAACAACAAACATAGTGATAAAGCTCAGTTTTAATCCTTTTTTTGTTGTCCTAGATTGCAAAGTGAAAAGTTTTAAAAATAAAAAGGTATCCATCATAAGTAATTTCAACTGTCCCATTTAAGTTTGCTTTCTTCAATGCGGTTGTAAACAGTACCTGTATAGGCCTTTAGCTAGATGATGCAGATTTGATTGAAAGCAACCACTTAATTTGAAAATACAGATAGTTAACATATCTTTGTGGCAAAGTAAAATTTAACTATAAAAAAAACATTTTGTGATATGATGCATGGTAGAATCTTGCATCAGTCACAAACTTTTAACAGGATAACAGTTCTTAGTTTTCTATTAACTATCTACACTTGTGAGAGACATTTCATTCTTGCTGTTAATCAACTGAACAATACAATGCTGACAATTCTGTCAAGTCCCAGTGTTCTACTTGAAATGTATTTCCTTTCCATGTAACATCTCCTACATCTTTAACCTCCTGTGGTCTACCATATTTCTTCAGACCTTGAAGGATTGGAACACGTTTCTTCGGTTAAGTGTCCCATTTCAGGATTGCATGACCAGCAATGCCAGATTGCATTCTGTTCGAAGCCTAGCAGCAGTATGGATGTCATTGGTAATGCTATGCTGTGGCAGACATTGCGGACTGAATCATTGATGGCTAGGAAGCTTTTTATTTCCCTCAATGTCCTCTAAAGTTCTAAAATTATCTGGGTGTATGGGCTGGAGGCCAGCTATGCTACCATCTGGTGTGTGGAAATGGGAAGTTACATTACAAAGGCTGATCACTGATTAATGAGAAACCCCCTGTCGTTAACAACATTTTGGCATTCAAAATACTACAAAATGATCAACTCATCAAAGGAGTTAGACTTTGGTGTCTTTTATTTTCTAATCTGACAGAGCTAATATCTGCATATCTAAAAGTGAGGTTTGTATTGACCTGAATGGAAATGTACAATTTGAACCAATTTTAAAAGAGCAGATTGTCTCCAGAATCATCCATAGCTCCAAGTTCAGAAGTGTCGGAACCGAAAATCTCATTTAATGGAACAGAGGCGATTCAAGGGATAATGCAACAGTGTGGAAAATAACTCTGCACCTCAATCCAGTAGCTGCAATTTTTGCAAGGCTAAGGGTCGAGGACTAAAATGCGGGGATGCAGCATCAGACAAGTGTCAGAACAGTCCATTGTGATGTCCTCTGTGCCACCCTAGGGCATTATTTCCTTAGATTATAGAGTGACAGATTCCTACAGCATGAAGACAGGTCCTTTGGACCAAACTAATCCATGCTGACCAAAATTAACCCCATTTCCCTGGACTTGGTGCCATATCCTAATCTTTGTAAGGTTTCCTCTTATACTTCACAAAAGTTTTATGTTGGTTTCCTAACAGTTCTGAAGATCTCAAAATGCAAAGGTGTTTTCTTAAATTTAGAATAAGATTAAATACAAAGGCATTCTAGATTTAGTCCAGGATTAGATCAATTTCACCAACTATTCTCTGCAGCTGATAAGGTTGTTGTGATGAACTCAAGTGCGAGATAGTACTCATTCTATTTTTCATCCAAAGCCAAGGTTGCATTGAGACTTCTCCTGCTGATGCTTTAACATTTTGTTCCTGTACTTGAACTGTTTCCATACACCATTGTGCTATTTCTTAGAAGTTTCCAATTTGATCATTTCTAACTAATGCACTAGAATATGCTTTTCCCTTTTACTGTTCCATTAATTCTAGCTAGCTTTTGTCATTAAATCAGTATGGAATCAGTTCCTGAACTTCACATCTTTGTGATTATGACTTTCTTCTAGAAATTTAATTCAAGCCTTGAATATTTAGCTTTCAGCCTGCACATCATATTAATCCTAGAGATGTCACCAACAGTTACAATGGAGGTGTGTATCAATATATTTTATTTAGTTCATTAGCAGAATCAGCTTCTCTTACGAATCAGAAACCTAATGCTATGAATTTACTGATTATGATGAGGGAACTTGCTGTACGAAAATTGGCTGTTGTCTTTCCCACATTACAAAAATGATTACTTCAAAAAGTGATTAATTGTCTGTTGATGAGACCATCATTAATTTCTTTTAACTTTTCTTATCTTTGGTTTGGAACTCTGATTTGCAGCTGGGATTTAAACTTTGAATAGTAGCTTGTGCTTTTTTCACAAGGGAGCGAACAGAAGACTGATGTTTGCTATTAGAAACTGGCATAGTAAGGTAATGCAGGTTAATTATTGCTGAGAACAACATAAACAAATTGGCATCTAGATTTATGCTCAGGGATGAGCAGCTGGTAGGATGTTGAAATGGTAAATCAAAGGAGGACTGTGGCCTGCCAACCACAGGAAATATTGAAAAACAAAGAGAAACAAAGGGTGAATTGATTTTGACTAGATTTCTCGGTTGGAGTTTTAGAAGCTGCAAGACCTTATTTTCAGTTTTGCTCTATTTATTCTGTAGTTATTGACTTGTTGAATGCCCTGAGAAAAGAACCTGATTCTATTAGAAATAAGGATAAGTCATAGGAGGTTTTGCATTAATGGGTGACTTCAGGATTTAAGCAAGATACAATTTTGAATTCCTATAATATGACGCATTAAATCTCACAAATGCTCTGTATTCATTACTGAAATGGCAACTTAAGTTTTTTTTCCCATAAAATCCCTTAACAGTGTCTGTCTGCCTGTTGATATGAGAATGATGGTTGGTGATCAACGAAAATTAGGCTCAGATTATAGAAATTAGATTTCCTTGTAGTTCATCTGTATTCTGATGAAGTTACATTATTAATAGTAAATTGTTAATTTTTGTTTAAATTATAAACTTGGTGTCCAAGATCAGTCATTTGTAAAGTCTGGTTAGGAACAATTTACCAATTTTTATGGCCATCAAATATATTATTTCACGTGTTATAATTCATTCATAGCAAGACTGATTTGACCTGGTTATCCCTATGTCGTAATACTCTAAAGCACTTTGAGACATCTGGTAGTCATGTAAAGCACTACTAAAATGCAAATCTTTCTTTTTATGTGTCTGAAAAGCCACAGAACATGTACCATATAATATTGTTTCCAATAGGTAAAAATAAACACCAGGCTGTCAGACCACGTATTTCAAGTTGAAATGGTAATTGTTTATTAGAACAGAATGTACAAAGAGAATTGTAAAATGTGCTTAACCTTGCACTACTTGTTTTAAATTAATTGAGCTACCAAATTGTTCTCGACATGTAAAGACTACAGCAAAAAACGTAACTGAAGACTATAAATACCATCCAGGATGCATGTTTCTTTTTTCGTTAATGTCTAAGTTGGCATAATAAATGATAAAAAAGTATCCTTCTCAATTAATCAAAAGTGCTGCACTTCAGATTAATTGCTGCAGCTCCAACCAGAGACAAAGGAATTTGTAGATGTAAACAACTTCAAAAACAATGAGCTTAATCAAACAAGATTTGACTTAATTAGATTTGGAACTCAGACAGCTGTTGTAAGTTCACTTATGACTCAGTAACCAATTATTTCTTTTAAAATTTCAGTTAGCTGTAATAACTAAACTTCATCTTCCCATTGCTTTTGCCTGACCAAAAGTGTACTGAGAAGAAAATGCAGCTGCATCTCTTACGAGGGATGATGGGGCCTCATGTATGACAGGGCAACCGGTTTATGTACTATATTTGCAATGTCAACAATCAGATTATCATATCTACAAACAGAAACACAGTAAGAAAGATACTGAGAAAAATTAACCTGAGATTATCAACATCCTGCTGGTAAACAGTACTACAACAGCATACATCTGCTGCAGTGCTGATTAGATATCAGATCAATCTTTGCAATAGAAGATACACTCCTTGGTTTCTCTGTAGTGTTTGAAATGATTTAGTACATTAAAAAAGAAACTTTAAAAACTAATGTACATGTGAAATTAATATTGTTTTTGTGTAAACTCACCTCCCCAACCAGCCACAGTGATAGCTATTCAGATTGGAATAAAGTTCCACAGATATGCATAAGGGCACCCATCCAATACCTCTGTACAGTGATCTTTCTTCATGTGGGAGTCAAAATAATGAATGTGGAATAACTATTGAATTTAGAAACCTTCACCTCACAGTCACACATCTGGATTTTCAAGGATGGGTGGGGGTACAAAAACTGAATAGCAATTAAATGTCGGAATTTGCTGTGTGATTTCATCCACAATAAGAATTGCTAGTCTATTTAGATAGTGGAAAATTATATTGTTTTCTTCCTGCCAGCCAAGGGGGGAATCAACTAACTCAGTTTATATGAAGCTTCAACCTGAAGTAGACTTTGTACAACACCACACAGTCAATTTATCCACCAACTATCAAAAACTGGCCCAGGCTTTACCTTGTGAATAAAGCTGAGGCTGACAATGTTTATTGTAGATTAAATCAGACAGCAACATGTGCAGTCTGGAAGTTAATGTCCAGGCTAGCCAGTTCCTCTAAAAAGACTGCTGCATGAGAAATACCTTGCTGATTGATTTTAATACCAAGTCTAAGGGCATAAAGGTGTTATATATATCCATGACTTATTCTCAACTTGATAGAAAAAAGTTGGTGGCAGTTCATACACAACTGGGTTTTCAATGCTGTGACAAATCATAATTAGTGCCTACAATCACTCTGGCATTTAAAATTAACTTGTACACATGTGGACTCCCATTCATTCAAAACACAATTTGTTTATTTTACTTTCTCTTTGTCTTCTTTAACCTCTGTCTCCCTCATTCTTCATCTTCCTTTCAATTTCTTTATTTCTTTCTAGACAAAATTTGAATTTAATTTACACTTCCTGATTTATATTATCTGCTTTGGACACTACAAAACTCCAAGTATTCTTTGACTTGATTTGTTTAATAGCCTCATTATTTTAAAATTCTATTCACATGCACCAGCTGACACGTGCCACAAATTCCCTATAAGGGGTGCCATACTTGATCAGATGTCTGATGACAGCAAATCCCTGCTCAAAATCTTACGAGAACACTTTGGGCAATTGTGAGCCTAATGCATGGCAAATGCCATTTCTTGGCCTCTGATCAGAAAATCCAGACCAATAGCTCCACGTATGATCTAACAACCATGTTGATCCATTAGTAGAAAATGAAGAACTTATTCACTTGAATATACAATGTGCAATCGAAAAAATAAAAAACTTAGAAAAATAATATTATTACTGAGCTATTTCACAATACTTATTTGGCATTCACTTGGAAGAACCAAAGCTATTATTTATATATGTTCATTTATATGGAATATCTGTAGCATTATGAACAAGCAAATATTCAGCCTGTTTTTGGTTTGTTTTGCAGTTGGTATCGATTGTTAAAAACAAACAAAAACAACAAGTCTTCATTCAATTGATTTGGACAAAGTAAAACAACAATTAGGATAAAAATAATACAGTTACACATGTAGTAGGTTAAAACAGATGTTCAGGTAAACAGTTCTCTTTATTCAATATGTTGGTAAAATCACTATAGTGGTAGACTACTTCACTCATGTCGTCCCCAGGGCAAACATTTTTAGTCTCTTTCAGGTCATCTGTGTCGAGGGATAACTAAACAGTGATCCCTTTGCATGTCACACAATCTACTCATGGTGCATTTACTAAGATGTATTGACAGTATCTATAGAGACGGTTACATTACTCATCTTTCCTGACAAAGAAGGATAGCATCTTTAAATTGGAGGTGGGACAAGAATATGTGTGAAGGGTTTATGTCACAGTACAGTATGGTTTTATTTCACATTATTTTCAACACTGGTCAGAAAATAATCAGTTACAGTCCATTTAACTTTAACAAACACAATATTGGTTGAAAAATTGATCTTAATCCAATAATGCTAAAACAATAACATCCCTAATTACAAGTAATACACAAGTTTGCAAACTCAATAGTGAAAACCAAGATTGAAAAGAGAATATTAACTTGAAATGGTTTAGTGCTGCAAATCTTTAGAAATGTTTTTCTTCTGTAATTTGATGCATAGTCCCAAACATAATTCACTGATGTGAAAAAGCTGACTTATTCTTGTTTTACTATTCCAGTATTAAACTCTACAGCAGCTGCAGGGCAAACAGAAGCTTTCCAAATGTAAGTCCACACACAATTTTCCTTGACATAAAGGTACAAAATGTTGTGAAGGATGGTGTTACAGGATTACAATACTTGAAAAACTTCAAAATATCCAAGTATAAAATACTTTTAGTCATATTTGGTTTTATTGGAAACAAATGACAATGTGATACCATGCAATTCAGGATTTCATGTCTTTAAATTTTAAGTATTCCCAAGTTCACAATTTCCATAAATTATTTTTCAAATTTCTTCAGTGTCATTGTGGCAAGTATTGAATAAAGACCAGTTTCTCACAGGAAAGGATGAAAACCGTAAGAAATTTCAAATTCTCTTGTGTAACCTGTGAGAAAAATAATCTTTCAGCAGTATCAGAAAGCTCTTCACACTCAAGCAATGTTACATAAGGAGGCCAAGAAGGGCATATAAATTAACTTTCAATAGGTGCAAGGAATGGAAACATAGAAATGTAGCTAATATTCTGCAATCAAACTAACTTCCAGTGTCACCAATTTTAATAATACCGTTGTGGCATAATGGGAACTTCTCTAACTTACAGGCAAAACATTAAAGACAAACGTACCAGCGTTGGAAGACAAAACACCATTACTACAAAGCTTTTTCATCAAATATAGAACCAATGATGGCACCAAATGAATATACCTGATTTGGAACATTCTGTAAATTGTTAATAAAGATGTACAGTTAATGGACACTCTGATCAAAGGAATGTCTGTTTAAAGAGAACATTCGATTTAGCCATTGATTCACTTCTTGCACAGCACGCTATACAGTGTTTTCATAATGAAAACAATTAGGTGAGGGAACATTTAATAATCTTGAGCTGTTCCCATTCAAACACTTCCAGTATATTTATAAATGCAAACTAAACTTTCTCACTGGCTTACAAATTATATTGATTTTGTACTTAAATACAAAGAGGCAGAATTAAATTAATGATTCCTGTGAGTATCTTTGATCTTGTATATAATTTAAGACACTGCTGTACTTTATCAGTTGATTTCTTCAACATGCATTGAAATACACCAGAAAACCAATTTTGATCATGTGACGTCTGATGAGATTCAGTACTTTTACTCCTTACTGCTCCTTCACTCCACTAGTTTCAAACTTTGTATTCAGTAAAGAAAACATACAGCAAGATTTATTTGCAAAACCAAAAATGTTGACATTAAGAAGCAACAAAATCAATTAACTAATGATAGAAGCAATACTTCAAATCAATGTGAAGGATTGCTTAGGTATTGGTAGAAATGGCAGCAATGTCTATGCATCTCTGTTGAATGAACTGCCCCAGAGCTTGTACATGATGTGACCAAGTCAGGAAACTGCAAATGGTCAATTAAAGAAAAAGTCAAGAACATCACAAGACTACAAAATTTAAAGACTGCCACAGAAAGCAGAAATTGATAAATACATGAGATAAAAAATGCAAGAAACAAAGAAATGGAACAATGAGAGCTCAGTGATACAATGGATGCCGGTGTGAACATATTGTACTATACAATGGCAAATATAGGATGCACCAAAGATTACATGTAAAAGCTCCTGACAATGTGAATTTTAAAAACACAAAGGAGTGAAGAGGAGAATATAATCCAATGAACAATGTATGTATATTTTATCTACTTATTTTATTAACAGCTGGCATAAGTTGCAATGACTGGTTTAAGGTCAAAAATAAAATCATTGCTATATTGTACTATTTGTCTATTCTTTTGTTCCTATGATAAATACATGACTTGCTTGGGACTAAGCCATAGAATGCAAACTTGTCCTAGGTTCATTTACATCATGCAGAGCTAATGTTCTCAATGAAAGTAGCTCCAGAGATACAACTGACATCAAGACTGAGGGTTGGGGCGGAGGAGCCAGATCTGCTACAGCCCCTGCTTCTAATGATCAGTCATTGTTCACATATTGAAGTTGACTAAGAACAGGATCAGGTCTGTTGTGGATCTCCTAACAGGACTGTGGGTGTCCCTACACCCGAAGGACTGCAACTGTTCAAGAAGGCAGCTGACATCAACCTCTCCAGAGCAATTAGAGGTGGGTAGCAAATACTGGCCCCCCAGAGATGAACACATCCCAAGAGTGAATTAAAAAATTCATCATGGTGTTTAACAAATTGGACATCAGAAGTACACCTGTTCAATTTATACTTGAAGAAAAACCTCCTTTCACTAATTAAACACTACTAAAATTAGGAGATAAGTTTTTGATAAAAGTAAAAACAGATCATTGCTGAAACCAACATTTTGAAAACTAAGTATTGTAAGCCCACTTTTCAAAGCATGAAAACAACTAACAATTGAATAATAATTTGTATATTCTTGTAAAATTATGGCTGCTATTTTCTTTTTCTATAGTATTGTCAAATATGTACTGACAAAGATGGAGAAAACATCACAATCTCTGCTGAAACAAGAAATACAGTTTGGAGTTCCCGAATTACATTATTATAATCTGCAGACTTTTGTAAACATATGTCCCACTCACTAATCCTCCATCACATTTCTGCTGTTATGTTTTGTCCTATTTTTGAAAAATACTTCATCGACCTAACTCTCCTCTTCTTCAAAATACACTTGAACAATTTCCTCTTGAAGCATTGTTCCAACCTACATCCTTACATATAGTCAACTATGCCTACTACTCAGCATCCTTTTCAATTCTTTGTAACACACAGTGAGATTTCCCTTCTGTTAAGGAAACAATATAAATGCTCACTTGGCAACTAAGAAAGTTTCACATTCTGAAATTAGATGAAGTGATCCAAGATACAAGACTGGGTCATCAGGGAATAATGAGGTAAAGGCAGACAACCTTTAGAAAATGCTCAAGAAAATAAGCTTTGAATGACAAAAGGTTACAGCAACAAATCCTTTTCATATTACACCACATTTCTAAACTAAACTTTAGGGCTGTATTTTAATGATGGAGGCAGAATTTGGAGTTGGGAAACTCCTGACTCAGTAGATTTATGAATGACTTTTACTGCTGGGTGCAGAGACATAATTAGCTTGGACCCACTGAATTTGGAGGTAGTCTGAAAGAGGCCATAAGGCAGATGAGTTCTGAGGCCAGATGGTCACAAGGCCCATTCAGTTCTCGGAAATGTTGGTCCAATTTTACAGAAGGCAGTTAGGCCCTCTAACCTTCACTGACTCCCCCTCCCACAAACACACATGCACCCCACCATGTCAAGTCATTTTACTCATGGCACCGCATAACCTTGGTTTCTTCCATGCCAGCTCATTCTACTTGTACTGCCTCCATAGCCACTCTCCCAGTATCCATGATAGGCAGACCTCAGGAACCATGTGAAGATAGGAAAATAAAACTCCTAAATGTTCTCACTTATACACAAAGGATTCTAAAGAAGACCTCTCACTCATGAAATCTAGTCAAAGATTTTAAATACACTCAACCAGTCAGTTAATGAGACACACACGTATTCTATAATCATAAAGATATGTAATCCTTTAATAGCTTTTTAAAACGGTCAATAAAAATGTGAGCCCAGAAAAGACATCTGCATCTTTTGAAACCCAGTAAAATATTCACAATGGGTACAACTTGAATAATCACCCTTGGGAATGTCAACAGTAAAATCTATTGATGGTAATGGTTTGGCCAACCTAGACCAGATGATCTGTCAATCAATGTATTCCAGCATTTGATTCTTGACTTTTTTTTCTTTATTTTACTCAGACAATGGCAACCTATTTTATCATGTCTAAAGGGCTGGGGATTTAAACAACTGTAGATCATTACATGTTTCTACCCTCCAAACCTCTGTATATCTCATCTATCAATTTGTGCCATCCACATTAAGTGTTAACATCACTAAATTCATGTTCTGCCCCTTCTTGTGCTAGTAAAAACAGCATTTGTTGTAAAAGGAGGTAGGGCTTCTACATCCAGATTTCAATTGCCATTTTTAAAAGCTCCCACAGTCAGCGCAACTCAATGAAAATCTAACACTCGGTCTTTTTGGTTGAGAAGGTACCATTCCACATCACAAAGCTAGCACCTAAAATGTCTCACTAGTTTAAAAACTTCTTCAAGATTCCTGTGTGAAAGAAAATCTACTGGTCACTATGTGCAATCACAGGCGTGTTGAAAATCTAAACCTATGCTATTCTAATCAGAGTGAAACATTAAATTTGCATTTTCAATGATGACTATAAATAAGTTAGAATATGACAGGACGGTATTAACGATTAGCTCTGGCTTGGTGTAAAACAGTCAATGTGATTTACCTATTACAACAATGTGAAACAAACTTCATTTTACATTCAGCATAAATGGTCGGAACATAGAAGAATTATTATTTTGTAAACACAAAACAAGCAAACCTTAATAAACTACGCCTTAACAACATCATACCAAAGAAATTGGTGTTAGAAAGAATGAGGAATTAAATAACCTACACCTCTAAACATTTACTGACACCAAAACACACATTGAACAAAACACTCTGCATCAAAACAAATATGTAACATGATTTTAGTTATTAAACTAAACCATTGTTTGAAAAACTATGCCTTTTCAGCAGGGCTGTAATCACAGCATGTCAGCATTTTCCATTTTGTAAAATTGCATCTGACATCAATTTGCAATATTGCAAAATGTTCCAATTTCTAGCTTCTCTGCATCTGTTCAAAATGCTCAGGAACAGTTAATTCCTGAGCTAACATGGTCGACTCCACATGGATCAGATTTGATGAGTTGACTACAGTATGAAATAATTGTGCCAAATTGTCATTTAGAAAATTCTTTAAAATCAAAACATGCAAGAAATCTCAGTTATGTTATCCCAAAAATGTACATATTAGATATTACATTTAGGTTCTGATTCACTTAACTAGAAGCCAGCTCAGGGGATTTAATACAAGGTTCCTACAAATTAAAAAAATAAAACTAAGGCAGCTACTGGAAAATAACAATACACTTCGATACACAAACTATTAACAATCCAAAAATTCATGCAAATCAAATATGAAGCCTTAGAAATGAACAAAGCAACTTAAGGAAATCACAGACTTGGCAAAAAATAGATTTTGCAGAAATGGAAAATTACCTGTACAATTTATATAAGAATACCAGTTCATTAATATACCAGAATTTTTTGAATTATACTTTCCTTTCTCCCTCAAAGCTAAGTAACAATAAGGTTTGTAAATTTTATTTCATAATGATGCAGTAATATACATATATTTATAAAATAGACAATGCGGTAACTGAATTCATAAAGACAGACCTCATGTTTTGAATATGACAAGATTACCTTACCGATTCAACTATAAAGCATGATATGTTGCATTTGTTAAATTGTACAAATAATGTGTGAATTAAGGTGATAATTTTTTAATTGACTTCTTGTGATCAATTGTCTTTACTTGATTTTCTTGTTTTTGGATCTGCCACAATTAAACTTCCACTTGGGATGTTCATAGCCTATTTTATGAACTGCAGACATGCTTTGCATTTGATTTACAAGTTAGAATGCAACATTTTCAAAATTTCAGTATACATATTTTGTGTGGATTTCTCAGATATTTAAATTGTTCATTTGTGTAAGGAGATAAATGAAAGTGGTAAGAACAAATGTTGCTATCTTGAATGGCAATAAATAACTTTGAATGATTTTCATGTTTCTGTACAGTATCTACAAGAGTACGGTGAAGACATAAAAAATAACACACAAATACCAATAAAATGTAAAATTAATTTATATTGTGATTATATTTAGCATAATAGAGAAGTATGGAGAAACAGCTATATTGAGTGTGTATTCCTGAAGATAAATAAAGTTATTAAGGAAGCACGCATGGCATTTTCTTTGTTAGTTGAGGCGTAGCATATTGGAATAAAGAAATTATGCTGAAAAGCAAGTTAGGTCACAAATAAATACTGCAAACAGTTCTGGCCAACATGTGACAGGATATGATTAAGAACACTGCTAGGAGCACAGAACTGCAGCTATAAGGAATGACTGGAAAGAAAGTTATGGAGAGGTAACAAATTCCAGTGTAGCCAGTGATATCCCAACCCATGAAAGAATTTGAAAAATGGGTTGAGGTTGTTTCTTTCAGAACAAAGGAGACAGAGAAGATTTTTCTGAGGACCAAACAAGGGTGAGGGGCCTAGGTAGAATGAATAGGAAGGACCTAGTTCCCCAAGTAGAAAGCTAGCAGGACAAAAAAAAAATCAAATCAAGGAAAATCAACATGATTTTATCAAAGGGAAATCACGTTTAACAAATTTATTAGAGTTGTTTGAGAAAGTAATAAGCAGAGTGAATAAGATGTACCAATAGAGATTGTGTATATGGACTTCTAAAAAGCATTCAATAAAGGTGTCACATGAAAGGTTATTACACGAGAGAAGGGCTGATGGTGTTGAGTGATAACTTATTAGCATGGATTGTGGATTAGCTAACGTACTGGAACAGAAAGGAAGTAATTTTTAGGTTTGCAAACTGTAACTGGTGGGGTGCCATACAGATGAGTGCTGCAATCTTAGCAGCTACAATCTACATTAAATGTCTTGGATGACGGGACAGAGTGTATTGTAATCAATATTATTTAAATGAAAAATAACGACCGAATGCTGCAGTACAGAGGAATCTGGATATTCTCTTTCATGAAGAAAGATACCATACAGGTGTACAAATAATTAGGAAGGTGAATGGAAATATTGGCCTTTATGACAACAAGACGGAGCATAAATGTCAGGAAGTCATGTTAAAACTGTACAGGGTGTTGGGGAGACCACACTTCCACTACTGTGCACTGATCTCCTTATTGAAGGAGGGATATACTTGAATTGAAGCAAATCAGGGAAAGTGCACTTGGTCGATTCCTCAGATGAACAGGTTTGACTTACAAGGTGAGGCTAAGTAGTTTGGGTCTATACTCATTGGAGTTGAGAACAATGAGAAGTGATCGCAGAGGAACATACAAAATTCTCAGCAGAGTTTGGAGCTTGAGTGCACCGTTTGCGAATTAAGAATCTCCCATTTTATGCAGAGATGAGGAGGAATTTCTTCCCTCAAAACACCATATGGAAAACTCTATCTCTAAACTGGAGAGCTGTTTCGGCAGGCAAATAGAACAAAGAATAAACAAAGAAAATTACAGCACAGGAACAGGCCCTTTGACCCTCCAGGCTGTACCAATCCAGATCCTCTATCTAAACCTGTTGACTATGTCCTAAGGATCTGGAATCCTCTGCTCCCTGTCCATTCATGTGTCTATCTAGATATACCTTAAATGACGCTATCGTGGCCGCCTCTACCACCTCTGCTAGCAACACGTTACAGGCATCCAACCCTCTGCGTAAAGGACTTTCCACACATATCACCCTTAAACTTTTCCCCTCTCACCTTGAACTCGTGACCCCTAGTAATTAAGTCCCCCACTCTGGGAAAAAGAATTGAACTGAATTGAATTTATTGTCACATGTACCGAGACACAGTGAAAAGCTTTGTCTTGCCAGCAATATAGGCAGATCACATACTTAAATAACATAGATAGTAATTAATAGGTAAACAGCAGCAAAATCAAAAACATAGGTACAGGTAAATGTTAAGAGTTTGTGAATCCATTCAGTATTCTAACAACAGTAGGGTAGAAACTGTTACGAAACCGGCTGGTGCGTGTGTTCAGGCTTCTGTACGTTCTCCCTGATGGTAGAGGCTGTAGACAAATATTGCCAAGGTGGGATGGATCTTTGAGAATGCTGGTGGCCTTTCCTTGACAGAGGGCCTGGTAGATGGATTCTATAGATTGGAGGTTGGCCTTTGTGATTGTCTGGGCTGAGTTCACCACTCTCTGTAACCGTCTCTGATGTTGAATGGTACAGTTGCCATACCAGGTGTTGATACATCCTGACAGAATGCTCTCAATGGCGCACCTATAAAAGTTGGGCAAAAGTATTCACCATCATGCCAAATTTCCTCAGCTGCCTGAGGAAGAAGAGACATTGTTGGGCCTTGTTTTTTGCTATCCACTGTCTATATATGATTTTGTAGACCTCAATCAGGTCCCACCTCAACCTACGTCCTTCTAATCCAAATCTACTCAACCTTTCTTTATAGCTAGCACCTTCTATACTAGGCAACAACCTGGTGAACCTTCTCTGCACCCTCTCCAAAGCATCCACATTCTTCTGGTTATGTGGTGACCAGAAATGTAAGCAGTATTCCAAATGTGGCTGAACCAAAGAGCTGTACAACTGTAACATGACCTGCCAGCTCTTGTTCTCAACACTTCGTCCAATGAAGGAAAGTATGCCGTATGCCTTCTTGATCACTCTAATGACCTGCGTTGCCACCTATTCCATTTACCGTATAGTTCAATCTTCAATTGCATCTTCCAAAATGCATTATCTTGCATTTGCCCAGATTGAACTCTATCTGCCATTTCTCTGCCCAACTCTCCAATCTGTACTCTGCTGCAATCTCTGACGGTCCCCTTCTCTATCTGCTATTCCATCAATCTTGATGTCATCTGCAAACTTGCTAATCAGACCACCTATACCTTCCTCCAGATCATTTACGCATATCACAAACAACAGTAGTCCCAACACGAATCCCTGTGGAACACCGTTGGTCACAGTTCTCCATTTTGAGAAATTCCCTTCCACTATTCTCTGTCTCCTGCTGCCCAGCCAGTTCTCTATCCATCTAGCAAGTACACCCTGGACTCCATGCAACTTCACGTTCTCCATCAGCCTATCATGGGGAACCTTATCAAATGCCTTACTGAAGTCCATGTATATGACATCTACAACCCTTCCTCAAAGAATTCTCTTAAGTTGGTAAGACATGGCCTTCCCTGCATAAAGGACTGAAGGTTGTCTCTTGTGCATTAAATAATGATGATTCACTTGTTGTCTAAGTTTGCACTCTACATTCCTACAGTTGTAATTTCAGCAGTGAAAAAGACAGTAGAAGTTCCTGCATATTTTAGAGACTTTGCAACTGGGACATAAAGTATATAAATGGCATAAAAGATCAAGGAAATTTGAACATGAATATGTTACAGATATAATTTTCCTTGGTTTTATACAAGAGACCATTGGATCCCTGAAAATCTTGATTCACCATAATAGCTCTGCCACACTTCAGTGAATTGCTTGTAATCATAATAGTTTGATTATTGAAGGAAAAGGTGAGAAATTTTAAAAAGTGAAAAAAGGTCCGAGTCTGTATTCAACAGTGCAAAGAGACACAGCAAGCAATCACGAAGGAATAACATTTTTAAAATTATTTTATTCTTTTTAATTTATTTTATTTTGATTATTTTATAATTTTTATTAGTTTTTCAGAAGTCTTATTGGGAATTTAGAATAGTGAGAACGGAGGTTAGGGCAGCTGAATGTTCCACCTGCAGAATGTGAGGGGGAAGGGTCACCACCAGTGTCCCTGCTGACTGCATCTATGGGAAGTATACCCAACTCCAGCTCCTCGAAAACCACATTAGGGAACTGGAGCTGGAATGGGATGAACTTCGGATCATTCGGGAGATGGAGGGGTTTATTGAGAGGAGTTATAGGGAGGTAGTCACACCTCAGGTAAAAGAAGAAAATAGATGAGTTATAGTCAGGGGACAGAAAGGGAACCAGCAGACAGTACAAGGATCCCCTGCAGCCATTCCACTCAACAGCAAGTATACCATTTTGGATACTGTTGTGGAGGATGGCTTACCAGGGATAAGCAATGGGGCACAGATCTCTGGCACAGAGTCTGTCCCTATTGCTCAGAAGGGAAGGAGGATGAGGAGCAGAAAATTAGTCATTGGGGACTCCATAGTCAGGGGAACAGATAGGAGGTTCTGTGGAAACGAGACAGACTCATGGTTGGTGTGATGCCTCCCAGGTACCAGGGTTCGTGATGTCTCTGCTCATGTTTTTGGGATACACGAGGGGGAGGGGGAGCAGCCCCAAGTCGTGGTCGACAAAGGCACCAATGACATAGGTAGGAAGAGAGATGAGGATTTAAGATTGAAATTCAGGAAGCTCAGGTGGAAGCTTAAAGCTAGAACAAACAAACAGAGTTGTTATCTCTGGTTTGTTGTCCTTGTCACGTGCTAGTGAGGCAAGAAATAGGTAGAGCGAGAAATTGAACACATGGCTACAGGGATGGTGCAGGAAGGAGGGCTTTGGACTTTTGGATAATTAGGGCTCTTTCTGGGATAAGTGGGACCTCTACAAACAGGATGGTCTTCACCTGAGGGGTGCCAATATCCGGGGGGCGGAATTTGCTAATTCTCTTCGGGTGGGTTTAAACTAATTCAGCAGGGGACATGAACTGAAATTGCAGTTCGAGTATATGGGAGGTTGAGAGCAGTGAAGTCAGAACTAAGATTTCAAGATCACAAGAAGGCACCAGCAAGCAAGAAGTTGATTTGAAGTGTGTCTACTTCAATGCCAGGAGCATCTGGAATAAGATGGGGAACTTGCAGCATGGGTTGGTACCTGGAATTTCGATGTTGTGGCCATTTCAGATACATGGATAGAGCAGGGCCAGGAATGGTTGTTGCAGGTTCCAGGATTTAGATGGAGAAAGTGAGGTCTGCAGATGCTGGAGATCAGAGCTGAAAATGTGTTGCTGGAAAAGCCCAGCAGGTCAGGCAGCATCCAGGGAACAGGAGAATCGACGTTTCGGGCATAAGCCCCTCTTCAGGAAGAAGGGCTTATGCCCGAAACGTCGATTCTCCTGTTCCCTGGATGCTGCCTGACCTGCTGCGCTTTTCCAGCAACACATTTTCAACCCAGGATTTAGATGTTTCAGTAAGAACAGAGAATCTGGTAAAAGAGGGGGAGGTGTGGCATTAATAATCAAGGACAGTTTTATGGTGACAGGAAGGATGTTTGAAGATTTGTTTATTGAGATAATGTGGTTAGAAACAGGAAAGGAGGTCATCCTGTTGGGGACTTTCTATAGGCCTCTGAATAGTTCCAGTAATGGAGAGGAAAGGATAGCAAAGTTGATTCATGATAGGAGCAAGAGTGACAGGGTTGTTGTTATGGGGGACTTTAACTTTCCAAATATTGACCGGGAATAGTATAGTTCGAACACTTCAGATGGGTCAGTTTTTGTCCAATGTGTACAGGAGGGTTTCCTGACACAGTATGTAGACAGGCCAACAAGGGGCGAGGCCACATTGGATTTGGTACTGGGTAGTGAACCCGGCCAGCTGTTAGATTTGGAGGTAGGTGAGCACTTTGGTGATAGTGACCACAATTCGGTCATGTTTACTTTAGCGATGGAAAGGGATAGGTATATAGTGCAGGGCAAGATTTACAGCTGGGGGAAAAGGCAATTATGATGCAATTAGGCAAGATTTAGGTTGCATAGAATGGGGAAGAAACTACAGGGGATGGGCACATTTGAAATGTGGAGCTTATTCAAGTAACAGCTACTGCATGTCCTTGATAAGTATGTACCTGTCATGCAGGCAGGAAGTTGTCGAGCGAGGGAGCCATGGTTTATGAAGGAAGTTGAATCTCTTGTCAAGAGGAAGAAGAGGATGAGATGTGAAGGCTGAGTTTGGGTGCTTAAGAGTTACAAGTTAGCCAGGAAAGACCAAAAGAGAGAGCTAAGAAGAGCCAGGAGGGGACATGAGAAGTTATTGGCAAATAGGATCAAGGGAAACCCTAAGGTTTCTATAGGTATGTAATGAATAAAAGAATGACTAGAGTAAGATTAGGGCCAATCAAGAATGGTAATGGGAAGTTGTGTTTGGAGTCAGAGGACATAGAGGAAATGCTAAATGAATACTTTTTGTCTGTCTTTTTCCAGTATGAATATTATGTGGTTGATGAGAATACGGAGAACAAACTGCTCGACTTGATAGGATTGAGATGCATAAGGAGGAGGTGTTAGCAATTCTGGAAAGTGTAAAGTTCCCTGGGCCAGATGATTTATCCTTAGATTCTCTCGGAAGCCACGGAGAAGAGTACCGAGCCTTTGGCTTTGATCTTTCTGTCATCATTGTCTACAGGAATAGTACCAGAAGACTGGAGGATAGCAAATGGTGTTCCCTTGTTCAATAAGGGAGTAGAACAACCCTGTAAGTAATAGACCTGTGAGCCTTACTTTGGTTGTGGGTAAAGTGTTGGAAATGATTAGAAGGATAGGATTTATAATCACCTAGAAAGAAATAAGTTGATTAGGGATAGTCAATATAGTTTTGCGAAGGGTAGGTCGTGCCTCACAAACCTTATTTAGTTTTCTGAGAAGGTGAGCAAACAGGTGGATGAGGGTAATGCGATTGATGTGGTGTACATGGATTTCAGTAAGGCATGTGATAAGGTTCCCCATGGTAGGCGATTGCACAAAATATAGAGGCATGGGATTGAGGGCGATATAGTGGTTTGGATCAGAAATTGGCCATCTGAAAGAAGACAGAGGGTGGTGGTTGATGGGTAATATTCATCCTGGAGTTCAGTTATTAGTGGGGTTCCACAAGGATCTGTTTTGCGTCCACTGTTTTTTGTCATTTATATAAATGATGAGGATGAGGGTTAGTAAATTTGTGGATGACACTAAGATTGGTAGAGTTGTGGGTAGTGACGAAGGATGTTGTCGGTTACAGAGAGACATAGATAAGCTGCATAACTGGGCTAAAATTTGGCCAATGGTGTTTAATGCAAAAAAGTGTGAGGTGATTCACTTTGGAAGGAGTAACAGGAATGCAGAGTACTGGGCTAATGGTAAGATTCTTGGTAGTGTTGATGAGCAGACAGAGCTCTGAGTCCAGGTACATAGATCCTTGAAAGTTACCACCCAAGCTGATAGGGTTGTTCAGAAGGCATACGGTGTGTTAGCTTTTATTGGTAGAGGGATTGAGTTTCGGAACTGCAGCTACAGCTGTACAAAACACTGGTGTGGCCGCACTTGGAGTCTTGTGTACAGTTCTGGTCATCACATTTTAGAAAGGATATGGAAGCTTTGGAAAGAGTTCAGAGGAGATTTACTAGAATGTTGCCTGGTATGGAGGGAAAGTCTTACAAGGAAAGGCTGAGGGATTTGAGGCTGTTTTTATTGGAGAGAAGAAGGTTAAGAGGTGTCAATTGAGACATAGAAGGTAATCAGAGGGTTAGATTTGTTGGACAGAGAGCCTATTTTCCTTGGATGGTGCTGGCAAGCATGAGAGGACATAGCTTTAAATTGAGGGGTGATAGATATAGGACACATATCAGAGGTAGTTTCTTTACTCAGAGTAGTAGGGGCATGGAACACACTGCCTGCAACAGTTGTAGACTCGCCAACTTTAAATGGTCATTGGTTAGGTATATGGACGAGAATGGAATAGTGTAGGTTAGATGGACTTCAGATTGGTTTCATAGTCGGCGCAACATTGAGGACTGAAGGACCTGTACTGTGCTGTAATGTTTTACGTTTTATGAGAATATAAAGATGCTTAAAGAAAACTAGCACTGAGGGTGAGGTGGCAGGAGGAACTGAATGTTGGAATTCAAGTGATGAATTCAAACAGAAGAGAGCATCTTATTGAGTAACTTGTGTTGTACACAGTCAATGTCACAGTATTTGGTTTTTGGAACAAAGTAAGAAGACTGTCAATATTAAAAGAAGAGATGGTGTTAACAGTATCAGAGTGATTAGGAATAGCAATCCAAAATCTCTGATCAGAATTTGGAAATCAAATGTAAAACCCTTAGTGTTAAAATCAGTCCTGGAATAGGAGTTAGCCAATTAGGGAGGGAAAAACCAAGTGGACCATCAGGAGCACAGATTAGCTTTGGATTGATTCCAGGCGAACCAAGTGTCCACTGAAGAGGCTTTGGATTGTTGGTTACATTAGATGTCACATAGGGGATCCTTTCTAAAGTTTTAAGTATAAACTGCCTAAAAGAAAATTGTTGTCCAATTTTTTCAGTTTATTATAGTCATATTCTTAACTTGAAATCTTCTTGTACTGTCTGTTCAGTCGTTGGAATTAAAATAAAATTAAATTGTTGTCAGTCTCAATGGAGGTCATATCTAATATAAACATCAAGTTTAAGTGCAACAAACAGGTTTCACAATAAAACTTCCTCCAATTGTAGTTACAGTCATTGTGTGTTATTCAGGCAGAGAGCATTCTCTATTACAACAATATGAATGTCTTTATTTCCCACTTCTACCTTGGAATGACACTATCGAATTACAACAGGGACTACACTTTATAAATGCTTCATTGGCTGTAAAATACGTAGGAATAGCCTCGGGTGTGAGGTGTACTAAGTAAATGCAAGTTGAACATTTGCACAAGATCTGGATCATTTTGATTTGTGCACTCACATACTAACATCTGAATTACAACTGTCAGGCTCATGCCATGCAAGACCCCTGTAACCAACTGACAATCAGCGAGCTCTCTCATCTACTTGGCTGGATTCCCATTCATTAGGTTTGTACACACAAATACTTTCATTTGATTGTCACAGAAATTCATTCCATACCATTCACTTTCAAATACTTTATGGCACTGCTCATGACTTCAATGATTGCTGTACGTTAACCCCGAAGTCACTTTTCACGCAGAAGTCCTGAGCATGCAGCCCTTTACCCTACCACTGTTTTATTTGAGAATAATTTGTTAACCTATGGTGGTTGGAGACTGATTTCCCTGTGTTTTCCTAAATTGGCCTTTGATTGCTTTTTCGTAAAGATTTACTTTTGTTTCTGCAAAGAAACTCTTCAGCTTTGGGGAAGAACAGAGATGATAGTTCAGAATTTTCAAACAAAGTGGGATTGGATATCTATTTTAGCTAAAATAATTTCTACATGCACCTTTCACAACCTCAGAGCATCATGAGGGACTTTGCAAGTTACGTTCTGCCCAGACAGATATGATGCACTCCACCTCGACATTTCCTGTCCTCGTTCCTCTGTTCATATGTAAAAATATTTCATTTTCTATTCAAGCATTAGCTAGACAATTGAAAACTCCAAAATGAAAACAGTCCTGTATCAAGGTATGGTATCAATGAAGAAAGGTGGTGCCATCTTCAGTGAGCTTTTAAAAGCAGGTTATGACTGCTAGTTCCAGGAGATCAAACTTCACGGAAATATGCTTAAGTTGTGACAATTATCTTTTTTAAGCAGATTCAGACAGGCAAGTGCTTTGGAGTGAACTATAAAAGTAACAGACTAAGTTAGACGCCATCCCATGACTCAATAGCAGCACCCTCACCTTTTTGAGTCAGAGGATTGTAAATTCAAGTCAGACTCAAAAACCCGAGAATAACTTTGGCTGACACTCCAGCATGGTACCAAAGGAATGTTGGAGGTACCATCTTTGAGTTCAAATGTTAAACTGAAGTCTTATTATCCCTCTCAGATGAGATGTCATGGCACTATCTCAATATAGAAGGAGAATTCACCTGAAGTCTGCTATATTTATCCGCCAACCATTATTTCTAAAATAGTTTAATTAGTTACTTAGAGGAGAAAGTGAGGTCTGCAGATGCTGGAGATCAAAGTTGAAACTTTATTGCTGGAACAGCACAGCAGGTCAGACAGCATCCAGGGAACAGGAGATTCGACGTTTCAGGCACAGGCCCTTCTTCAGGAATGAGCAGAGAGTGTTCAGCAGGAGAAGATAAAAGGTAGGGAGGAGGGACTTGGAGGAGGGGCGTTGGAAATGTGATAGGTGGAAAGAGGTCAAGGTGAGGGTGATAGGTCGGAGTAGGATGGAGGCGGAGAGGTCAAGAAGAAGACTGCAGGTCAGGAAGGCGGTGCCGGGCTGGAGGGATTCGGCTGAGACAAGGTGGGGGGAGGGGGGGATGAAGAAACTGGTGAAGTCCAAGTTCATCCCCTGTGGTTGGAGGGTTCCCAGTCGGAAGATAAGACGCTCCTCCTCCGACCGTCGCGTTGTTGTGGTTTGGCGGTGGATGAGTCCAATGACCTGCATATCCTCGGTGGAGTGGGAGGGGGAGTTGAAATGCTGTGCTACAGGGTGGTTGGGTTGGTTCGTCCGGGTGGCCCAGAGGTGCTCTCTGAATCGCTCCGCAAGTAGGCGGCCTGTCTCCCCAATATAGAGGAGGCCACACCAGCTGCAGCGGATGCAGTAGATGATGTGGGTGGAGGTGCAGGTGAATCTGTGGCGGATATGGAAGTTTCCTTTGGGGCCTTGGAGAGAAGTGAGGGGGGAGGTGTGGGCGCAAGTGTTGCACCTCCTGCGGTTGCAAGGGAAGGTGCCGGGAGTGGAGGTTGGGTCGGTGGGGTGTGTGGATCTGACAAGGGAGTCGCGGAGGGAGTGGTCTCTACGGAAAGCTGATAGGGGAGGGGAGGGAAATATATCCTTGGTGCTGGGGTCTGTTTGGAGGTGGCGGAAGTGACGGCGGATGATGCGCTGTACATGGAGATTGGTGGGGTGGTAGGTGAGGACCAGTGGGGTTCTGTCCTGGTGGCGGTTGGAGGGGCGGGGCTCAAGGGCGGAGGAGCGGGAAGTGGAGGAGATGCGGTGGAGGGCACCGTCGACCACGTCGGGGGGGAAATTGCGGTCCTTGAAGAAGGAGGCCATCTGTGTCGTACGTATTTTGAACTGGTCCTCCTGGGAGCAGATGCGGCAGAGACGAAAGAATTGGGAGAATGGGATGGCGTTTTTACAGGGGGCAGGATGGGAGGAGGTGTAGTCCAGGTAGCTGTGGGAGTCGGTTGGTTTGTAGTAGATGTCCGTGTTGATTCAGTCGCCTGAGATAGAAACAGAAAGGTCTAGGAAGGGGAGGGAGGAGTCCGAGACTGTCCAGGTGAATTTGAGGTCGGGGTGGAAGGTGTTAGTGTAGTGGATGAACTGTTCAACCTCCTCGTGGGAGCACGAGGTACCGCCGATACAGTCATCAATGTAGCGAAGGAAAAGATGGGGGGTGGGGCCAGTGTAGTTGCGGAAGGTGGATTGTTCCACATACCCTACGAAGAGGCAGGCATAGCTGGGGCCCATGCGGGTGCCCATGGCTACTCCTTTTGTTTGGAGAAAGTGGGAGGATTGGAAAGAAAAGTTGTTCAGGGTGAGGACCAGTTCGGTCAGTCGAAGGAGGGTGTCGGTGGAAGGGTACTGGGTGGTACGGCGGGAAAGGAAGAAGCGGAGTGCTTTGAGTCCTTCGTGATGGGGGATGGAGGTGTACAGGGACTGGATGTCCATGGTGAAGATGAGGCGTTGGGGACCGGGGAAGCGGAAATCCTGGAGGAGGTGGAGGGCGTGGGTGGTGTCACGAACGTAGGTGGGGAGATAAGTAATTAGTTACTTATCCCATTGCTCTCCGCTGAAACTGAAAAATGCAATATTTACTTCACAAAATTAGGTAAGTAACTACATCTAAATGTAATTAGTCAATAATGAAGGACTTTTAGATATCATGAAGGGTGCTACAGAAATGTAAGTTTTTTAAATTTCTCCTTATGAGCTGCAAGAGTTTAATTGTTGTGCAAAGATGATCTCTGAAAATCAGGAGACAAAGAAATGGGAGATCACAAATATGAAAGACCATATTAATGGGTACTCACTTAGTTGGGAAACCTGCATTTTCAGAAACCGTTTATTACTCCAAAATATAAAAGATTTCAGATAGTCAAACATGACAGTTTGAACTTTTCTTTCCATACTATATCATTATTTATCAAAACAACATGCTCTTCCTGCCTCTGGCCTTTCTGAAATCATGTGAAAATGGCAAAAGAATCAAACCAAAAATAAAATGTCCCTTTGTGTCTTCTACAAGGGAAGCTCATGGAAGTGGAACAAGCTAGATTGCAAAATTACACTCATGCCAGTGCAGCCCAGAGACTTATTTCAAAGGCAAATCCAGCGTTGGATTTGGGCCCGCAGAAAGCCTGACATGTGAGGCAAAGAAGATTGTTTGGTCTCACTGGACAGAAATGTGAAACTTTCATTTGGGAATGGTCCTTTATGAGCCATGAATTTACAGTGAGTGCATTACCTGCTTGCCCTTTCAAAATTGTCTCCATGGCTTTTGAATCCCAAGATGACTTCCAATGTTGTGACTGTCAAATCCTGCCAACCATTACACCCCGACCCTCCTGGCCTGTGAAAATTTCTACCCCTGGTGGTTAGTGTAATTAGCCTTCTGTGGTATAGTTTCATTGGGATTCAGGTATTTCTAAAAGGGCAGCACGGTGGCTCAGTTGTTAGCACTACTGCCTCACAGCACCAGGATCCCAGGTTCGATTCCAGCCTTGGGCGACTGTCTGTGTGGAGTTTGCACATTCTCCCTGTGTCTACATGGGTTTCCTCCAGGTGCTCTGGTTTCCTCCCACAGTCCAAAGATGTGCAGGTTAGGTGAATTGGCCATGCTTAAATTGCCCATAGTGTTAGGTGCATTAGTCAGGGGTAAATGTAGGGGAATGGGTCTGGGTGGGTTGCTCTTCGGAGGATCGGTGTGGACTTGTTGGGCCAAAGGGCCTGTTTCCGCACTGTAGGGAATCTAATCATAATCTAAGATATCATGTCTGTTGTTGATAGCTCAGAGACAATGTAGTCCTCTACGATGGAGGTGCAAAACCTGAACCAGGTGCATACTCTTCTTCTTACACTTACGAAGCAAAGCCAAACCATGTGTTATCATTAGTCCTACAGCAAACCTGATGGTTTACCCTTCAGAACAACAAGCACATGCAAATGTTTTGGCAATTACGTGAGATCAACAAACTGCATTCACACTGCACCTTAAATAGCAAAATGTCTTAAGCATAAAAAGTCCTCTGGGCTAAAAAGGAGGGAAACACTGACAGCCCCATAAGAAAAGAATCACAATACTGTACACATTTAGAAACAAAAAAGCAAAATATCACCCAAGTCAGTTCCTCATGAGCATTAAGGCAAGAGAGTGAGAAGAACGTTTTTCTGAGTAGCGTGGTCATTTCATAGTCTATTATATGTTGTCCCTTTATTCTCTATCTGTAAAACCTTGGTGGAATAAATTATAAGAATATTCTGATGATTCCTTTTTAAATGTGTGGATGACTTTGACATGCCAATGCATAATCACATTGCATAGAATCTTGCAAATAGAAGTGTTCTGCACTTAGACAAGCATCGCAAGTTTCACTATTGTGCAATACACTTGTCACTAAATGAAACCTGTTACATTTTTGGATGAACATCTTATCAAAAAAGTTCAAGACATAATTTTTTTTCACAAATCAAAATCTTTAGGCCTTGCACTGGAATTGCAGTTGCCTTTATTTGCCAAAACGTTGTTTTCCCTATGTTCAATTGACATGACTGATGCTTTTCACATGAAATATTTCAAAAGAAATGGAACATGCCCTTGCTTAATTGGCTTGCTCTTCCACAACACAATTGCATCATTCTGGTTCTTTCGTTCAGAACTTCATTTTTCCAAATACATTTTTAGCAACAGTATTTTTGACAACCTGTTCTGCTCACTCAATATTTATTTCTATACATATTCAACTTAAATTTCCATCGAATCCAAAGGCCATTCAGACCAAATAGTCTGTGCTATTGTATATACAGCACATGAGCTTTCTTCTTATCCAATTAGGCAAAGATTTGAGATCAAGGGGCCATTTACAGTGTGGTAACATGTAACTAGTGAAATGCCACAGAAATCAGAGCTAGGGCCACAATTATTGACAACATATATTCATGACTTGGAGAGGGCAATGAATATACTTTAGTTTGCAGATGACAATGACACGTAAGTGAGAAGGCAAGTAATGAGGATAACACAAACAGTCTGCAGAGAGATGGACAGGTTGAAGCAGGAGATCAAAACTTGGCAGTAGGAATGTACTGTGGCAAAATGAGGTTATTCATTTTGGTAGGAAGAATAGAGGAGCTGAATATTATTTAAATGAAGAAAGACTGCAGAATGCTACTGCACAGAGGGATATGAATAGCTTTGTGCATAAATCACAAAGTTAACAAACAGTGTAGAGGAGATAATATAGAAGGCAAGTGAATGTTGATCTTTAAGGGACTAGCACTTAAAAATATGAATTTTTGCTAAAAACTATACAAGACACTTTTTAGGCCACACTTGGAATACACAGTGAACAGTTCTGGACTCCTTATCAAAGGATCTATGGAGAGACTGCTTTACGAGCATAGATTTAGTAGGTTGGGCCTGTACTCTTTGGAATTTAGAAGAATGAGAGACCACGTTGAAACATACAAGATTCTTAAGGAATTTGACAGGGTAGATGTGGAAAGCTGTTTTCCTTTGCGGGGAAGTCTGGGACCAAAGGGCATGATCTCAAAATGAAGGGTTTCCCACTTAAAACAGAGATGAGATTGTGGAATTCTTTATTGCAAACTGCTTTGAGGTCGAAACATTAAGTATAATCAAGGTGAGAAGACTTTTAATTAGTAAAGGAATCAAAGGTTATGGAGAAAATGGAGATGACAATGATCAGATCACCCATGATCTCACTGAATGGTGCTGCAGGTTCACAGCTTGAATACCCTACTTCTGTTCCTGTGTTTTATAACCAATCAATTAGTTAGCTTAATCCTTCTATTCCTTTTTTTGGATTTTGCAACAATTCTCCTCTTGAAAGCATTTGCATTGCTTCTATCACTCCATGAGCTGAATGTTACAATGGAGGGCACTGGAGGCCATTTAATGTCTAGTGATTCCTTCATTAGTTTGAGGTGGGTTTTCTGTGAAGGTAGACAAATACTTCTTGGATTTAATTCATGATACAATGAACATTTTATTAACCAGTCATAAATAAGGTGGAAAAAAATCAAATGAAGTCTGCCTCACTTAAGTTATTTATTGAACACTCAATATTAGCTCTAAATTGCACTTACACTCATCTTTCTCAATGTTCTTGCTGACTGCAACAATTTCCCAGCAAAGTTCACTTGATTATATGTAATGCAACACCATCAACGGTTGTACATGTGGGGCAGAACTGTATCTATTCTTAAAAAATATTGAGTATGCTTTTATTACCGTTCACTGGGCTTTTTGCGTAAAACCCAAGAAACTTGTATGTGTACACTGTGAAATAAAAGCACTCCAATACTTCACAGCAACACTTTAATGAACCAATGCACCTTGCACATTTGAGAAAAGAATTGAGAGTCTGTTATATCAAGGTTTTAACCCCACTTTTGTCCAACTGAACTGCCTAACATTTTACAACCAAATCTCCTGAACAGGGCTTAATATTTAGTTTGCCTTTTGTTCCTACATGCAACTGCAAAAGGAAGTGGGTCCGCGGCTGTATGCAGTTACACAGACTGGACAGTATTCGATACTAGTGTCAAAAAGTCATTGTTAACAATGTCTGAATTACCCTCTGTGGCTAATATCCCTGCCAGGTGTAATTTCACTTTTGAAAGGGACTGAATGTCACTGTGTTGCTGTTCTAGTGTTTTCACTCTGTCATCAGCTTCTGCCAACATGCCTCATTCTTTGAAGCTCTTATTATATGAGCCCCTCTTCCGCCTCACCGGAAACTTTGCCGATTGAAAGGGACATCCCAGTAGTGTCATTTTGCAGAACGTGAGAGGGAGAGGGTTTAAAAAATTCAAGTATATGGATTCTGAAACCATTTTTGTTTAGTAACATGAAGGTCTCTTATATTATTAAGTAGTAAAATCATAAAGATTATCTTTGTTATACTGCAAGAATCTCAGCTTTCCTGATACAAGTTGACATTGTGCTGTCCTATTCTAACCTTTTCGGCATAAATCTACACTACTGTACAATTCACAAAAATCATATGAGCTGTTTTCTTTGTGTGGCTATATAAATGTGAAACAGAGGGTTATGATAATCTTTTTCCAAACTGGTGCAAGCAATCGCCAGAATTTGTACATATTGACATTTCAGTGCAAAATAAAAATCAAAACAATTACGTATAAATTTCAGAAAAGTGTATAAAACTGATGAGCACCATAATCACATTCCAATTTATAATAAATTATAAACTTAGTATCATGACTTTTTTCCTTACATCAAAAGCTTGCAAAATATTTGAATATTAAGAAACATTTTTATGACAACAATCATTCACAAGGGAACATAAATATATCTTTGCTGCCACATTAGCTTGTTCCTTGTACAATGATTGCACAATGTTCAAGACTATCATGATTCCGCATCCAAATGCAACAAGACCTGGGCTACATTCATCCATGTTCTACAACTGTAAGTTTCATAATCTTCTCTCTTCTATCTCTCACACACTAACTCTGCTCCTGCATTGTAAGGTCACAAAGGCTCATGGACTACAACTATGACATACAATATTTAAATTAAATGCTGGAGACACCTCTCCACCTCTCCCATACAACCATTAACAACTCTTCCATTCCACTTTCATCTCACTCAATTCCTCCTTGGCTTCTTCCTCCCATGAGAAAATTAATACCACTCACTGAGACAGTAAAAGTGAAATAACTCCACACAGGCCAGTCTCCTGTCACTAATTCACCTGTTATTTCCACATGGAGAGTCCTTGACACTGGTCCAGCTTTGTCAATGCAGAATCTCTGACACTACTGTTTACATCTGAAAGCCAGGGCTCCCTGATTGGACTGGATTAACAGCCCCAGTCAGGGAACTCATATTCTATGAGGTCCACCAAGCTGACCTCATTTCAATCACTACATCCGACTCTGTCTGAGTCAGAGGACGTTGGCTTTTTTTTTGTATCTCCTCCTGCAATGTTTTACTACCAGGTCAGGTTCCTCCAACTCTGCTTCTCAAACAGGTGGTGTGTAACACACAGTAGCTCACCTCTTGCACCTCAAGCATCTCGGAAAAAAAGAATTATTCTCTTCTCCATGTGGCAAAGGCGTTGAGGCAGCAATAGCTGCCTTGCCCATCTCAGATTCTGAGGTATCTTCGATGTTTGACAGAGAGGGAGGAACAGCCGGAAAGGCAGTCGAGGAGCCAGGCATGTTTTGCTCCCACATCGATTGTGAACTTGCAGCTTTCATGCGGTCCATGTGGTTGGTCAGGACTGTCTGAACTTTGTATGTGTTTGGACCTGACCTCACTTCAGCCAGGTCTCTTATCAATGCAGGGCCATTCCTTTGGATCATACACCAAACTGAAGTAAATTGTCTCTCTCGCTTCACTTAGTCTTGTGTCCAGCCTTGGTGTTCCTGATGCAGTTTCACATTCCCCCCAGCCCCCAGTATTGGGAAGATCAGAATTAACCTGGAGTCTTCTCTCCATTAGCAACTCTGCTGGTGCTATCCCTGTAGTAGCATGAGTGGTGATCCTATAATCAAGTAGGAACTGGGACAGTTTGAGTCAAAGTGGTACTGGAGAAAGCACAGCAGGTCATGCAGCATCCGAGGAGCAAGAGAGTCGATATGTCCGGCACATGCCCTTCATAAGGAATGTGTCGGTATTGAGTGAAGGTGTAGGCTGTTTCTTTCAGCCAGTCTTCAAAGTTTGGGCCTCTCTATCCACCAGAACATTGGATAATAGATGGTATGAAGCTGTCCTTGTATGATAAACACCATTCGAATTGAGGAAATACTCAAACTCCCCACTGGTAAACGATGGTCCAGTATCTGCGCCAAACACCTTTGGAGTACAGATATTGCAGAGGATGTTTGCAGTTTTCCTATCATTGATGAATTAACTCTATGCAGTCACTTTGAGTGGGCGTCCAGAGTGACTAAGAACATTGAGCCCATGAAAGGACCTAGGAGAAAGGGAGAACTGCAGATGCGGGAGATCAGATTTTAGAAGTGTAGCGTTGGAAAAGCACAGCAGGTCAGGCCGCATCCGAGGGGCAGGAGAATCAATGCTTCAGGCATAAACCCGTCATCATTCCTGATGATGGGCTAAAGCCCAAAACGTCGATTCTCCTGCTCCCTCGGCTGCTGCCCTACCTTCTGTGCTTTTCCAGCACCACATTTCACCCATGAAAGGACCTGCATAGTAGACATGTGACCAAGTCCAGGGTTTACCCAGCCATTCTCATTAATCTGGCTGTAAATTCTGTCCTTGTTGGCACTCTGGGTACTTGCCCTACTAATGGAGCTAGAACCGCATCGCAGCCTGGCCACAAAGATAACTTCTCACCAACATCTTCACTTTCAAAACCCTTGGATGACCCCAGTGGTGTTCAGACAGTATCTGGTGGCAACCTTTGCTCAGGACAAGGACTCTCCGCTCTGCCCCCACCCCCCCTCCCAAATTAAATGCCATCCTCTAATGTGATCTGTCTCCAGGTCCAAAGCGGTTTCAATTCTGGTTGTGGCAGCCCTTTGGTTTTCCCTATCACCACCAGCTGTTTCAGTTTTGCCGGAACTGGATCTTTGTGTCCAAAGTCTGATATTGTCAGCTGTGATTGGAAGTGTGTCCAGAAAATTTAAAACCATTACAGACTCTTCCAGTGGTGGTACCACCAGCAGTGTATCTGCCAACAGGAGACAGCTCAATGCATCCGCATTCACTATGTGGCCTCCTGGACGGTATTCCAACTTGTGATTATATGCACTTAGTATTAGAGTCCACCACTGAACTTGGCCTGAAGCTCTGGACAGCACTGCTTTGTCCTTGTTAAGTAGGCCTAGCAGGGGTCTGTGGTCCATTAGTATTACGAATTTACATCCCTAAAAGATATTGGTGGAACTTCCTGACTCCAAATATGAGCGCCAGACCTTCCTTCTCTGTCTGGTGTAGTTACACTCTCCATTAGCCATAGTCCTGGAAGCATACACTATTGGGTGTTCGTCTCCATTGGGCCACCTTTGAGCTAATATCATGCCGATGCCAGACAGGTCGGCATCGCATGCCAACACCAGATCTCTTTTGGGATTATAGAGGACCTTACAGGATGATCGGAGTGGTGCTGGAAAAGCACAGCAGCTCAGGCAGCATCCGAGGAGCAAGAAAATCGATGCTTTGGGCAAAAGCCTTTCATCAGCTCCATACCATCTATCATCTTCACTTCCTTGAGAGCTATGGCTTGGCTACGTGACCATTTCCAAGGCTTTTTTAAGAATTGATGCAAATGTGCCAGTATAGAGGTCAGATTATGTATGAACTGCAGCCAAGCTCCAGTTCAGATGTGGGAGCTGGGGCAGCTTTGATCACCCTCATTTTATCTTCCAACAAGTGTAACCCAATCTTGTTGATGCTGTAGCCCAAGTAGATCACTTGGGATTACTATATCACACAATTATCCCTTCTAAGGTGTACACCTGCCTGGAAGAAACATGTAAAGGATAATGTTAAAGTTCTCTAAGTGCTCCTTATTGATCTTCCCTGTTATTAGCACCTCACCTAGGTAAATAGTGACCTGGGGGAGATCTTGTAAAATATTAGGTGAAAGCAAGGACTGCAGATGCTGGAGATCAGAGGAAAGAATATGGTGCTGGAAAAGCACAGCAGGTCAGGCAGCATCTGAGGAACAGGAGAATCGATGGTTTGTACAAAAGCCTTTCATCAGGAATGAGGCTGTGAGCTGAGGGGATGGGGAGATGGATGGGGAGATAAATGGGAGGGTGGGGGGAGGGGGGTGTGGGGGTGGAGGGAAGAAAGCAGAGAATGCGATAGGTGGATGGAGGTGAGGTTAATAGCGATTGATCGGAGAGGAAGGCAGAGCAGATAGGTGGGAAGGAAGATGGACAATAGGGCAGTTTCAACTTTCCAACTTGGCACCGCGCTCATGACCTGTCCATCTTCCTTTCCACCTATCCGCTCCACCCTCTTCTCTGACCTACCCCCACCTCCATCTACCTATCGCACTCACAGCTCCCTCCACCCCAGACCACTCCCCTCCCATTTATCTCACCATTCCTTCAGCTCACAGCCTCATTCCTGATGAAGGGTTTTTGTCCAAACCATTGATTCTCCTGCTCACAGCAAGGGGTCTCTTGATAGTCCCTAGATCTTTCTGAAATCCTTCTGAATATTTAATTCGGCTTCACTCAGGCAACCATTTTCCATTTGAAAAACGTTGAGCCATTTTGGTGTATCTAACTCAACCGATTTTGCCCCATCAAGCTTGGGCCTGAGCCTTTTACCACAATCAGTGGTAATTGAGCCAGCTGCTTCTTTTAACAGGCAGGATCTGAAGTTGTACCCTTAGTCTATAAAGGTTCCCCAGTATGGCCGAGATCCTGTGCAAACTTAAGAGTTGCAGTCCAGAGTGAATTTTGTTTAAGACTGGTTCTGTGATCACTGAAACGGCTGCTTACAGTTTACTATACAGAAATAACAGTTCCTTGATGTTGTGCAGCATTAAAACCTGCGTAATGGGTTTGTGAATAACTGAAAGCAGGTGACCTTTAAACTTCACCAGAGATCATATCAGCTTGGCAGAGATGACAAGGATTCAATTATTAGAAGCAATGGAACAGGATTGATTCTGGAAGCCAAGTAATGTGCATTGTTAGTCAATACATAAACTGAGTTTAATGGCATTCGTGTGGGCATCACTGAATGTACAGTAGAATGAACATTGCAATTGTCCTTAGCTAAGCTTCACACTCTAAACATGTCCACAGTGCCCCACAAAGCGAAAATAAATTCACTCCACCACTGAAAATGTATTGGCAGCCATTTCTCTTCCTTGTTGTCTAGTTGAGGTTTGATCAAGGATGGCACATTATCCAAATAGGGTTGTTGGGAGTTTTAGGTTCCACCTTATCATCAGAATAACCAACTTCCACACACTACATGCCTCATGTTCCCTTGCATATTGCTGTCTCAATCAATCCCCAGGCTATTTCCTACCCCACACACATCCCTGCCAAACCCTTTTATTTGACCAAAAAGATTCTCAAACTATCCCCTCAGCCCATGGGTTACTGTGTAGCCACATCCACTATAATAATCTGCTACATTAAAAGGCAATGCAAACAAGAAACGCTGAGAGTTCAGTAGCAAGTGCAAAGGCAGTGAGCACTAAGAAAGCAAACTAAGAGGCATAAAATGCAATCTATGTAGATGCGTGGGAATGTGTGCCGACACGTAGAAAGTGATCTGCTCCACGAGGCATACCTGTTAGTGATGCCCTGCATGAGTGAGTGAGTTGTTTCTGAAAGCATTATGATGATGTGGTGAGGCTGGTGGTTTGGCAATGCCTACTTGAGTGGGGAGGGGGGTGAAAGAGGACTGTGCTCATGAATCTTGTGAGGAAAATGTGCAATTGGATAAAGGATCAGAGAAACAAACAGGAAGCTACCACTGCCAATGCTTTTCTGACTTTCATGTCAGAAATAGCACTGGCAGTTTTTTTCAAATGGAGGGACAGAGACTGGGGAGCTGCATAGAAATAATGCAAGATTAAACATGAATGACATGCAACTGCATGGAAATAAAGTATTTGTGAGATTCAGAACTTGTTGCTGAACAACTAAGGGAAAATTTTAATGCATTTCCTCAATGTCCTGATTTGTTTATTCTCACCATACTTTCCTAACTTTCTTCCCAAAGTCATGGAAAATCTCACCACTATACATAGAGCATTGTAAGAAAGCTAGATTTTTTTTAAAACAATATAGTCTGGTTGACAGAATCTATATCTCTACTTTTAATTGCCTTGTAAGGAATGGAGAGATGTTCTGAATCTTCCAAAGCAGCTAAGAGATCTCTGGAAATGGTGAAGACCTGATTTAATCTTTGCAAAGTTTTGATCATAACATGAATGAATGATATAGAATAGAAAGAGACTTCTTAGCCCATTATGCCTGTGCATAACAAAGGATTATTAGAATATTGCTTTTTCAAGTGCTCTTTTCTTGCAACTCTGCAAATTTTCTTCCTGTAAATAATGATTCAATGTGCTATTGAACATTACTACTTAAACTGCTCCTACCACCCTTCCAGAATTTGCATTCCAGATTATAATGATCTTCGTGTTCTTTGTCCTCATGCAATTTCTGATTCTTTGCCAATCTCCTTAAAATTTGTGCCCTTTGGTTACCAACCGCTTCCGCCACTGCTTCCCTCCCTTATTTATTCACCTAAAATAATTTGTTATCTTGAACAGCTTAAGTAAATCCAGAGGGAATAACCAAAGAGAAAGAAAAACAGTAATATCTGGAAATAAACCTGCTAGTCACACTGGAGCACCATTTTGAAGTTATACAAGATGAGGCAAACCAGTATCACTCATAGGTTTTACTGTATTTTACCCTAAGGAATACACTGGAAGATTTGAACATAGGCAGACAATGGCTAGCATTTTTTTAAAAATGTAATGGACTACAACAAATTCATGTAAGCTGCAAACATCCAAATGGGAAAGGTAAACCAACAATGGTTAATGAATGAAGTTGATTATTGCATTATATGAAAGGAAGTGATTCATAAAGATGCCGCAAGTAGTAGTAAGCCTGAGGATTGGGAAAATTTAGAACTCGACAAAGAAAGACCAATAATTGGTTAATAAAAGGAAATGAAGATATGAATGTCAATGAGTGTGAAACATAAAGTTGTTTAGCTATGTGATGGGGAGCTCATGACATATGTGGGCCCATATCAGGAACAGATAAGAGAATTTATTTGTACAGCAGGGAAACTAAAAAGTGATATAGCCTCAGTCATACAGGAGATCATACAGAAAAATCTCTCAGAAATGCTGGATGACCAAAAGGACTTGTGAAACGGAGGAACTCAAAGAATTTATCATAACTAGATAGGTAATATTTAAAAAGTTACCTCAATTGAAAGTTGATGAATCGCCTGGACTGATGAGTTTCACCCCAGAGTGTTGAAGAAGATGCCTCGAGAGATACTATGTGCATTGATCTTCGTACACCTTTTAAACTCCAATAGACTCTGGTAGGATTGCTATAGAAGCAAAGTAGCAAATACAAACCCACCATTTCTCGAAGAGGAGAATGGAAAACTTCGAGTTTGACACCAGTAGTCATGAAAATGTTGGAATCTTTTAGAAAAGATGTGACAACTGGATATTTCAAGAATAATGGCAGAATTTGACAAAGACAAAAGGAATTATGGAAGCGAAATCATGTTTGACAAACCTGTTGGAGATTTTTTTGAGAATGTTTCTCTAGCATCGATAAAGATGTCATGGTGTGTGGTACACTGGATTTTGAAATGACTTGGTAAGGTCCCACACCAGAGATTAGTGAATAAAACCTGAGTTCATGGGATTGAGCAAATATAACGGTATAGATTGAGAATTAGTTAATAAATGGAAAGCAGAGCAGCAGCAGCAATGAACAAATCATTCTCAGGGGGATAGGGTATTACTAATGGGGTGTTGTAAAGACTTATTATGGGTCCACAATGGTTTACAATCTATACAAATGATTTGGATATGGGGACCTCTCCTTTTTGTCATTTACATAAATGATTTGGATGCGAGCATAAGAGGTACAAATGAGTAAGTTTGCAGATGGCACCAAAATTGGGGGTGTAGTGGACAGCGAAGAAGATTAAGCGCAGCAGGTCAGGCAGCATCCAAGGAGCAGGAGAATCGACATTTTGGGCATAAGCCCTCTCCAGGAAGAAGGGCTTATGCCCGAAACGTCGATTCTCCTGCTCCTTGGATGCTGCCTGATCTGCTGCGTTTTTCCAGCAACACATTTTTCAGCTCTGATCTCCAGCATCTGCAGTCCTCACTTTCTCCTAGCGAAGAAGGTTACCTCAGATTACAACAGGATCTTGACCAGATGGGCCAATGGGCTGAGAGGTGGCAGATGGAGTTGAATCCAGATAAATGCAAGGTACTGCATTTTGGAAAGCAAATCTTAGCAGGATTTATACACTTAATGGTAAGGTCTTAGAGAGTGTTGCTGAACAGAGACCTTGGAATCCAGGTTCATAGCTCCTTGAAAGTGTAGTCGTAGGTAGATAGGATAGTGAAGAAGACATTTGGTATGCTTTCCTTTATTGTTCAGAGTATTGAGTACAGGAGTTGGGAGGTCATGTTGCGGCTGTTCAGGACATTGGTTTGGCCACTGTTGGAATATTGCGTGCAATTCTGGTCTCCTTCCGATCGGAAAGAGGTTGTGAAACTTGAAAGGATTCAGAAAAGATTTACAAGGATGTTGCCAGGTTGGAGGATTTGAGTTATAGGGAGAGGCTGAACAGGCTGGGGCTGTTTTCTCTGGAGCGTCAGAGGCTGAGGGGTGACCTTAATAGAGGTTTACAAAATCATGAGGAGCATGGATAGGGTAAATAGGCAAAGTATTTTCCCTGGGATTGGGGAATCCAGAACTAGAGGGCATAGGTTTAGGGTGAGAGGGGAAAGATATAAAAGAGACCTATGGTGCAACTTTTTCACACAGAAGGTGGTACATGTATGGAATGAGCTGCCACAGGAAGTGGTGGAGGCTGGTACAATTGTGACATTTAAGAGGCATTTGGATGGGTATGTGAATAGGAAGGGTTTGGAGCAGTGGTGGGGAACCTGCGGCCTTCTAGGCCATTGTGTGTGGCCTTTTGAATGAATCCAAATTTTACAGAACATATCTTTTATTTTTTATTAATATGTTTTTTTCATCCTTTATTATTTTTATTTTAATCTTAAAATGAATGTATTTAAAATACCAGAGAGTAAAAAAAAATTCAACGAAATAATCCTCACAGACTGACCACCACAATTAAAGAAATGTGAATTTTGAAGTTTCTTTGATGCGGCCTTATTAGATTACAACAAACATATTGCAGCCTTCCAACATGAAAAAGTTCCCCACCTCTGGTTTGGAGGGATATGGGCCGGGTGCTGGCAGGTGGGACTGGATTGGGTTGGGATATCTGGTCGGCATGGATGGGTTGGACCGAAGGGTCTGTTTCTGTGCTGTACATCTCTATGACTCTATTTCTTAAATAATAAAATTGGGAGTCCAAAGGACGGCCTTGTTCATCAGTCATCATGAGCTAGCATACAGGTGCAGCATGCAGTCAGGAAAGCAAACGGTATGTTGGTGTAAATTTGAAGGGATACAATTACAGATATAAAGATGTCATGCTGCATCTGTACAGAACCTTGGTGAGATCCTCCCTGGAGTACTGTGTATAGTTGAGTCTCCTTACTTAAGCAAGGTTATGCTTGCTATAAAAGAATGCAATTAAGGTTCACCAGATTAAACCAGAGGACAGCAGGATTGTTGTATGTGCAGAAATTGAAGTCTTTCATTCCAAGCATCATTATAGTAAATCTTTACTGGACCCACT